>NC_092629.1:7797319-8397319 GCF_039555335.1 Amphiura filiformis
GAAATCCTGACAACTAGACAAAAAATGCCGTACTGCGCAGGTCGGCAACCAATCACAGCGCGCCTTTGCCCTTTGACGTCAGACGCGATTTAGTCATTTTATCTCTGTCTTTCATGATAGATATTCCTGTCAGGTCTCTGAACCGGAAGCCAAGATTTCATTAATTCCGGTGCACCTTACAATGCCCAGACAGCTGTGTTAACGCAGCATTTCTCGGTGATATGGCAATCCATCTGGTTAAGGCATAATCTTTGAATTTTGTAAGAAACAAATAAGGAAATATATGATTCTTGGCATCAAATGTTGACGAATATTGTTTTCATGCGAACTGAAGGTTTATGAACAGGTGGTATGGGAATTTGACAAAATCAATCAATGTCAATATTCTTTTGAAAAAGAAGAACATCATTATGCAGGAAGCGGTTGGCAAAATGTCAAATATAATGTGCTTGATGACTTCATCCATTACATTTTGCGTACTATTATAAAGTTGATTTGATATATATATTAAAATGCCGTAGAGTACAAGCCTTTTATATTTAAAACTAATATATTCGGTTATTCGAAGACCTAATAGGTCTTTAAGCAACCCTTTTCAAAAGAATTTAAAAAATTTAATCTAATTGATCTTTAATTCGGATATAATAAACCCCCAACAACAACAACAACAACAACAACAACAACAACAACAATAAAAAAAAGTACAACTTACACTACATCTTAGGCTACAATAAAATGTACAACTTAATTAAAAATAAAAAACTTGGTTTGGAAACAAATAGGTTTTCAGATTAGATTTAAAAGTGGCCAGACTAGGTGAAGTACGAAGTTTGACAGGTAATTGGTTCCAGAGAGCTGGCACAGAATTGCAGAAGGCATTATCCCCATATGTTGTGTGAGTTCTATTACATTCAAGAAGACTGCCATCAGCGTGTGATCGTAGGAACATATCATCAGAAAATGTGTGAGATTTGAGAAGATTTGTATGTACAGGGGTGTTGTTTCATGTCTACTTTTATAAGCGAATGTGAGTAGTTTGTAGGTAATACGCTCATTTACTGGAAGCCAGTGAAGCTCTTTCAGCAGAGGAGTGGTGTGCTCCATACGGTTTGCCTTGAAAACAAGTCTGGCAGCTCTGTTTTGTATCTTTTGTAGTTTTTGTGTGTTTTTTACAGTTTTTCCATATAATAAAGAGTTACAATAATCAATTCGAGAAATAACAAGTGAGCGGACAGCATGGTTGCAAGTATCTTTATCAATATAACAGCGAATGCGTCCTATGCATAGGAGTGGGCGATAATAAGAATAATTCACCCGGTCGACAAATTTACTTTCTTTGTCCAATAATTATACTAATCGAACAAATTATACTTAGTTCTCTGTCAACCCAGTGAACTTAGAATAATAACATCCATAATTACACCAATCATAGTGCTAATTTATGTCAGTAAAGGGCTTTGCAATAATGTAATATTGCTGAATCGCTAAGCCAAAATTGTTTACCATCCCACTGGGCGTGCCAAACGTGTATTACCCCTCACTTTGCACATGCTAAACATGAGTTTATATACAATTATTACAGGTATTGCACATATTTGGACCCCATTGATGCGAGCGTGGCAAGCTGAAAATTAGGCATTTTGTATAAAATTATCTTCATACCACCTTTTATGTTGTGACATTTTTGATTATTTTAGTATAATGTGCAACAAAATGTGTTTTTATATAATAAAATTGTGTCGCACTTGGGTTTGTGTTATTGATAAAGTGTACTGATTGGCTTACGTATTTCCTTCCTTACTTGCTTCAAAAGCTCGCGCACATAATCAAAATATTAATTTAGATTCCTAATTATTTTTCAAGACACGATCCGTACAGCAACCTTGTCAGATTTATGGCGCTAAATCCTTTGCACTTTTTCTTTCATATTTTTGGAATTTAAGCGTAGGTGAATTTGTAATCGTTTGTAGTCTGTTAGTTTCAGAATATTCTCGATGATCCGATACGGCTTCGCACTTTCTTCTCGAGAGACGGTGTTTCCATAGAAACGCCAACCAAACCACAACTACTTGTCGCCTGGAGTAGGGGAACGTTGCCGTAAAATCCTACCGGCGGGAAAAATAAGCCAACGAGTCGTTACCATGGTAATGGGATTTTTTGTAAATTGTTCAAATGACCCAGATAAAGGCTGTCGGGCAAAATGCTAGATGCCGCATTTGTTTAAGTTGTACCTTTATTGTTCGTTATGAGAACTCGTTAACACGGTGTAGATTGGTGAATCGTTCACTATCACTACCGTCAATATCATGAATTATGAATTAGCAAACATGGAATAAAACTCGTCCTACCGCATGAGGCAATTTTAAAACAAAAACTGCGGAGGGTTAGTTATTGCAATACATTTACATTACACGTACACACGGTTATATTTGAGACCTATGTATAACCATTGGTCTCCTCTATCCAGAGACAACAAAAGACGTACAAACATTCCCACGGTATACTAATAGGACGTCGTATTGTGAGTCTTCCCTGCCGAAATTGGGAAATCCCAGCTGCATTCAAACGTAAAAGTATAATAGGCCGAAATTGAGTTTCGGCTAAAAATCCCACTGTATCATTTTCTCAATCCCATTTTCTGCTAAATATGAAAGGAAATGTCCAGTTGAGTTCATTATACTTTACAATAATTTCACAAGAACAACAATAACAGTCATGACCAAAATATATGTCAAACGAAGTTAAAATTTTTGTAATAAAGCCAAAGTTCCATTATATTCATTTTTAATTGTTTTTTCTATATTTTGCAGAATGAAAGGTGTAGCACAAATGGAAAGGAAATTATAAATTGATCTTTATCCTTGAAGAACCAGTGAAAAACAGTTCCGAAATGCGTTGTCAAATTTGTATTCTGGGCGCTAAGATTTAAAATTAATGCATTACAAAGTTGATTCTGGGCGCTAAGATGTCAAATTGTGGTCATTCAAAAAAGGATTTTGAACTTGAATAACAAATAACCGTAGCAGACAACGGGAAAGAAGTACAGCGCTTATCGAAACGTCTGCAATCAATGTGGCTGAGCAGAAGTAGCAACATATTCGGCGACCAATATCAGTGAAATAAACAAGAATATAACTTTGAAGTTGAAATGATATAGATTCACTTGTTTTCAATGAAAGCAATACGTGGGATTTATTACATAGCTAGGTCTGTATCGGCAAAATATTTCAAAACGCTTTTGTTTTTACAGCCTTGAGAGGGATAATGGTTTCTTATGATGTAAATATCTGATTCAAATTAGATTGAAAATACATTAAAGGCCCATTAAGCGATTTACTTATTAGGAAAGTCGTAAAAATTATTTTTTTGCACCTTTGTTAGTAGCATGGATGTACCACTACAGAGTGCTAATGGTTACGCCGGAAGCCATGTAATTAAAGACAAACTAGGAAACCATACATGAAACCACAATCTCTACTTAAGTAATTGAATGGGGCTTCAACTTTGACAATACTGCTGTATTGAATGACCCATTCTTCACTTTTAAGCAATTTATACACAATTTTTTTTTTTACACTTCCAGACTCCATAAAAACAGCTCTATTAGGCTGTTCCATTTGAAACCCATACACTACATGTGGAAGACATGACCTTAATCTCCCATACAGGGGGTGTAGATTTCAAATGGAACCACCTATTCAGTCTCACACTCTTCCTGGATTACAACTGGAATAGCCCATTTTACCAACGTTTCCTGCATCTCCTTGGTGTAATTGGGCCGGGAACATGTATAAAGCTTCTTGTTAAAAATGTTACTTCTTGGCAGTTTTGTTTTATACATGTTCAAAGGCCACACGTATATAGGAAGTTTGACCTGCCAAACGACGACATGTAATACCAACTATCAAAACTTGACAAGTAATTGCCTCAGGTAAAGGTCGCGTTTTGGTATTGCTGGATTGAACAATGCCATCTGATGTAATCGATTCCCATTTTGATAATACGCTGTAGAAGTAGTGAGGTAACAGGATTAGTTACCATAGCGATAGGTAAAACAACATTCGAATGTATTGCCCTACACTAGACGTACCCTGTAACTCGTAATTCAATGGAAAATTCACATTATGGTGAGTCAATGGACGTTTCACTTTACACCTGTACAATAGTGTCTTCGAAAAGCGCGGTATTGTATTCAATCTATAATTGCACACATACACAGACATGACATGTGATGAGTGCAGCCTACTTATAGGGTAATACGTTCATTGACCTTGGCTCTAACTGGTTAATTGGCTCAGAAACAGAATTTCCCTGGGAACTAAACCTGCCAAGATAAAATAATTGCTGAACACCCAGTGGCACCCCGTAGCGTAATGGAAAAATCAAACGTGTTATTTTTAGTCTATTCCGAGGACAAGTTAAATCTCCGGTGTGGACACGTCATAGTTTACATAACGCCCGTCTATACTGCGCAAAAGAATAAAGGTGCCAGTTAAGTTCACCCATGTATATCCTAAACAAAGACAGATATGCTATAATGGGAAACAGCAGCCAATAGCTGCATCTTTCAGCTCATTGATTTATTCACCCATGTATATCCTAGACAAAGACAGATATGTCATAATTGGAACCAGCAGCCAATAGCTGCATCTTTCAGCTCATTGATTTGTTCATAAAGCGTTTTCGAACAAGAGAACTAGCGCCGTACTTTCCATTAATTAGCACATTATAACTAGCGTCGTACTTTCATTGATTAGATCATAAAAGTGCAACTTTTGATTTGGTTCCTTCCGTAAGTTTACATTTTCTTTATTTCTCAACTAAATTCAACAAATGAGATCTTAAATCAGACCTAAAGAGTACAGGCATTAACTTTAATTTTATCTTAATTATGACATATTTGTCTTTGTTTACGATATACAGGGATGAACATAACTGGCACCGTAATTATTTTGCGCACTGTATAATGGGAATTCAGCTAGAGCATCGTGTGAATGGCAGACTCGTTGGTGTCAAACATAATGCATGAATAATGACTTTGCCCGAGAAATTAGTTTACACAAACCACGAAACAATGCGCAATTTCCTAGAGCTCTCCTTTTGTGTTTTATGTATGCAATTTATAAACTCGCGGGCTTTTATCTCATAATACATGTTATAGTAATGCAACATTCTAAACTAGGTCAGTTGGCACAATCGGTTAATTGAAGCTTTTAGTGTAAGGCAGTGCTAAAGTGCATATTGCTGCTTTGTGTAATTTTGTTGCGACGTAAAAACGTAATCGGTTGAAATAGATCAAAATTCTTTGACACCTAATTTGAGATGTTCCGAATAGGCCTATATCACATTTAGGCCAAATAATTTTTATTTTCATTTTAGTTTTCACTATTCAAATATGAAATATGAATTCCCGCAATTTCATCACAGTGAATCTCAACACAATTTGATGGCAATATATCAGTATGCAATGCACCCGATTACGCAGTGTTGCTTAAAAATGTAAATTATCGTGTTTAAGTGTATTTTGAACTATTCTCAAAATATTTTTAGTAAAGCTTTGTTTCAAACTTTTCCCATTGGTATTGTATTCAAGTTGACGTGATAACAATTTGTTGTAGCATTGTCGTTCAAACCGATTATGGTTTTGGCGAAGATTTGCATTATAACAGGAAGCTGTTAGGGGTGTTTAATCTCCCTATACTTTTTAACCTATATGCCTATGTAGGAAGTTATTGTACATCTGTTTTTTCAAACAGTTATTTTCAAATTTTGTTTCATATTTTTTATTGCATAAAACCAGTATCTATGGTTAATGCAGTAGCCGAAAACCTATTATGTTTAAGGGTTTGTGTGGAATGAGAGGTTTTGGATATATTTTCAAAGATCGGTGTCAGCTCGGTATTTTGATTTGTAGTTAGTCACGTAAATTATTATAAATAACTGATCAGCTGGCTTGTGTCTAGTCACAGTTCTGGTAATGTCAGGAAGAATTATTTCCAGAGATATTAATTACAATTTTTGTTCACCCCTACTAAGTACTATTAAAGTTTGAGCGGCTACACTACACTTAGGTGAAAGGTCAATGTTATTTTCGCTACAATGAGCATAGTTTAGAGACGCCCTGGCTATTGCATTGGTGTTCTTTGTTTCACACGCACCTGTTCAAGCCAGAAGTATGTCTGTATATCCATTGTCAACGGGTCATTCAAGAAGGACATACTACAGGCTTGTACAGGTGCGGGGCAAACAAAGAACATCAACTCAGTCAGCCAAGGATCTCTCGAAACTATCATCTTCCGACTTTACGTTAATTTCGTGGTAGCAGGTCACCAATATGCTCAATATAATGTCTTACCACCAGTGTACGATCTGTACTTATTAGGGAGCCAACAGCGCTATAAGACCAAACTAAATGTGATGCATATAATAGCATAAAGAAGAAAAGACGAGGGCCAATCGATATGTTAGTTTTCTATTTATAATGATATGTTATAGTTTCTTTTCCCATTTACATATTCGTGAACGTATTACCGGGTGTCCCAAAAGTCCCTTAACATTGTGAATTTGCCATAACTTGCGTTGGGTTAATAGTGTTGTTACAAAAATTGCACAGTATGTAGATAATTCTTTTAGAAATGTTATGATACCAAACATGCCTATGTGGTCATGATCCTTTGGCATGAAATTAATGGATATCTACCGTACCGTAAAACCAACTTTTATTAACGCAAAATAAGTCTCGTCATTTGAGACGTGAACACGATAACGTGTTATCATTTTAAAATCTGTTTTGTTTAATTTGGCTGTGTTTGTTTGATTGTTTGTTTGTTTGTTTGTTTGTTTTCATTGCGTAATCTTCATTTTCTGTTTTATCTGGATTTTATATGGAAACTACGTAAGATCTTTTCTGAGGATTTGATGAACAGTTGTACGCGGTACGTTGTTCTCCATTGAAAGTCGACGTACTGATCGCCTTGGGCTTTTCGCCACCGCTCTTCGTATGACATCAATGTTTGTAGCCGATCTTCCTGTCTTCCACGTCCTGCCCGAAGTAGATCATGAACAGATCCAGTTGATAGGAATGTCAGCACTAGTTTCTGGATTGTATTTCGGCTGGGTAGTGCATAATTTACATTAAACTGTTCCTTAAACATTGCTTCAGTGAGTTTGTCCGACTTTGTCTCGGCAAAGAACCATACGACCTGAATCCGTTGATCTATAGGAAATTCATCTTCACTTCAACTGTTTTAAAGTAAAGTTTAATATTGTCAATATATCCTACTTATAATCTAAAACAGCAGTCACGCTTACGCTAAGCCATGTAATCCATGAATGTTCATACCTAAATGTAGCGTGCGCAGGGAGTGAACCAACTCTATTGTTCAGGGAAGCACATCATTCATGTTCTTGAACAAAGAACACACGAGCTTGCTTTTGTGGGTTTGATACACACATATGTACAGTCGCACAATAAGGTCAAAGGGTCATCAATATTGCTGTTTTTGGTATCAGAATAATTCTAAAAGATCAATCTATATGAATATGTTCTCCATTTTGGTATGAAGTAGGAACAATTTGAGATATGGCCAATTCACAATGTTAAGTTACTTTTGGGACACGCTGTATCATAGTTTGTCGTTTTATAGAAAATCCTGTCACCTGTAAAAACATCCTGTTGATCATTTTCTATGTCAAGCAGCCTTGTAATTAGCTAGCTCCCCGTCGGCATATTCTCAAGTAGCATTCATTGCTCTAATCCAACGTTTTTTTAAACTTAAAATTGGCTTTTTTCCTAATTCAGTAAGATTTGCCGCTAGGTTTCAATATAAAAATAATCACTATAGAAGAGATTGAAAAGTGTCATGTTAATTACCCTCTAATTTTAACCCTCTCCACACGTGTGTTCCAATGGTTTTTTAATTTCGAACATTAGGAATTGAGCATTTTCATCACCATATTTGGAATCAGCATGAAAAATGCATTAAAATGAGTACAAACAACTCACGATTTGTTCAGTGGTTAGTGAGATAGCTCTCAATATTTTGACAATATATCTCAAAATTTGGACTTTTTACGTCGAAGCCAACAAGGCTAGAATTACTAACCCAGCATATCTTGAGATGTTCGATATTTGGCTGATGCATATGGCTATCCATATTCAGGCATGTTATAGGCAAAAACGTATGTCATTTAAAAATATGTATATTATTGCGGAATCTACAATATCATTAATATGGTATAAGCTTGTAATTTGATGTTATATTGTTTTTGCAACGTTGTTTCATTTACCAATAATAAGGGTTGCATTTTCCAGCGGAGATGTGTAATTTTATATGCATTGATGTAAATAATGATATGGTGTACTGGATTTTCATTTTATTTGTTTTGATTGGGGAAGAGTGGGGACACAGAGCTTAAAACTTGTATTGGTTAATGCGTACTTTCTTTCAAAACTAATGCCTATCAAATTGTCCTTACCTTTAAAACATTGTAAACCAAAGAGTGGTGGCCGACTCTGCTATTAGAAATTAGAAATACGACAGCGCCCTAGGGAAAAAGTCGGTCTCTCTGATTTCCTTTTCCGTACAGAATTACCAAGTATCCACGTACCAGTAACAATCTATCAAAAACTTCGCTTTTAGAGTTAATTCAAGACTCAATATTCGCATGACCACAAGGAATACGACAAACATTAGTTACTATTGTGCAAACAGTTATTCATTTCCAAATTTAGCAGCTTTTTACATTACGTCTCCCACTAGACCGTTTCTTTCATACTTAGTGTGTATCATATTTCTGTATTCAATTTCTTTTCAGGAGCTGGTATATTGTGGTATATCCAAACGACATGTTTTTAATCCAGATTAATCAGAATAGGCTTTATATAAGGTATGCAGCTGACATATTTGAAAGAATATAGTACCTCCTTCTAAATTACCAAATGTTCTAGAACAAATCGTGTGGCTGTAGGAACTAAAGCACGTTTGTATGTGTTAATAAAATTCAATATTGAATCCTAATATTCCAAGGCATTGGTATCATATAAAATATATACCTGCACCGATGTTTGGTTTCTTCAGCAAAACAAATTTGATGTTCCAATGTTTGGGTTAGTAATAACATCTGCTAAATTTTTTTGATCTATGTTGCTAATTTGATCAATTTCTTGAATGAGTTTATTAATGTTCTCGTTTTGTGTTATTCATATTTAAATTTACTTATTTGCAGAATATAAGTGTTGACTTGTACCGCAAAGAAGGCTTAAGTTCTTCCTGTTTGATAATAAATACCATTTATAAATGAAATTGACCAAATACCGAAAAGATTCGCTAAATGCGTGAAAATCCCAACAAGAAAATACGGATGCGTATTTTTATTTAACCCTGAAAACTACGAGGGGGGGGGTTGTCAACCCCTAAGATTTTTTATCCGTCATCACAAACGACCTAAGCTAATCGTAGATGTACCCTTTGCGCTCATTTTAGTGATTACATTTTTACCGGGGGGTAGGATCTGTCATCCAAAATGACCTTGGAGGGATGAGGCCAACCTTTGGTTTCTAAAAATAAAATCAAAGATTTTAATTTCGCTCATGTGAAATTATACCAAGAGAGCTTTTTGAAAGAGTCATTTCCTTTTATAGGAGAAAATTCGGTGAAAATCGCATAGAATTTTCAGCCAAAATCAATGTTGTCTGTATACTGTTGTATAATTTTGCATGGGCGCCCTCACATTATGACGTCAGAGCGACTTTATGTAGGGAATATATGAAAATATATTCGGTTGAGAGCCCCCGAATAAGAATATATTGATGTTCTTTGCGTTACGTAATAGTATGACTATTCCTGTGTGGGAGAGTGCGCGAGTAACCTCACTTCAGGTTCGGTTTCTATCACGGCAACACGTTCTATTCTGTTGCGCAGTTGTTTTTCCCGCTGATTTACACTACAAAGGTTTTCCATAGTTGGCTGTTTTTATGGCGATATCATCTGTATATTTCATTAAATGTGCAGCATTTCTGTATTTTGCAAGTACGCAAGGTGTACATCCACAGAGCTAGCGCTATATTTATAGTGTTTTTCCTGAACATTGCGAAGAGTTTCTTGGTTCATCATTGTAGGCCTACTCAGAAGCGGCTGGAAGAAAACGCTCCGATTTCACGTGATTAAGTTAAGTAGTTCGATATCCCAGTATTTTAAATTGGGATCATAGTATCGTAATTATTTTAATAGCAGTAATTACTGGTGTATCTGTATTATTTAAACCGTTATTATGAGCTATTATGGCTCGACAGTAGTTGGAGATCAGTTGTTATGGAGCAACTACTTGCATTCCTATGGTTAATTTAGGTTTATTTTCGATCAGATTTCAAGGAGTAGGTATATATCATTAGTTACAAAAATCTCAAAAATACAGGTTAACAAACACGATGCATGATGATCTGTACGTTAATCGACATAACAGGCGATTTGTACTAACAAGAAAGTCAAGATAAGGCGAGAAGGGATAAGAAGTCGGTAATATTCCGTAATAATATAGGTTTGCCCGGCGCTGTTCGGGAAAAATTGCATGTACTATTCGCATTCACCACTGAGATGCCAGGTAGGTCTCACATCAGCATCAATATTGCATTTAAGAGTTCTGATTTTCATTCATGATTGTTGGTTTTTATCTTCCATACAGTATACAAGACGACATATAGCTGTTTGTACACAATGAAGAATGAGATGGTGGAATTAACAGCGTGATCTTTATCACCGAGTATTGATTACGAAGCTAACGAAGCAAAGACGGAACAATGTTCCGGGGACTGAGCAAGTTAAGTGAATGATTATAATTTACATAATCACTGTGTTTTTGCATCAATCATTTTAGTCACTCTTGTAGAGATCAATAATTTATTAAATACGTTTTAATCTGGATTGATCAAATTCTAAGTGGAATCCAATATTAAGAGGTGAGTTAACCAAAGGAATGATTGTTTTAGGACTTGGAAAAATATCACAGTAGTAGATTTTAGAAGTGTAGGCGGTAGTTTTTTATACCCGATCTGTTGGATATTGTTTTTATTATTTTGTGCTAGAATGCGATGAGTTTCAGAATCTAATTAGTGTTTTGATGAGTCAAACAATTTTTCAATAAGGATCGCATACCTTAGACCATGTTCCTAGTTTTTATAATAAAATTCCAAGTTTTGTTTGTTTGTTTGTTTGTTTGTTTAAACGGTCGATCTGTGTGGAGACACGCTTGGGTCCTTTAAGTTGGATTCTAGATTTAGACGGTATAGATGTGTTCTCTTTTGATCATGATGGTCATCATATTCAAATAAAGTAAAATTGTTAGCATCACCAATAAGCTTAATTCCTACGGTGATAGTCCATCCGATAAAAATTGGTTGTTCAGGGACTTTGATTTGCCCCTAGTGGTATTCGGTACCAAATGGACTTAAATATGTCCCGGTGATTATACTAGAGTTACAGGAATCCTGGTAATTCAGGAAATGCAATATTTCATTGGAAATTATGTTTCAGCCTCGTAGAAGGGTCAATGCTAAATTTGTAAAAACAAAGAAATAGGCAGAGGTGTATTCCTCGGATTAGTTAACAGCCCGGTGTTAACAGGTAAGCCACATTAGCTGGCATACAATCTACATAATGTATTGACACGAATTTAATGATAAATATTGCTGTCTTGTTCTGGTGAGTAGATCTGTAAAGTTGTTGTTTTTTTACTATGCTGTCAGAAAGCAAGTTTTTCAAAACAGTTTGGAAGGGTGTTTGGTCATTGTATAAAGGCGGAAGTGTAAATGCTCTCGAGCAGCAGGTTTACCCAAACAGTTTGGACGAGTATTTTGTCATGGCATAATGGCAATAGTAATGCTGTCAGACAGCAAGTTTTCCTTCCAGCCAGTTTGGTAGGGTGTTTGGTAATGGCCTAATGGCAAAAGTAATGTTCTTAGGCAGCAGGTTTATCCACACAGTTTGGATGAGTGTTTTGCCGGGGTGTTTTGTCATGGTCTAATGGCAATAGTGATGATGTCGGACGGCAGATTTTCCCAAACAGTTTGGATCAGTGTTTTGTCATGGTTTTCGGCAAAATTATTGCTGTCAGACATGTCAGACAGCCGATGTTGTTATCCAATCACTATTGGATACCGAGATAAGCTCAATCAGTTGATGAGTTTTAGTAATCATATTATATCTATGCTCTCAGACAGCAGGTCGTTATCAGAAAACAGAAATAACAGGTAGGCCTATGTGAAGTATAAGCGGTTTATACTGATTGTATGACTTCTGATCCTCGTTTTTGGGTTGGTTTTCAGCATAATTGTCAAAGAAGACACACAGTGCAATTTTACTGTAACCAAAATTCTTATAAAATAAATTAACAGTTGGGCGCTATGACCGGTGGTCACTTGATATGAGTTTATATAGTGGTGCAGACTATTAAGCCATTATACTAGTAGCACAGTGTCATTTAGGACTGGTTGTCATTTTGTAAATAGATTTACACATTTTTTAATGATATTGTGATAGTCCTATGCAACAATATTGTGACTGGTTGTCCTTGGATAGTGCAATTAAGTCCGATATTTTGGCTCTTTTCTTTTTCTTTGGTCAGATATTTAATAATGGTTTAAACTGACAGAAAAGATAGATTTTAATATGGCATTATTTTAGTGGCTAAATGCTATAATACTAGACAGGTATGAATGGTTGTTATTTAGTATCATAAGATGCTAGTGGCTTATACTTTCATTTAAAGCAGATTGCGGTCATTTGGTAAGATATTAGTGGCCCAGTGCAGATATCCTGGCCATGACTTCTCAGTTACTATGGTAAGATATTGATCATAATACTGGTAGGCCATAACGGTAAACAGGATTGGCTCTTTGGCTGGTCGTTATTCGATATAGCAAGATATTGTAGTGGCAGAAAAGACGGGTAATATCTTCATATGAATGGCTGCCATCTACTAATGGTTGTGGCTTAGGCCTAGTGGCATGTAAGGCAGATGGAGTCTCGATCATTTGGTATTCTTGTCTGAGATTATTATAGTGTCGTAGTCCAGATAATATTAAGGTTATGACTTCAATTCTATTATGCTAAGATATCGATATCAATAATGGTGTTTTCACAATCAAGACGAGCTCTATATGGCTAATCGTCATTCAGTATGGCAAGGTAAGTTAGAGACATAGATCCTGTCATGTACTCATGTTAGTGGCATCTAGTCCGAGATAAGACAGGAGGCCGGTAGTCATACAGTATGACGGGTTATTATGACAATGTGCTTTATAAGGCAGGTATTGTGACCCACTTGTCATATAAATTCATTCAAGATGATATAATGGATCAATGCTATATAAGTCGTGTAATATGATTGGTTGTCATACAGTAGTCTATGTCAATGTTTTAGTGCCTAAGGGAGTTACGTTTTTCGCATAATAGCGTCAGAGAAAGGATTTTTTTTAAAGGATTAAGGAGCAAAGATTGATATTCATTTCAAAATTTCAAGCAGGTTGGTATATGGTTCGTCAAAATGTTAAGATCGGGTCATTATCCAGGATTGTCATTAATTGATATCTTAGAAGTTGTCATACTTTGCAATTAGAGCTACAACTGTTCGTTAATAGTGTACATTGCTAATATGTGACCGTACACCACACGAATGAGCCGTAAATGTCCTCAATTGTATTCTGAGTTACAGTGTAAAATGGGCATGAAGGTCGTATTCATAGGTACCTCAATTTGGTGCTACGTGTACCTCATTTAATGAGATACACGTAGCACCAAATTGAAATACCTATGAATATGACCTTCATGCCCATTTTACACTGTAACTCAGAATACAATTGAGGACATTTACGGCTCATTCGTGGTGTACGGTCACATATGTCGTTTTATTATTTCTTTTTAAGAATCTTCTATATTTAATAGAAGTTCCCTTATGCAAACTTTTGGTTTGTCAGTTCTGAGCTCTTAGCATGGTATATGGTCCACATAAGGCAGACGACTGGTCTTCATTCAGTATATGTGGTATTATGGCAAAGTGTCATATAGACAAGTATTAAGGCGCAGTGTCATATAGTTTGTCAAGATAATATTGGTCATAGTGTCATATCAGGTAGTATGATTGATCGAGCTGAATTTCTTATTTCTGACAATAATTTCAGTCATGACAATTCCGATCTGAAGATTTTGAAATTTGATTTTATTATCTTCATCACTCGGAGGGATTAGGAGTTCTCATCCCAATAATTCATGAGTTGGGTTGTGTTTTTCTGCATGGTAAGGATTGTAGACTCAAAGTCGCAAAATTTGCATTTACGACATTAAGTTTCTCACAGATTTGTGTATTTTTTTGCAGGTATGTATGTGCGGAAGACTTGCAGATGTTACTGTGAAGCATGGCGATTCGAGGATTGCAATATGGACATTTCTTAATTTAATAATAGGCCCATTCCATTTTCACAAATTTGATTTGGGTTAATCTAAGTATTAATCAAAGAGACTAACCAGATTGGCATTTTTGGATCATATGTAAAGTTTAGTAAAGAGTGACGACTCTGATGTGGTTCCAACTGTTGGAATGCACGGTGGATTTGACTTCCACGATTATGGTATTTTTTGCCAGCAGCCCTGACTTTGGACTTCATAGCATGGCACAGTATGTGCTTCTCGTTTGGCAGCAATAAACCGACACCAAAATGCTATATTTGTTGTGTGTATGTTGTGTGATGTATGGATAGTCATAGTAAGGGTTTAGCAAAGAATGAAAATATATTCGGTTGAGAGCCCCGAATAAGAATATATTGATGTTCTTTGCGTTACGTAATAGTATGACTATTCCTGTGTGGGAGAGTGCGCGAGTAACCTCACTTCAGGTTCGGTTTCTATCACGGCAACACGTTCTATTCTGTTGCGCAGTTGAATTTAAGTAGTGTGTGTCAAGTTGCTTCTTCTCAGAAGCATGATTGTTTAGAATCATTAGTAAATATTTTTATTAAAGCCAGTTTTAGTATCGGGTGGGATTTTGGTCGATTAAGACTGTTTATAGCGGGAAGGAAGGAATCAACACCACGTTGGCATGGGATAGCCTAGGCAGGAGCCAAGTACTATGCCCTCAGATTTTTCTTGTTCAACAAAAATAAAAAATAAGAAATAAAACATTGTGTTCAAGTTTTTTTGAGGTTGCGCAGCCCCCTAGTTATCACGTTGATTCCTGTGGTAGGCTGCCCTATTGTATTAGCGTAGGCATGATATCCTAGTTCTGTATAGCATGGCACAGTATGTGCTTCTCGTTTGGCAGCAATAAACCGACACCAAAATGCTATATTTGTTGTGTGTATGTTGTGTGATGTATGGATAGTCATAGTAAGGGTTTAGCAAAGAATTGTACTTATTTTGGTATCACTGGATAGAGGGGACCCACATATAGCTATACCTTGGTACCAAATATAACGGTATATGACGTTTATAATGGAAAATTAGGCGGGTTGTCTCCCCTTCGTAGACCGTGTTACACAATATGGATATGTAGTTCTAGGGTTAATGGCGAAATTTTAACGGGAGGGTACTGTTTGTTTGTGCCTAGAATTCCACGTATGTCAAGAGATCCCATATGCGCCAATTAGCGAATCTTTACGAATGTTCTCGTTATCATGTTTTATAATGACTTTCAGGGTGTCCCTGAATGAACTGAATCGTCGGCAACTTAATTGTTTTGCATTTTAACACCACAACTAAACATAACTTAATAACAAGTGTATTGGAGGGATAAATCAGCTATCACATACTTTTTTTCATATAAATTTTACAATTTACCACACCGTTCTTGAAATATAAGAATTTTACGAAACTCCCTTATTTCCAAACCTTAAAAGTTAATTCAAGACTCAATATTCGCATGACCACAAGGAATACGACAAACATTAGTTACTATTGTGCAAACAGTTATTCATTTCCAAATTTAGCAGCTTTTTACATTACGTCTCCCACTAGACCGTTTCTTTCATACTTAGTGTGTATCATATTTTCTGTATTCAATTTCTTTTCAGGAGCTGGTATATTGTGGTATATCCAAACGACATGTTTTTAATCCAGATTAATCAGGAATAGGCTTTATATAAGGTATGCAGCTGACATATTTGAAAGAATATAGTACCTCCTTCTAAATTACCAAATGTTCTAGAACAAATCGTGTGGCTGTAGGAACTAAAGCACGTTTGTATGTGTTAATAAAATTCAATATTGAATCCTAATATTCCAAGGCATTGGTATCATATAAAATATATACCTGCACCGATGTTTGGTTTCTTCAGCAAAACAAATTTGATGTTCCAATGTTTGGGTTAGTAATAACATCTGCTAAATTTTTTTGATCTATGTTGCTAATTTGATCAATTTCTTGAATGAGTTTATTAATGTTCTCGTTTTGTGTTATTCATATTTAAATTTACTTATTTGCAGAATATAAGTGTTGACTTGTACCGCAAAGAAGGCTTAAGTTCTTACTGTTTGATAATAAATACCATTTATAAATGAAATTGACCAAATACCGAAAAGATTCGCTAAATGCGTGAAAATCCCAACAAGAAAATACGGATGCGTATTTTTATTTAACCCTGGAAAACTACGAGGGGGGGGGGGGTTGTCAACCCCTAAGATTTTTTTATCCGTCATCACAAACGACCTAAGCTAATCGTAGATGTACCCTTTGCGCTCATTTTAGTGATTACATTTTTACCGGGGGGTAGGATCTGTCATCCAAAATGACCTTGGAGGGATGAGGCCAACCTTTGGTTTCTAAAAATAAAATCAAAGATTTTAATTTCGCTCATGTGAAATTATACCAAGAGAGCTTTTTGAAAGAGTCATTTCCTTTTATAGGAGAAAATTCGGTGAAAATCGCATAGAATTTTCAGCCAAAATCAATGTTGTCTGTATACTGTTGTATAATTTTGCATGGGCGCCCTCGCATTATGACGTCAGAGCGACTTTATGTAGGGAATATTTGTACTTATTTTGGTATCACTGGATAGAGGGGACCCACATATAGCTATACCTTGGTACCAAATATAACGGTATATGACGTTTATAATGGAAAATTAGGCGGGTTGTCTCCCCTTCGTAGACCGTGTTACACAATATGGATATGTAGTTCTAGGGTTAATGGCGAAATTTTAACGGGAGGGTACTGTTTGTTTGTGCCTAGAATTCCACGTATGTCAAGAGATCCCATATGCGCCAATTAGCGAATCTTTACGAATGTTCTCGTTATCATGTTTTATAATGACTTTCAGGGTGTCCCTGAATGAACTGAATCGTCGGCAACTTAATTGTTTTGCATTTTAACACCACAACTAAACATAACTTAATAACAAGTGTGTTGGAGGGATAAATCAGCTATCACATACTTTTTTTCATATAAATTTTACAATTTACCACACCGTTCTTGAAATATAAGAATTTTACGAAACTCCCTTATTTCCAAACCTTTCCACGGATTCAAATATCAATCGATGATCTGCATTCGCAGTGCTAATCACTGCGCATGAGGCGTGTCATTGATAGATACTTGACTCCGTGGAACGGATTGAAAATGAGGTAGTTTCGTAAAGTTCTTTTATTTAAAAAACGGAGCAGTCATTTGTCAAAAATCAGTAAGTATGTATGTGATAGTTGATATGTTCATCAACCACATCAGTGATTTGGTTTATACGTTAAAATACCCCAAAATACAGTTCTTCCAGGGACACCCTGTAATTTATATTGGGACCCCAGCTCGAAATCTATAACCCAGTTAGAGGCAAAAAAAGGCGTCAGAATGTTTTTACGTTTTTAATCGTCTTGCGAATAGCGTTATAATGTTGTTGTTACTCGCCTTTTACATTTTTACAACCTTGGATTGACTTTCATGTATTCCTCCCTGAAGTATCTTTTAACCATACATGTAGATTGATAATTGAAGGCAATATTGATTTTAATTTTCAGCTTTCGAAATCCTCCGAGCTTATGTTACAAGTTCGACGCACTTCTGTTATCGTAGACAACTCATTTCATAGATTATAGAGAATTTAGCGATAGATGTGTTAAATTTGAGAGGAAATTTATTAATAATTATTTGCTTCATTGTGTAATAAGAACCATTTTCCGTCAGGTTGCTATGGTGATACTATGTGTCGCGTCTTTGTCAGGTCAAACGATGTGTACAATGATTGGAAGAAGTATTATTGGATTTGGCATTCTTTTACGAATGTTGTATTTTCTAGTAATACAATGGTTTAGTCTCTTTTCATTAGAGCAAACAACTTTAAATATATCTTAATTTCGAAAGTTCGATGACTTGTATTAGCTAGTAATAAACGTACAACAACCTTAAGATTCAATTGTTTGCACTTTCTTGTCAATTACTTGCAGAAACATGTACCGATTTTACAAGATTTACTCAACGAGGCTCCAGGAAATAAATATTTTCAGTTAAAATTGGCTACCAAATGACCGCGCATATTAATGAGCAATAATTGAATTGAGTTGCATAGAAATTGGAAGTAACGACTTTGAAGACTGGTTAAATAATAATAATACTATAGAGTTTTCTTATAATTCGCCTCTTCCTGTCAGAAGTTGCAAGCAGGACACTGTAGCTGTAACGAATTATGCAGATTGAAATTTATATTACTTTTATTTTACTACTACTACGTACTAAGAAGTCTCGGTTAGATAGTCCTAACCCTAACCCTAACCTATCAAATTAATTGAATACTATGAAAATATAACACTAAAACCTTTGCCTCGCTTTCAGTTTTCCGCTCGCTAATTCCGGCCTTTCCGGCCTGATTGAATTAGCCGAGCCAAAACGCCATCAACGGCAGGAAGGAGCCAGGTATAAAAAACCCTCTAAAACACACACATAAAAGGGTCTACTCGAACTTGGTTAGATTTCTCCAAAAAGTCTTCTTCTTCTACTACTTCTACTTTATAAATAAATCTCACCCTATCAGTCAAATATTTCAAATGTAGTCATTATTAACAAACGTAATGCTGCATAAGTTGACCTGTACCCAGCCCCTCTATCTCTATTTATATACACATGTTATATTCCAAGCATCTTCTTGTATGTAATTACATAGAGACTTTGAGGAACAAAAAAGGTTTCACTGAACAATGAAAAGGGGCACACATTTATAGACGTGTGACAATAAAGCAAAGCTTGTGATTATTACTGTTGCTGTAGTTATTACTTGCCAAAGCATTTTTATGTAAGAAACGCCCACAGTTGGTGGTCAGACCTTTGAATTGAGCATACATGTACATTAAGGGCTCAGATAGCAACGTTTGTACATTTTTGTGGGGCATGGTAACACTTATTTTCATCCTATGATTGACGAAAGCTTAAGCGTGGTAGTTTATTGATTTATTCAGGTGTTGTGCAAATATTTTTTTTTTATCAAGTCATACATTTATCTAAAACTTGCCATTGCTTTTAATTGATAATTTAAATAATAAAAAATTATGCTTTAGCACCCAGGCTCACCATTGAAGTAATCATGAATGTCAGTGAAGAGCCTGAATCATTTATTTACGAATACTCTATGGGCCAGTTACAGTGTGTAAGGTTAAGAATGAACGGACATACAAATAGCAAAAATATTTCAAAATCAACATGGCATAGTGAGGGTTATCCACATTATTTGCTTAGATTCTAAACGGCGTACTTGTACTGTTTCATAGCACGTGAATGTATTATTAAGGATATACAAACGTTGTCTTAGCCTCTCTTCATTTCCTTTTCAAGACACTGTTTGTTTATAGAGTAGTTGTTTTATTGTTTTAGTACGCGTTAAGTAAAGCATTAATAATTACTTTGAAATTCAAATGCTTAATTAGAGTCACGCGGTAGCTTGACCAGCAAGTTTAAAAAAAAACGACTGATAAAGAAGAATAAACAGATGCACCGCGAGACTATATTTACACGGAACAAAACGCTATTGTTCTATGATAATTTTCGCTGGGTACAACATATATCTAAAACCATGCTAAATCGTATTTACTGTCCAAAGTGTCATATTTTAATAACTCTTTATTTCAAAAAGTTACACGAATCTTACAGTCAATCTAGATTGTTTGATAATAAACAAACATTCTTGCTTTATTTCACGCGGTATTTCATAGCCAAAATTAGTGGCAAATCATAGCTAATCATACTGATATCCACAATCTTTCGACACTGCTACAGCCATACATGGCTGTCACTGTCGCACTAATTTTTCAGATTCACTTTCAAATATACCCAGGCATTTTCCTGGATACCCTACATACAAATTCTGGACCCCATTCGCCAAAAAATCAAGTTTTTCACAATTCTTTTATTCTTTCCGGACCACAGCATATATTCATATTAATAAATACTCCACTTTCACACATCGTAATAACGGGACGTCCCCGTGGCGAAGTGGTTAAGGCCATGGACTTCTAATCCATTTATGAATTTTTGCTCAAGTTCGAAACTTCCCACCACTTTTTTTTAAATGTTTTATTAATCAATTTATTGTCGTAAATCAAGAATAACACCATTTCGAACATCCATTGCTATTGTGATATTATTATTTTTTTCATCAAACAAACATGTTTCATTTTTTATTCACATTTAGGCCTAGGCCTTGGGCCTACTTTCACCATCCAGATGCTATCACCATGCCTGACTATCATGGCATCTTCGTCATTTAAAACACCGAAATTTATTTATTATTTATTATTTATTTATCAGTGGCTCTGTTCACAGCTCAGACTGAAATTATATTTGATATAAATATTATAAATGAAAATCACAAACCGCGAAAGATCGCCAACAACTGCCGCTGAATATTGATATCCAACTAGATTTCCCCACAGGGCTAAAGGGCAGGACTTAATTAGGGAATTAAAATCACAAACCGCGAAAGATCGCCGACAACCGCCGCTTAATAGGGGTATCCAACTAGATTGCCCCGCAGGGCTACAAAGAACTACAAACCGCGAAATTTGGATATCCAACCAGATTGCCCGCAGGCATATCGATTATATGGATATCCAACAAATTAAGTCCACAAACCGCGAAAGATCGCCAACAACTGCCGCTCAATATTGATATCCAAGTAGATTGCCCCGCAGGGCTATAAAGAACCACAAACCGCGAAATTTGGATATGGTACTATTGCCCCACAGGGCTTCAAAGAACCACAAACCACGAAATATGGATATCCAACAAGCTTAAACTACAAATTAGCTCCCGATAGAGAGCAGGACTTGATGAGGGAAATTAAAACCACAAAACACGAAAGATTACAAAGAACCACAAACAGCGAAAGACTAGATTGCCCGCAGGCCTATCGATTATAAAGAATCACAAACCACGAAATACGGATATCCAACAAGCTTAGACTATAAACTAGCTCCCGATAGAGGGCAGGGCTTGATGAGGGAAATTAAAACCACAAACCACGATATTCAACTCTATTGCCCTGCTGGGCTAAAAGAGCCACAAACCCCGAAATTGGGATATCCAATTAGATTGCCCGCAGGCCTATCAATTATTCGATTATAAAGAACCACAAACCGCGAAAGATCAATAACAACTGCCGCTTAATATTGATACCAACTACATTGCCCCGCAGGGCTTTAAAGAACCACAAACCGCGAAATTTGGATATGCAACTAGATTGCCCCACAGGGCTACAAAGATCCACAAACCACGAAATATGGATATTCAACAAGCTTAAACTATAAATTAGCTCCCGATAGAGTGCAGGGCTTGATGAAAACCACAAACCACGAAAGATCGCCGACAACCGCCGCTTAATAGGAATATTCAACTAGGTTGCCCCGAAGGGCTACAAAGAACCACAAACCGCGAAATTCGGATAGCCA
Source organism: Amphiura filiformis (assembly GCF_039555335.1). Classification (NCBI taxonomy): domain Eukaryota; kingdom Metazoa; phylum Echinodermata; class Ophiuroidea; order Amphilepidida; family Amphiuridae; genus Amphiura; species Amphiura filiformis. The sequence goes on from NC_092629.1 coordinate 7,819,231, forward strand.
AGTAGATTACCCCGCAGGGCTACAAAGAACCACCAACATTAAAACACGATTATCTGGGGCATTTAGACGCTTCCGTAGTATAGGCTTAAATATATGCGCATTTACCAGTTCCGACATGAAGTAGGCCTAAATCGGATTTACTCTATGTGTGTCTCTCTGGCATTGTCAACATTGGGTGTGTGTTGTTCATATTTACATTTTATTTACATATTTACGTAGCCTTGAATAATTAAAGTATATTAAAATGTTTATTGATCATTGTGTACGCCTCTGAACATTACAGTCACGCGTGACGAGCAAGTTTTAAAAATAAACGACTGATCAAGTTTTGTTTAATTATTTATTGTCATGAATCAAGAATGGCAACTTCAAACATCCATTTTTCGTTTTATTCGTTTTATGGTGCACTTCATAACCTGACTTTCCAAGCTTGGAGCTGCTTGGCTACATTCATAAAAAAGAAAAGAAATCTACCAAAAAACGTTGACAACGTAAAGAAATCAGCAAGTTTAAAAAACCCACCTCGGCTCACTTTTTGAAACTTGGTCCCATTTGAACACCAACAGCAAATCAGTGTTTTTATTTTATTTCAACAGAATACAGCGTTTGCAACAAGATTACAAACAAGCCTACTTGTTATTCGTTTAATTCAATCATTAATCATGATATTATAAAACAAAACACAAAAAGATATTGGCTTATCATGCAAGAACAAGATAATAACCGTTCAGGTCGTTCCAGAAAGCTTACAAATTAATATCGCATCTGCACATTAAAGATACATAACACTTCTGGAAATGTTTTAAATTGATGTAAATATGATAAAGTTTAAATCAGTACCTTTTACAAATGGGACCAAGTTTCAAAAAGTGAGCCGAGGTGGGTTTTTTAAACTTGCTGATTTCTTTACGTTGTCAACGTTTTTTGGTAGATATGACATTAACCCCGTGTGAAACGTGTATATTTTCATCTCGTATTAATTGCGTGGACATACAAGCAAAAATAAAATGGTTAAATCTGTGAACGCAGTTTGTGATGCTTTGACACATTTGTGAATTTGTTTGGCTAAAGTTGTATTTTTGGCGCAGAGTGGGTTTATTACTATTTTACTATGTACGCACAGTGTTAATATCTGTGCACAGTTTATTAATAGCCTATACTACTGACCCATTCCAACCAAATAAAATATCAATGTGCTCCGATTTTGCCAAAAGAAATGTCAAAATGTTCGTTTTGATGAAATAGTGCAAATAAGGATACGGTTGCTTGGATGTTTCGTGACCTATATAAGAGAGCAAAATAGGTCAAGGTCAATTAACCTGAATGGTATACAATTTGAGCAAGTTTGAAATTTAACCCTGTGTAAAGTTCGATGACCTTTTCCCGCCAAAATCTACCCCGGTTCAATCATATCATTCATGTTTGTGTATTACCCATGATGTCATCTATCCCCGGTAATCAGTGCAGCTTTGCCCCCTCCCCAACTGGTATCAAACACCCCATCCAGTGGCGTAGCTGCCGGGGGGGCAAAATTGCCTATTTGGGCCCCGCCCTAGTGCAAGGAAAAAGAGGAAAAGGAGGAGAGCGAGGAAAAAGAGGAGAGGGAGGGGAGAGAGGGAGAGGAGGGCAGAGAGATGGGGAATCCATACGATATGCAAATACCATACGATTATTATCAATAAATCTATTCTTTATACAAATCACACATTATGGCTTAATTATGCTAAAAAGTAAAAGTTGTCGCCAGTACAGCTCTTTCAGAAACACCCTATACAAAATGGAAAAGGTTGAATTTATCTTTGTAAAGCTGAATTTATACTCCATCGCTGAGCGACGAACGAGTGGTATTTAACCAATAAGGTAGCGCTATTTTCCCAACGCAACAAAAAGCGCCCCACCTCACTGGCTTAAACCCAATCGCTATCGCTCAGCGATGTAGTATAAATTCAGCTTAAATGTCATCTATGATTAAGTAACGATGAATAATGGGAAGAAGAGCGGGAGAGAGAAAAAGCAATCGCTTTCAGTTCATCGACCCAACTGTTTTATATCATACACACACATGACATATCGCGAAAGAAATCTGCCGTTCCTTCTCCTTTTGGAGTCAGCGTTAAAGGTACGTGAGCAGATTGTTATCCCATGTGTTCTACATCACGTTCAGGTGCATTACCCAAGCATTGTTATTCTAAGTCAGGGTTCGCAGGTTTTTGCCGCAGGTGGAAAAAACCGTGGTTTTAACCGCGGTTTTTTCACTTGGCAAAAACAGTTTTTGCCGGCAAAAATGGCAAAAACTAAAAAAGTGATAAATAGTTCACTTTTTTTTTTATCTCAAAACAAGTTATAGTTACAAAAAATAATTTTCAGAGAGTAACAAAGCCATAACATAAAGAATTTCATTTGATCAAGACCAGTCAAAACTTACGTTTTCTGGCCGTTTCATCAACCATCGGTTGACTTCATCAGCAGTGTTGTTGCTGGTTTGAAAAGTTGGAGCAGCATCAACCCCTGTGTCAAAGTTCTTATGCAACACAGGATCGTACAGGTGTGAAAGTTGGTAGGCCCCTCATCTGTTTAGGAGCTTGCCACTGTACGATCCTGTGTTGCAAAAGAACTTTGACACAGGGGTTGATGCTGCTCCAACTTTTCAAAACAGCACCACTGCTGATGAAGTCAATAGGTGAAGAGAGAATGGCCAAAAAGTGCTCTAAAAAAGGGGGAACTGGCAACTACCGTCCTACCAGCTAATTTTGGTATTTTTGTAAAGTATGGGTCCTTACCATCTCCCAGATATAAAATTGCCCAAAATATCTGTGGGGGAACATGCTGGAATGACGTCATCAAAATGGCCGCCCAAAATTACAAATTCTAGCACACCATACTGGAAATGGCTTTATTTCATTAGTTTTTGAAACATTTTGAGTTACTTAAAGTTCCAATATATTATATATTCAATTTGTAAACATATCTTACTTATCTAGAATTAATCTAGACACATTGGAACATCAGAAATGATAGAGGGCGCTTTCAATATGGCCGCCAATTAGCCAATTATGAAGTTCACATGATTTAAACAGATAAAACATGGCAAAACTTACTCCCTTTACTTAATATGATATTAAATACTTTGCAGATGTTTGGTATATGGTATAATGCTCTATTTATCCCATATAAACTATTTCAATTTGCACATTAAATTATTTATTAACCAATATCTGATTGCGGGATTATTAAAATGTTTAGCTTAACTATTATTTGGATGATAACAGCAATTATACATACTTAAAAACTGTAATACGCACTATTTACAATTAAAGTTGCAAACTAATAAAATACAATAAGGTTGCCAGACAGACACACCCCCACTCCACACCCCCACCCCATACAATCCACTCACTCACATCCCCTATACACATTCATGTATAAACCAAACGGAATGGATACATTTCTTTAAAAGGGCATATCTTCAAGTTATTAGCCGATTGAAATAACTGTTTCGGTTTATTTAAGCTAACGGGTAAGCTGCATTATATACCAACATATACTTGGATCAACTTTTCTGAAATAGGAGAAAAAGAGGGCGCAATGAGGGGCCTCTTTGTTATTGGGACACCCTGTACATGCATTTGCGGTCGTTTGCAGACCTCCAGAAACCAACGACGGTCTCACATTTCAGAGTGGTCCGCGGTTTGAATGTGAAGTGCGAGTGTGTGTGTCCCCGTTTGCTGGCAAACACCTATACACCCCATACACAACCACTACACACAACCGCGTGCAGCTTTTTACAGTTGCGTTGTAAAATCTTTCTAGCGAAGAAAGCTGGATGAAATTGCTGAGACTGACCAGATGGGGAATAACGAACATGAGGAGGACAAGAAAAAATTAAGATCAAATACCCGGGATCAAATACTTCATAAAGCAGTTGGCATACTTTGTGGAGAAGTTGTACAATAATGTACAAGAAATTGATCTTGACGCATCATCGGTATTTGTTCCTGTCTCACTTCAGGCAGTTCTGCAGTGGCTTTTGATAAGAAAGCATTTGAAGCAACAGATCAAGAATGTAAGTCGTCAGATGATGTGAGACGTCGATACATTAAACTAGCTGAATGCCTTATCTACTGCAGTCGCCGCGGTAAGAAGCAGGTAATACTATACTACCGTTTCACATTGGGCTCATGCCCCAACTGCCTCATGAGTATGGCAGCAGCAGCTTATGGTATGTGTGCTATCTATGATGAGCTTCGCAGATTTTAAACAGCGACAGGAGAAGAACAGGTAGCATATGCTGCAGATGATGTGTATGCCCAGGACAGCCTCTTCGATCAGGCAGGAGGGTGATGACAATGAAAATATCAATGGAGACACTGTAGATAGAAAAACTTTACCACTAAATGGCAAGAGCAGAATTCCAAGAACATCCCTTGACGGATAGACAAACAGAATCTACAAAGTTTCAGCGTACAGAACGCAGAAGTGCTTGGAGACTTCATTTTTCGCGAAACCGATAAATCGACCAGAACCATGCCAAAGCGGATGCCTAAGAGCAGCTTGATCGGTTTGAGCTATTTCATTGTTTGAAACACTTAGGAATTCCTAAGTCAAATACCACATGGCAACTTACCAATCCAGAAGGGTGTGAATTTTGTGCACTCAGGTCGTTCCATTTTGGACAGGCTACATAATAGAATGCAAAAGTATCTCAATACAATCCAAATGCTGTTGCTGTAGCTACATATCCACCCATAATTGAGGCACCTCCTTCTGACATGAGAACAGTTCACACTACACTAAAGAGAAGAAAAGATCTGGCTGAAAAGTGTAGTCAATAAGGTCTTTTGGTTTTGGTTATAACAGTTGTATGCAGTGGCACAGGTGGTAAAGCTGAACAGAGACAGGAGTTTCCTTAATTGTCATACGGCTAGGTGGAATTCACAATCTTTCAACATTCATCGCTACTAATGTATTAGACGACTTTGGGGCGATTTGGTTTGAAAGATATGTTGGCAGATTCAGAAATGTACGCTCCTGCCACTGTTGAAAGTATGTTAGCTGGAAAGAAATTTTATCGAGCCACAAGAGGTCTTATTCTGGTATATGAAGCCCTTGTTCAGATTTTATCACAAACTTCCTGAAATGGTTTGAAGATCAAAGGCATCTTGAGAATAGAGTGATAAGTGATGTACAGAAGACCTTCATTGGGCATGACAGTTTCCCACCAGAAATCATTGGTCCCCTGACATCTTTGATTGAAGAGAACATCTTACCAATTTTAGCAGAGTACATTACATGGGATCGGCATTCGGCAACATGAATGCTGAAATATTGGGAACTGCATCCCAGAACTCAAGTTAAATACGCTCTCTTACTTTTCTGTGGCTGATCGGCAGAACTATTCTCATTGGCGATCACTATAATGCAACAGAGATGCTATATTCACTACCAGACACAGTTCAAGAGGCGTTTTCCAATAAAGGGTTTTCAGTCAAGCAAACTCCCGGAAAATTTAAGGGCATATGGAGCGACATGGGAGTGGAATCCACCATCATTAAGGATACCAAGAGTGATAGTGCCATCATTGGCCTGACAAGAAGGGGATCTGATGTGCTTCGATGGACATGCCACCTTCTTGATCAATATAGTGGTACAATGCAACTTCGCAGTGGCACAAAGTCAACCACAACAGAGTCACATGAACAAACAAAACCAGCAATGATGACAAAGGATGAAGCCCATACCCAGCAAATTCTTAAGCATATGGGGCATATGGGAGATAACAGGACAGATCCATTCGACGTAGAGTCACATCCTGAATTACTAGTTGATTTAGGCAGTGGTCTAGTAGCTATTTTTGAAATCAGCAATTCCCTGTTGAATGCTGTGGATAAAGGGCGAATGATGATGAGTGACTTATGACGCATCAATGTTTAAAATAATATACAGAACTTCCAAGACGTTGCAGAAGCCTTCCGCAAGAACATTACAAAGTTGCTTGAAACTGCACAAGAGGTACATGTTGTTTTTGACCGCTATGATGAGGAAACATCGCCAAAAGGTGAAAGAGGGCCAGCAGACAAGGACAACGGCAAACACAAGTATCCGGTAGAAGGGGCTCGACCAATTCCATATGGAAATCATTTATGGGATTGTCATCCAACAAGTCACAAATGGCATATGGTTAGGCTACACATCTGCTCTTACAACCAAATGTGTGATATCTGCAGATTTGGTTGAAGTTTACAAGTTGTTTTCCCCATATGAGCTCCATTCATTGGACTTTGACAAGAAAATGAATTCCATGAATGCAACTGGAGGGATAATCATTCAATCACTAGACACTGATGTAATGGTTCTATTAGTACATTACATGCCACGGATGCGAGCGGTTCTTGAAATTTGGATGCAGACTGGAAGGATTACTAAAACCATTGACCAGCGGAGAATGATTCCTTTCACATTGCTATTATCAAATTGTCAACAGTTTGTGGTGTATTACCTGCAGTCCACTTTCTCACTGGCTACGACACAGTGTCGTCATTTTTTGGCGTAGGCAAGAAGAAACTGATGCAGACAGAAACAACAAGATTCAGACCCTGCGCATCAACAGGCATTGAACGGGGAAGCTCATAATTTGCTAATTGGCGGCCATATTGAAGGCGCCCTCTGTCATTTCTAATGTTCCAATGTGTCTAGATCAACTGTAGATAAGTAGATAATTTTACGAATTGGATATATAACATATTTGTCCTTTAAGTAACTCAAAATGTTTGACAAACTAATGAAATAAAGTCATTTCCAGTATGGTGTGCAAAAATTTGACATTTTGGGCGGCCATTTTGATGACGTCATTTGTTATAAAACAACATCCGTGGCCAGTAAAATATTTCGTTTGGGGTAAATAGAGCATTATACTACCTGACAAACATTTGCAGTATATATCAATGTTAGTTTAATTTAAAAGATCGTTTTTGTCATGTTTTGTTCTAAATAAATCATGTAAAATTAATAATTGGCTAATTGGCAGCCATATTGAAAGCGCCCTCTATCATTTCTAATGTTCCAATGTGTCTAGATCAACTGTAGGTAAGTAAATAATGTTTACGAAGTAAATATATAACATATCTGACCTTAAGTAACTCGAAATGTTTGATAAACTAATGAAATAAGGTCATTTCCAGTATGGTGTGCTAAAATTTGGGCGGCCATTTTGATGACGTCATTTCAGCATGTTCCCCCACAGATATTTTGGGCAATTTTATATCTGGGAGATGGTAAGGGCCCATACTTTCCAAAAATACCCAAATTAGCTGGTAGGACGGTAGTTGCCACTTCACCCCTAAAATGAGTCTCAATCTGCTGGCCTACAACCGATGGTTGATGAAACATCCAGAAAACGTAAGTTTGGATTGGTCTTAATGAAATTCTTTATGTTATGGATAATCTACAGACCTGATGGAATTTATTCAAGGATGTAACAAAGCCAGATTTTGGAATTATAAGTAACATATTAAGAACTTTTAAAAGGCATGGAGTTTTCATTGCTCTCTAGTGCATTAACTCAACTGAAATGTGGCATATAGGCCTATATCAAATTCAAAACTTTAATTAAGGACTTGATGAGACAAAATATATGTTGAATGATTCATTAAAAGTTGTGTGTTGCTGTTTATGAGCTTTCTGTGTTACTTTTTTTATTACTTGAGTGACTATATTATGGGTTTTTGCCAGTTTTTGCCATTTTTGCCGGTTTAAACCAGGCAAAAACTGGCAAAAACAGGTTTTTGCCAGTTTTTGCCACTTTTCCGGCAAAAACAGGTTTTTTGCCGGCAAAAACCGAACCCTGTTCTAAGTTTTGAGTTTTTTGTTCATACCGCCTAATAAACGAGGTATATTTCAGCACAAATTTTCAGCACAAACCTTTTAGCTGATAACAAAATCTGCACAATTTGAACGGTAAATGTGAGGATGTATGTGTGTGTGGCGGGATGGGGGGACTGGGTAGCGTGGACGTTACTGCAACCACAGATCCTGCTGCCACCGGGACCGACCGAACATCTGGCGACCCTTATATATGACCTGCTAAGACGAAATGAGAGTAAAGTCGCAAGTTGGGAGTTTCGAGACGTCCTGGCTCACTGCGTTGTTGCTCTGCGTTTCATACGCACCTGTTCTAGCTAATAGTATGCTTTTATGTCCTTTGTGAATGGCGCACAGTAGGCCATTCAATTTTGAAAAATTTGACATAATGGCGTATAAGGTTAATTTTAAAATTTACAATTTTAAATTGGTGAATGACAACAATGTATTTTATACATTAAATGTAACTTAAATATTTATATTTTCATATCCATTCAAGAAAAGGGGACATTTTAATCGAGTCAATGTATGACAAACGGTTAAAAGTTGCAAAAACTTGAGATGCAATTATCTCAAAATGGCCATTTTCGTGATACGTCACTATGTCTTGCGGGCGACGAAATATTTCCAAATGATCATAATACTGACCGGCCTACACACTTAGGCCCCTACACCCTCAGGCCCCCTACACCCTCATAGTCCTAACAGAACAAGAGAGAAAAAAAAATCAAAATGCTTCGGTAGGGTTCGAACCTTCAACCTCGCGCACTTTAAACCACGTCGTTAACCACTAGACCATCACAACCTGCTGTATTTTACTCGTATCTTTTGCAATCTTATTCCTCATTCAGTGTCTCGATCAACAATAATATTTTTAAAACTGCTTTAAAGTTCAGTCAAATGAGGTGATATTACTTTTTATATTGACTTTAATATTTTGTAAGTCAATGCAGTATTTTGCTTGAATAAATAAATATCAACTATAAGAGTAAACTGGACGATTCTGACGATTATTATTTGATATAATGGACAAGGCCGGCTGCTATTTTGCTAGTGACAATGGTCACCAATGGTCACGCACGATTGCGACACGTGGCCATTTTGAGAGTAACTTGCCAACCTACGACTCGATTGTTCCACAAATCATTTTCGCTGAAAATTTAATACAAGCTCACGTTAGTTAATATCTATCAATACAGAAAAGCATACGACCGGCGTTTACTCACTGTTGTAGATATAACCAGTTTAGTGATCGTGACATGCAATTTTTCTCATTTTCCCGGCTACTTTGGACATGTTCAAGCTTCTTTATTTTCAATATAATTCAACTTTACCTGTTTTTTGTTGCTTTTCACTAATGTTTGCTTTTCACTAATGTTTGGTATCTTATACGTAATTTAAGCCAAAAATGACCATTTCTCCCATTTCTGGAGCTATTTCGCTAAAACACGTAACACTGTGCTCACCAACCCGTAATAATTTTCTATCGAACAAAAGAGGTCACGAAGTTGCCGTCGTACTGTGATTTTGTATGTAGTGGCGTTATTCACGTTATGTAAATGAGGTGTATGCACTATGGCACCCAGCTGTAGTGCATTAAAACTACTGACAACGTCCTGTAGCTCTTTAATGTAAACATGTTTTTCTGCATGGTCATGTCGTTCGACAAAAATAGAACATGTGTTTGATTTGTGTCATGTTCAAGTGCTTTGTATATGTCAATAAGTCCAAGTTGTACAATATCATTTCCGCTTAACTGTTAAATATAATCAAAATGCCATACTTTTCTTCCTCAATTCTGTTTGTTTCTATTTTCTTATTACATACCAGAGTACCATACGTTTTTCTGCTTGTCTTGACTTTACCATCATGAAGGTCCATAATTATGTAGGTCAAAATCAGTAATTCAAAAGAGTGTATGATATTACTTGAACTCGACCATTCCTATACTTGGCACTTTCGTGTCGTTGATGGGGTGAACATCCAGTAGCGAAGCCATGGATTTGGCAAAGATTTGATGAATCCATGTGTGAGGTCAAGTTTGGGCAAAAAATTCTTCAGCTAAAAATATATACATTTTTAAAAACTAGATAATAACTAGGATATCGAGGAAACACTTTTTGTATTGTTTTGAATTTTTTTCAACTTAAAAAAAAATGGTTGTAATTTGGAAAAATATGAGGCTTTTTAAAGATTTTGTTTTGCAAAATTGAGCATTTTTCAACCATCTTTGGTCAAAACCAAAAATAAGCAGATAATAAAACAACATTTTAAAGATGTTATCAAACTATTATTGTGAAATATCATTTGACAAACAGTTTTACCCATTATTTTGGTTTACACTTAATAACATTCCGTTCTGTAGCAAGTTTGACACTTTTTATCTAATCTGAAGCCGATTTTAAATGTTTCTATAAAACATGCAAGAAGATGCAACATCTTATCTATTTCGAAAAATTCAGTTGTAAATGTATAGCCATTTTCCTCAATTCGAGAGATAGACAAATATAACTCGTCAAGTATAAAGAAAATAATAAAAAAGAAATTGATCATAGTTTTACCTTGGTATTTTGTAAAGTAGGATGTCAATTCAAAAAGTTTGAAAACTACGTTTATTGGCTTTTGCCTCCAAACTCTTAATTTAATGCAGGGGGTTCAAACGTCGGGCGTAGCCTAATTTGCAGTATAATTAATCTTGTGAAGATATAGGAATGCGTACGTTCTTCTCATCTTGTTCATCGTGACTTGGGAAAATTTAATCAAACAACCCTGTCTATGCAATGTAGACTTAAGTAACACTGACACGTGCGACCTTTTCAAAATCTTGTAAATTTAAATTCGAGATTGTCGAGATACGTAACGCAAATGAGAAACTACAGCTGACGTTTAAATTTGGATTAATACTCCACCGCTGAGCGACGAGCGATTGGTATTTTGACCAATTAGGTAGCGTGCTTTTCCCAACGCAACAAAAAGTGCGCACATCATTGACTAGAAGCCAATCGATCGTAGCTCAGCGATGGAGTATAAATTCAACTTAAGGTGGTACTACACCCATGTGGTAAATTTGTGACTATTTTTGCATTTTTCTCAAAAAATAATTACACACTGGTAACAAAAGTTATGTATATTATTGGGGCAAGGAATCCAATTACTACACTGAAATTTCAGTGACTCAAGACAAGCGGTTCAGTATATATGATAGGAAACGAGGTACATCCTAGTGGTACCTCATTTCTGGTCATAAATAAAAAACCACTTGTCTTGGGTCACTGAAATTCCAGTGTAGTAATTGGATTCATTGCCCCTATAATATACATAACTTTTGTTACCACTGTGTTATTAGTTTTTTGAGAAAAATGCAAAAATAGACACAAATTTATCAAGGGGTGTAGTACCCCCTTAAAGGAACTATCAGAGATACTCGATACAAACGAAAATGACTTAACTGTGTCAGCAATTGATCAACAGGCATTAATCAGATCACAATACTTTGATCAGCTCGTAATCGGCAGGCCTTATAAAATCGCGGATTAATATCAAAATATTTCATTTTGAAAATTTTCTTGCGACATCTCGACAGAACCATTACGAATTATTAATTCAAGTCCTATACTTTGTCTACTTTCTTTAACACTTTAACATATAGACCAGACAGGCCAACTAATATACGTGGGTCTACTTTTCGGCGTAGTGGTAAAAGCCTAAAATTATTTTACCATTTTATTGAAAATCAGTCTTTTTTTACTTTTAGTCTCTTGCGTAAACAAGCTGCACTATAGTGACCTGTCATTTACTTGGGTTTTAGTTACCACGCTGTAGATACGCCCGATAAGTGTTAAATATTTAATGTTAAAAGATAATGAATAATGAAAAGGGTACCCTCAGTATTTGGTATAAATATGTACCGTGAAACACAATATCAACTTTCACCAGCTTAATGGGCAATGTATATATCCTCAACATTGCCTGCTGGCGTTCGCATGTTAACTATGGCTTCCAAATTCGACAGCCTCACATGCGCGAGTCTGCCGCCCTGATTCGTCAACTAACGCATGCGTGTTCGTCAATATCTTCGGTAGTCTCCTCCGCCTTCGTGGCAAGCCACTCGCTATGTGGAGTGAGCGGAATCATTCTGACGGCGGAGGAGAATACTAGTTTGATCACACGGTCTAATTTTATCAAGCATAATTTTATAATACCTCAACATTCATCGTCATATTCCATCGATTTACTACATAATATATTGAATAATCAACTTGTTACAAGTATATACTTGTTAATAATAACTCGTTAAAATGTTAACAAATGTATCTTTGTACTTAAATATTACGATACATGAAACTATAATATAGGAAGCAAACTGTCGACTAATTCTAGTGAATGGATTTAAGTAAATTCGCCCTTCCCATAATTCATTGCACTTCCGTGTTTTAACCTAATTCGATTATTTTTAACTTTGTAATTTGCACCAGACTACCACTTATGCTCGTCCCAAGACATCTCAAAATAACCTGTAATTTTTTAACTTAATTGCTAACATGGTGAAGCCCAGATACATTAATTAGACATTTTATTTTCATGAAACACGATGGCCTCAATTACAGCTAGCCCTTTATCATAAAATGCAAATGCCTAGTTTTCTTTACTACTTTTTACACACTCTGTGATTTGCTTGTGGGTTTTTTCGTGTTTTGGGGTAGGATGTGGGTCAACAAACTCTATTGTAACAACTAAAAATGAAAATAATTATCTTTGTGTATTTTGGTATAAACATCTAATAAAACAATAGGTCAATTTGACTATTGTAATGGTCATGTTCACCATGGCTTCCGAATTCAACAGCTTTACATCCACGATAATAAAAGGACGTTTAAAAACTCTATCCAACCTGCTGAATATCTCAATTAGATATTGCTTTTAGCAACGTTATTCAGTATTTTGTAGATGTAGATATTGGATTTTAACGTATTCAAATTGATTTAAACTTTACAAATATTGTAATAATAAGAAATCTCAAAATACCCTGTCACTTGTAACTTATTTGCTAAAATCTGAAAATCAGATGCATCATTGAATCGAGCAAAGAATTATGTTTTCACGTATTATCAAACTCTTTGGACTCAATCAGCGCAAATTTATTTAATAATTTAATTATTCTTTAATTAAAAGAACACAAACACAAGAGATCCATGACATGGTTTAGGAGATACAAACACATGCAGGGTAAATAGCTAAAATCATCCACTAAAATGCAAGACATGCGCATAGAGTTGTTGTGAAGGAGTGACTGGAGTTCTTCTTTACGTTGAAATATTGAGGTTAGCCTCAATTATTTTTGTGTTGAATGACTGTTTAAACTTTAATTTGCTGTTTAACTACCAATACGTAAAACATTTACTCGAATTTTTAAAGCAAGGTTTTGTCACAAAGACAACATAAAGGCCCGAAGCCAGTATGATTATTTTAGTAGGGAGATTAGATTGATCAGATTATTTTGTCATTATTCTAATTCTCCCTGTTTTAAATTATTTCTCTGCATGTGAATAATTATAAATAATTATGGTAATCATAAGAATAGAAAAAGTGGGTTAATAACATGATATTTTGCTGCATGAATTTAATTTCAAACAGCCTGAATTGTCAAGTCACTATACAGGATACAGTATAAGTTGGATACTATTAAAAGTAAAAAAAAATACTTCAGGTACAATGCACTCTACAATTCTTACGCAGGAGTTGCATTTCCGTTTTGACAACTTCCTTGTTGTCGCATTTTTTCACACTTAGCCTCAGGGTTCAATTAACAATATTCCATTATTTGATGCAAAGGTTTTACACATTACAAATCACTGTTTCTCTAATTTGGACGTTAACGGCGAATAATTTTACATTTTTATGGTGCTCCGAAGGGGTCACAACCTTACAATAGTCTCGGTCCCAGTTGACATGTAATAAGGCAATTGTTATGGTCCCACTCCATATGCATGCCATGCAACCCTAATGTTGCAATTGGGCTACAGTCCTCCGTTTAAAGTTGATATTCCTCGACAAAGACACTCGGGCATAACATCTGTACCTAGAAATAGCTCTAACTACAATCGTGTATTTATATATCCGAGTGAGTAGGGTGGAGTAAATCTTGCTCAAGTATTCTTGATCTGCAGCTATGTTCACATTTGTGTTATAATTGTGTCGAACAGTTACTTTCGAGTATATTTATAAATACGCACGTGACCCATGGGCACGACATACCAAGACCAGCAAGTGTGACAAAATCCATGCCATTGAACAGGATAGGAACTTTTTAGATAAATGTCATCAAATGTCAATATTAATTGAATAGCAAAATTATTATACGGGTTGGTGTGTTGGTTTTTTTTTTGGGGGGGGGGGGTGTTCTTACCTTGGTACATTGTGATTTATACGTACAAACCGACATTACGGGGTTTTTGGTACTTGTGGTGAACTCCACAAGTCAAATGGCCGTATACGTCCTCTAGAGGGGGTAGGTATACTATACCTATAGGCATACGCATAACGTTTACATACATATATGTCCTTATGGGGTGAAAAAATGTATGTATGTACGTAACAACCGACATTATGGGTTGATCTGTACGTAGGGGGTTATGGGGTTTATACACACAACCCCACAACGTTTGTATGTAAAAAACCCACAATGTAGCTAATGCGGGTATGTGTGGGGGTGGGTGGGGTGTGGGTGTGTGTGTGTGTGTGTGTGTGTGTGTGTGTGGGGGGGGTGATCCCAAATTTGTAATATGTTATCAAAAACAGCATTTTGAAAGTATTTGCCGACGGAAAAAACATTTATTGACAATTACAATATAATCACAAAGTAGAACAAAATAGACAATTTTGCTGCACAGTCTCGCGTTGTTTACCGCTATTGCATTTCATATACAGGAAGACCACTCGCTATGCAGAAGGTCACTTCGAGACTTACTATCTACAAGCTGTTATGCCAGCGCGGAGGTGTTCACGTGCGTATTTATAAATACGTATTCATAAATATAGTTGAAGCATACTGTTGAATACGACAAAACAGTGATTACTCACCTACAAAAGTCAAAGCTTCATGCTGATGGGTTTTGTGACGATATCTGAAAGAAGAGAAGAAAGAAAGAATACAAATCTAAATATTTGAAATGAAATGTATCATCGTCGAATAAATTGGTTTTGCGCATTCGCAGCGGAAGCCGGGACGGGCGCCCCCTAATTTTTGCCATGGGTGGACCTCTCCCTACAAATTTCAATAGAAGATAAAATATAGCAATTGGTCTAGTCCTCTAATTGCACTGAGTATTCACGCACCAGGCTATCAAATAGCAACATTTTAGCCAATTATAGTCTGAAATTGAACATATTTCGCGCGCTTCGTGCGCAGTAAAACCGGCAAAAAATATGCTCGACCCCTTATATTTGAACGATTCCACCGTCATTGGTTTTACAAGTGTGATTCTACTTTCAACCGGGGCTTTCAATAACAATGCTCTTGCAGTATAAGGACACATGACCTTGCTAACTTTGATCAACATGAATTTTCCGTAGATTGAAAAATGAATCACCTTCTACTTTTACTTTCACCCTCATTATACAATACTATCATAATTCATGATATACGGATTTCGCCCCTGGTATGGTTATAATACAAGATCGAAGCACTCAATTCAAGGACTTCACAGTGTGAAGATCATGTTTGAAAATATAGGACAAGCAATGATGCTTGGAAACAACGTAAACAAAGAGAATATGTAAAATGCATGACGATTGAGACTTGACTTTCATTACAAGTGACACCGTGAGCTTCAATACGATCATGCAATGAGCTATTCCAGAAAATAAGTGCACCCCCCGTAGAAGAGTAAATTTTCAATAAAAAGAATGTCTGAATTTCCAGGTTTACTTCCTGAAAACGACTAGAATTTCACAATGCTACTGGAAAAAGCATGTAAATGCAGTAAAATGTATAGAATATCAAATGCAGTAATGAGCAACCCCAATTTAGAACTATCGATTGTGAGTTATTTATTTTTTTGTAATATTTTTTGCTGTATATAGACACTTTGGAAGTCTGGAATTACAGCAATAATAACTGGTCAATTGCACAGTGCTTTTGTTTTCATTTAAGGGCTGGGGTATGAACGTTTGGACAGTATTTATTGTGGGACATTAGAGCACATCAGACATATCGAATTGCATTCTGAATACGAAGAATGTCATTCTGATATCAAATAATTTTGATTTTTTGAAATTCGCAATTTAATACACATTTTATGGCAAATCATTAAAAATTGATATTTTTGATATTTAGCAGTACTTGAAGTAAACTTTATAAATCTGATGATTTATACTTAAAGTGTATGTAGGTGGGATAAAAAGCCGACGATCAATTGAAAATTTTGACCTTTCGTATTGAAGATATGGATTTTTTTCCCAAAACACCAATAAAAATTAGGTCTTTTTGGGGAAAAAATCCATATCTTCAATATCAAATTTTTATAATTTGTCATAAAATTTGTATTATATTGTGATTTTCAAAAATGAAAATTATTTGATATCAGAAAGACATGCTTCGTATTCAGAATGCAATTCGATAGGTCTGAGGTGCTCTCATGTCCCACAAAAATACTGTCGAAACGCAATAAACGCTCATTTTAGATCCCTTAAACGAAAAAAGATTACGCTATGGAAATGTTAATTATTATGTTTGATACAATTTATTACATTTCAGGGTATAACAGAAAGAGTCATCGGCACTGATAGAGCTATAGGACCAAATTCAACGTGGTGTCTAATCAACTTGTTAACAGGATTGTTTAAACTTTTAAACATCGTTTTAACAGTGCAAAGGATTAGTTGAAGTAAAATTACAAACCAATCAAAATAGATGTGGCGTGTGTTTATGTTTATTATTGTATCAAATTGAATACAAAATGTGGCGTGGTTTTATGCTTATTATAGTATCAAATTGAATACAATCATGAGAAAGCGGATGTTTCTCCACCCCTATATCCTGTCATTTGTGATTAAGGCTAAAGAATATCCTTGTAAATATTTACACCTTAAACGGGAATTTTGTGATTGTGAATGTCACGTGCTTACGTGACACGCGCAGATCTTTCGTTTGAAAGCAATAAAAAGAGAGTCCCTGTAAGTAAATTGTTACATCTTACACTGGCATTTCTTGAATATCACGTGCTTTCACCCACACATCCCTAGTTTTAACAGAAACGAATAAAACGTCTGTTTTCGAGTTGCATTTACCTGTGAAGGTTAATTAGGTACATTAGATCAACGTCATCTGCATTATTAACCCTGTGAACAAATTAGGTCATATACGCTTTAAGTTATTTCTGGTCATCAAATGACCAACATATATTAAGGCGTATTTGATTTATAGTATGACGTCAAAATTGTATTCAATTTTAACACACACGTTGGGTGGCAATTTAGATAAACGTTTTCTGTGCTTAAGGAATCGGATAACAACGTTTGCACAGTAGTTTTATGGACCTGAGAGCACATCAGACATATCGAATTGCATTCTGAATACGAGGAATACCCTTCTGATATCAAATAATTTAATACAAATTTGATGGCAAATTATTAATATTTGATATTTTTAATATTTTATGTCCTCGAAGTAAACTTAATAAATCTAATGATATGTACTTAAAGTTCATGTAGCTGGGCTAAAAAACCGACCATCAATTGAAAACTTTGACCTTTCATATTGAAGATATACATTCCCCCAAGTTTTTGGTGTTTTGGAGAACAAATTCTATATCTTAAATACAAAAGGTTAACATTTTCATATAATGGATGGCTTTTCATCCCAGCTACATTAGTGCATACCATTAGACTTATATAATTTACCTCGAGGACTGTTAAATTTTAAAATATACATTTTTAATCATTTGCCATAAATATGTTTTATATCATAAGGACATTCCTGGTATTCAAAATGCAATTCGATATGTCTGATGTGCTCTCAGGTCCCACAGAAATACATAAAAACGTCGCTATCCGAGCCCTTAAGATAATCATTAATTGCTACTTACATTGTTGACAAAGGAACTAATTCGTCAATTATTTTGTTATTACAGAAATTAGGGCACTTACACTTCAAGGTTAGGTATGTGTCGTCTAAATAACGAAAACAATTTTATGCTAGCTGGATTTCCGATTGTTTAAACATCAATAACGCCAAACAATATTAATTCCTTGTCTCACATTGCCCGCGCGCTTTGGTAAAATCATTGTAAGATTCCCGTGTTGAATTTTTTTAATATAAATATATTTCTTAAACGGCTGCGTTGCGAGTCTAAACCAACCAACACCAGGCCGTATTAAATCATCTCGCTCCAGCTCTTTTCCTCGCCGTGCAACGCGATACTAGGCTGACTGGTGATTACATTAAACCGTGTCAGAGATTCATAATAGCCTACAGCTGTTGTCGGGCGACGAGCTGAGTTTACCTATGTTTTTATATATTTTTTGTGTTTTTCCTACTTCTTTCAAATAACTTTGGATGAAAATGGCTTCAGATACGTCAAGAATACAAGTGAATGTGTTTTATGAAAGAGAAAGCATAGGGTGGGTATTACACCAAACAAGATCATCAGCAATACGTTCTAGGCAATTTTGCAAGAAATTTTAGATGGAAAACCCCCTGTGTCACTGAATTCACTGGACTCACTGAACTTGAAAGTATGCGATTTGGATGCGAGATGCACTATTAAAGATCGAGATCAGGACGTGTGGGCCTCGACGCCGTTGTGTTTTCCCTTGATGAAGTTAGTCCGGGATGAGTAGCCCTTATTGTAAAATACGAGATGCGTGCCAAAGAACCTGAAGTCACACAGCAGCTGTTGGGGGACTCAAGAAAAAAAGAGACGCCGTATTGATTTTTTGAAGTCAGAAGTGACGTGCGTCAAAGAATTAATATTAGAGATTGCGATTTCCAAACGTAGGTATCGGACGTACGTTGATCTATTCAAAACCACTCTCCTGTATCGAAGCGAGGTCACGTATTTAGCCAGTTTTGAAGATTTTCCAAATCCGAAATAAACGTAGATACATCGTTGAAAATGCACAAAATTTGTCCATTTCACAATACATGTATGTTAAAGACAGTCAATGATAATGAACATACGAAGGAAAGTATAATTACTATTATGATCCTTTTTGTTTGTAAGGTTTTGTTTGGTTGAAAATCGCCTAAATTTATACGCGATGTCCATACGCAGAGATTGCCCATTGAAATGTGTGTGATACTTTGCGTACAATAAATGACATCGTGATTTCCCATTTTGGATTCCAACGAAGTATAAAACGCATATGCTATGTTGAAATATGCTGATTTTACCTCATGTCGAAGTCCATGCAACGCGCCCAAATTTCAGGACGAAAAAGTCTCATTTTGAAAGTAAAGTCATAATATATGGGTGTAGTGATCGTTTAATCTACCAAATTATATGTTTTTGGGCAACTATAATATTTGGGGAGCACAAAAATAGAATTAAATTTAAGTAGCATGTTAAGTCAACATTATAGTCAAAATCAAAAGCGGGCTGTTTGAATTAGGTAGAGACTACGCTTACTGTTAATTTTTCAATTACTATGCCCTCTATCGAACTAGATTAGATTAGATCAGATTTATAGTCTTTATTGCAGCCGACTTGTTCTCCTTCGTGACGAATGAGCACAATCCAATTTGGAACCGAGACTAGCAATATTTAACACCGTATTAACGTACGTAAAAACGCACGGTCCACGTGCTGCGTTTGGAACATCGCAATCTCTATTAGAGAGATTGCGATTTCAAAACGTAGCATCGAACGTACGTGGAATCTATTCAAAATCCGGTCACACGAGAATGGTTTTGAATAGATTCGTACGTTTGGAAATCACAATCTCTCAAATGTTTGGCCTAACCAATAAGAACTTATACGAGGGTACATTTTCTAAAACGTTTCATGATAAATTATTATTAATCATATCAGCTTTTATATCCACAAGGAGACATTTTTCCGTGAAAAATCTGTGACTGGTTGAAAAATCCATGAAAAATCCGAGCTGGATTACAGATTTGAACATGGATATTTCAACCGATAACAGATTTTTATCTCCTTTGTTTGTTTTACTTCTTCTTTAACCAAGAATAAAGTTCTTCCATGAGGCCCTTGTGATAATGATTTTAGTAGTATAACTTTTCAAAAACAAGTACCAAAAATATCTAAATTCATCTAAAAAGTAAAAATATGATTATAATATGAACTAGTTTCCATCATTGCTTTCAAATTCCTGAATATTGACACTCCGCATCCTTCATGTGAAGATATAGGTCTTGCTAGAACCGAACTGAGCGTTAAATGAATAGTTGATGAGTTATTTTAGAAAATGTCCTGAACGTTAAAAACATATTACACTACTGCAAATTTAAAATGAGACTTCTTTCAAAATCTACTTTGAGGATTGAAAATGTTCTCATCTCTAAACCCTGCGCGACTGGCCGAGTAATTATCGTGTTAAATAATTATAGTTTAGTACAATTCTAGTTTTTGAAAGAGTTCTCATTATAAATTGTGTTAACAGGTAGGTAAAGATACACACGTACGTGAATTGTGAAACCTCTAATCTGATTCTTTTCTGACATATTTTGCCTTTAGGTTTGAGATCTTTGTACCAATTTCAGTTGGTTAGAAGATGGTCATTAAATTAGACTGGTCGGTTTTTGATTAATCGGCACTGATTTCCATCAATGCCGGCATAGCAGCCATTAAAACTGTTGTGTATCATTTTGGTAACACGTCGAACATAGGGGAATTTTCTCATGCTGTTTTACCAAAGTCAAAGTACGTACCCTCCTTCTCTGTATATTTACTACAACCTCCTCAATTATTAGCGCTTCAACTTTAACCCTAACGACCCAGGTGTTTTTTGGCGAAGAAGGGAGAAAGAAGGAAAGAAGTAGAAGAGAGAAGACTTTTTTCCTCGTGTGCGAGTTTGAATTACAGACCCCTCGGGTGCCAGACAACTGAGACAAGCTAATAGGCACACCTTGTTACGGGGGTCTACCTTGGCCGGCCAAACTTTTCGTGCCCATATGACTGTTCGCATGATGACGCAATCGCATCACGTGGAATACCTGCGCCTGCAGATGATTTGTGAATTGAGCGTTTTTGACATTTGGTACGATTAGGATCAAAGAAGTAAATAAATATATAAAATAAAATATAACAAAGCGTGACGATAATATCTCGCCCTAATCAATGAAATATAAGCCATTTGTCCGGATATTTGATTTTGATTTGCATGGCTGCAGGAAGTGGGTCAAATTCTTCATTTCCAACATTGTGATAATAACTGTAACATAAATGTTTTACATTTTAGTAGAGATTGCAGGATGTTATTGCTAGTCACATGGGCAAATATGACAAATAGCGGTGGAAAAAGTTATCATAAAATCAAATCGATCAAGCATGACTATCATATGTCACGTCTTAATCAATCAAATATAAGCCACTTTTCAGGATATTTGATTTAAATTTATGGCTGGAGGAATTGGGTCAAATTCTTTATTTCCAATATTGTGAAAATAATCGAATATCTCCAAAGAACTGCAACATAAATGTTGTAAGTTTCAGGATCTATATAATTGGCATTTTCGGTAAATTCCATAAGCCTTTGCGAGGCGACCTGAGATGTCGTCATTTGACGCCACGCCGATGCGCACATCGTTTAGTGAACATCGCTTCTGCGCATTTCCAAGCCGTGAACTGCGCAGTAATGATGTGATTTCAAATGACGACATTTCAGGTCTACTCACAAAGTCTTAGAAAAGGTCAATTGCTTATCATATGGACAAGAATGACAATGAAATAAAAAAGAAAATTTATTTCCTGTCAAAAACGACTCATGTTTTTTTATTCATATCTGATAATCACAATCTTTTCAAATTTCCTTCTGCCCTATTTAGTCGAATTATTCTGTGCGAACGCAATAGATGTCGGCAAATAAGAATATGCGGTATGGACCGAAATAAGTTTCTGTGAGTACAAAATGTTTTTATGCCCTATAGTTTTTTTACATGAAACTAAACCTAAACTGTGATATTTAGCAACATGGGCTATATTGTATTAAACAACAAGCATTATAGAATTGGGCTATTGCAGTTGAAAACCACACACCCCGTGGCAGACATGACCTTAATCTTCCACACAGGGTTTCCCGAAATAGATTACTCAATTTTAAATGTATAGCTCCTGTGTGAGGGATTATGTCTTCCATAGAAAGTGTATTATGTTCAACTGAAATAGCCCATTGGCTATTACGAATGAGGTAAGTCTTTTGAATTCGCCGGTTTTTACCTAGATTGAATACCACTGTTTTGTTTACGCAATGCCTTACTTGAGTCGACAGAGGAACTGCGATTAAATACAATTCATTTACACGTCATATCAAGACTATACCAAACCTGTGAATTGGTAACCAGTTAGGGTGGGTGACTTTTGTTGATTTTTAACCCACGAGCCCCTTAAGCCTCGTGGAAGTACATAAAACTTCAACATCAAATAGTGCAATTAAAGTTTTACAATCGATCGATCTTGCATATTGGGGCAATTTTGGAGACGATCTTTAAAGATGTGGAAATTTTCTATGCCCACCAACGCAAACGTGGGATATCTGTTGAAAATAACTCTTGCGTAACTGATCTTCACACGATTAAGCATATAACAGCGAGTTTACTGTTTGGTGCACACATTAAATATCTAGGAAATAAACCGCTCACATTTCAATTATTAGTTTCTCAAAATTTGCTTTCAAGTTGTAATCTGATTAAATTTTTTTTTTTAAACCAACGCGTGGATTAATCACACGCGTGGATTATTTACACGCCTGATGGAGCGTATCAACCTTCTTACAAAGAAGCACGCAAAGGGCGTAAATTATTATCATAGTTTACAAAATAATTATTACGAATTAACAATTATACAAATAATACGGAAAAACTAAACATTATTGGGCTCTTCCAGTTGAAATCCACATACCCCTATGGTAAATATAGCCTTAATTTTCCACACAGATAGTGTGAATTTTAAAAGTGCCTACCTGAACTGGGTGACTCCATTTGAAATGTACGTAAGCATTTGGGTGACTATTTAGCGTAACTGTTGAACCTCCCCTGTTTCCCGGGATAGACATCAGTCACTAGCGTAGATTTTGTTAAGTCCAATTTCAATGATTATGTTAATGAGAAAAATAGGATCTTTCATTTGATTTCAAAATCTGCATTTTGTTGTGTTAAAGTGAGGGTGAGACTTGCAAATAGGGTAGGTATGACCCTAAACCATGAGCCACTTGACGAACATTGAACCGTCACGTTAAAAAGTCATCCAAATGCTAAATGAGTATTTAAGGCCATGTCTTCATACAGTCTGTCCACACAGAAGTACAAACCAAATATGTGCATCGGGGTCGATGCTTTGCGTCACACGCACTGCGTGTTAGAAAAATGCGACGCGTAAAGAGCGTGGTGCGCTCGGCAAGTACAAATCGCGCAGCAGTTGGCGCAGCAAAGAAGCATAACGCATTGCGCTGAAATAATTATTATCATACCTCCAGTTTCCGAGGTCTATTTACTTTGTGCTTCTAAGTGGACACCCAGCAAACACAAAAATGTTTTTAAAACGTTTTAAACATGTTATATTTTGGGTTATGGTTTAGATAAAAACGTTTTAATAACAAAATGTCGGGTTATATAAAGGCCATTTTAAAACGTTTTGTATGAAAACACACTACAATAATATAATGCTGTATATTCATACGTAGCGGTAAACGTAAATAGGAAGCAATTTTAGACTTCTACGCTACTCAAATTTCACTCACCGAAGCGCTTTCACCGGGTCAACCGGCGCCTTCAGGTAACATCCGCTGAAGACGCCGGTTGACCCGGTGAAAGCGCTCCGGTGAGTGAAATTTGAGTAGCGTAGAAGTCTAAAATTGCTTCCCACACTACAACAATATTTTCAAAATGTTTTCAAAATGTTATTGTAAAATATTTTATGGAAACATTTTTTGCCGAATATTTTGTCAACACTTAAGTAACATCATGTTAGAATATTTGCAGTAGGTTATCAACAAATGTTTTTGAATGTTATGAAAACGTTTTATACCCTTTATATATCTTTTATATAACCCGATATTTAAACGTTTTCTGGCAACCTTTTCTAACCTTTTGCGAATGATGTCGAAAACGTTTTGTGTTTGCTGAGCAGACTGTAGGAGGTGTATGGTTTTCAGCAGAAAGAACTGATCATGGAATAAAAAGTAATTATGGGTTAACATTACCATTAATTGCCAGATATTAACTACAAAATATATAGTCACGTATGTTAATATTTCACTTTGCGGTATCAAAAGCAACAACTCAAAATACTTAGAGAATAATTTGAAATATAATGAAATCAATTAAATTAGCACAAGTTTGCTCATGAATATATGAAATTTATTTGAAACTAGAAAATAATGAGACGACATGAGGGTAAGTGCAGTATTTTGTCAAACTTTAAGTACCTTTTGTTTATTTAACAATCTCGACTAAAGTGTGAGTCAACGACAGTCTCGAGCACTGGTGTAGATTGTGAAAGTAGAGTAAATCCAGCACATTTTGGCGACATAATAAGTTTCTGGTACAAATATGCGTGATGCCTGCATATTTTTGTTTTGCTATATTGAAGCTAAATTAGGGAAATATGGTGAAAAAGTGGAACAAATTTAAGTAGATAGGCTTTCACGAGGGATTTCATAACAACTGAATTTTATATACGGGTGCGCCGTCACTGTGTGAAAATGGTGAAGTCGGAGGTACACCTGATGAAGTCACTCAGAGCAACATCTGACGAAAGCTTGACCATTTACACAGCTACATAGGTTACTTGAGCAGAGAAATCAAGTTTAATTTATGGCCTATTCTTGTTTAATACACGGAGTGAACAAAGTCATTTGGTGGTTTATTTGAGCGGTTAGGTGCACCGGGTGGGTAACTATTAGAGGAGTTATACCCTAAAATTAAAACGTTGAACTGGTTTTGATAACTATTATAACAGCCTGGTCTCCCCACTAAACTGCCGTATATAGTCAGTTTACAAATGATCTTAAATTAATCATATACGGCAGTTTCAGATATCTTAAAAATAGCGCCCTCTGTTGATACCTAGAGCGGTATCAGACAGTGTTGTGACATAAAATGTGACGTGGTATATCCAAAAGAGACACTTTTGGGCAGGTTAGCAGTTTTAAGTGTTTTACATATCTACATTTACCTATTTCTAAGCTAGGCTAGCTCACATCACACACTATAGGTGGCGCTATTCGTCCATAGGGAAGTGGAATGTGCATGTACGGTCCCAAAATGGCTTTATTGTGGGGCTCAATGGAGAAAATCACTAAAAATTAATTTTGACAACCAAAACCTAAGTGATGTTGACTTATGTTGGTACTGGCATGATACTGGATTCATAAACTATCACATAGTGCAATCCATGTTCCACCAAGTCGACGCTCGATTTAGCTCAAAAGCAATTTGTAAATCAAGACCATCCAAAACAGCTTTCTTACAGTAAAGAATAGGAGGTCATCTGGGGTCACATACAGTAGTGTGCATTGTACATGTGCCTGCTGTCACAATTTCACACACAAAATTTTGGGCAATTTGATGACACTATTTTTGTCTGTAACTTCAAAAGTATATGCACTAGAAACATGATTGACCCCTTAATGTTTAGGTAATTTAATTCTCTTTCAAAGGAAAGAACTTTCAGCTAAAAATATTGAACTTCAAAATTTTATGAACATCCCTATCTAAGCGAAGATATTGAGTTCGTAAGTTATGGCATTATAAAATTGGAAATTGCGATATCGTATTGACAATGTTGAGAGTAGGAATGACCTTGAAAAATGTCTGAATGTTTGTTTTGTTTTTGCTATTTCTCTATTTACGACCCTGCCCAAAGGTGTTTCCTTTCGATATACCACGTCACAAATATCAAATGGTATAAACATGATTTCGGAGCTGATTTTATATTTTGTACTTTGATATATCACATGTTATTTGCCCTTTGGCCACAAATACAAATTAAAGAATTGTTATGAAAAAAAATGTGATTCACCGCGAATATACCTCACCTCATCAAGAAAACATACTGATGCAGTGATGCTAATCGCCTATTTTGTATGACACTTTGTACGGTAAAGCAATTTTTTGGTGCCATACATTTTGCACTATTTGCACGCGTCGGAGGATTGCTGTATGTAATACAGGCTGTCGCAGTTCCCCATTGAATTCCGTTATCATACTTTAATATTAGGAAAATACTACAGAGACAGATTAAAATGCTTAACACTATAAATTTTCATACTGTAAGTTTGCCCCCGGGTAATTTTATACTCGTTTTAAGAGATCTAAAGGATTTCGGAGAAAGTACCCGTTCAATTTAGTGTCACTTGGTATTAATGTCTGTTCACTAACGGTTATAGCGATCGATGATTCGCTCACTTGTCTCCCGCACGATGTCAATAAAATGCTTCCGTTGCATGTGAAGTCAAGTCGCAGTTGTGATTGTGATGACAGGAGCCATATTTTTCCAATGTTTAGTCATTCAAGTAAAAAGCAAGTAGTATATTTCTCAATTTAAATACATCTATCTTATAAGAGATGAACAAAAAGAAAACTGATTTTGTTAACTTATACAAACAGTGTGTCTGTGTGTATTCTAAAGTGTTCTTGGGTAGAACGTGTTTTTGGTCCAGAGTTGCTGCGACCCTGTAACCATAACAAAAGATTGTACTAGAACTAGCTCTAGTTCCTCGGCTGGGATCGAGGCGCGCAGCGCCGAGAAGCGACGCGCGCAGCGCTGTCAGAGAGGGGTTGTCATGGTCCCTTACAGGCACTGAACAAGTGCTAGATTGTACCTTTTAAGATCCCCATATTTTCCATTGTCATGACTCTTTTTCATTACAGTTCTTCAATCCATAATTCTGATGTTTGTGCAATAATATTCCTTACATTCATTTTGCAATTTCTTATATTTTGTGCTATTTTGATAGGCCCCCTATATGTTTTAAAAATTGTAAATCACATGTAAATTGGCCTTTGGTCACAATGTTGTGAATGGATTAAAATCAAATACAAATAAATGAATTGTAATTGTTTAAAAATGTTGTTCACCGCCAATATACCTCACTTGTTATGATCAAGAAAACATCCTGATACTAATCGCCTATTTTGTATGACACTTTGTACGGTAAAGCAATTTTTTGTAGTATACATTTTGCACTGTTTGCACGCGTCGGAGGATTGCTGTATGTAATACAGGCTGTCGCAGTTCCCCATTGAATTCCGTTATCATACTTTAATATTAGGAAAAT
The DNA here is from genome assembly GCF_039555335.1 of Amphiura filiformis. Lineage (NCBI taxonomy): Eukaryota > Metazoa > Echinodermata > Ophiuroidea > Amphilepidida > Amphiuridae > Amphiura > Amphiura filiformis. Next base: position 7,846,543 of record NC_092629.1, read on the forward strand.
ACTTCAGAGACAGATTAAAATGCTTAACACTATAAATTTTCATACTGTAAGTTTGCCCACGGGTAATTTTATACTCGTTTTAGAGATCTAAAGGATTTCGGAGAAAGTACCCGTTCAATTTAGTGTCACTTGGTATTAATTTCTGTTCACTAACGGTTATAGCGATCGATGATTCGCTCACTTGTCTCCCGCATGATGTCAATAAAATGCTTCCGTTGCATGTGAAGTCAAGTCGCAGTTGTGATTGTGATGTCAGGAGCCAAATATTTTCCCATTTTTTAGTCGTTTAACTAAAAAAACTGCAGTATATTTCTTAATTTAAATATAATGATCTTATAAGAGATGAAGATCAACCAGTAGCGCTCTAAGGCCAAAAACAGTTTGTCTCAAAGCATTTGTAAAATCGCGCGATTTGAGAAAAAAAGAAATGCGGATTTTTTTTTAATTTCAAAATTAAAAAAAAAAAAATCCGAGAATATTCGGCGAAAATCAGATTTATTTCCCTCAAAATACCATAAAAATACCAAGTCGGGAATAACATTTTTTTGGCTGCTTTCCCCTCTGAAGAAAAATCATGCATATGGGGCGGAAATGACACCATTTTTATTAAGCATTGGGATATTCTATAGAGAACCCATACCATTCCTAACTGTGTGTCATCTTTATTTGTCTCAATCACCGCTATGCTCCTCTCCTTAAAGGTACTACCAATGTTGCTTGCGCAAACATAATGGTAGTGGTGGCAATCCATAGCTTGATATTGACGGATACGGCTATAAAATCCCTGGTCGGCCTAACTGGCCTATGTAATTTTTTTATTCACGTAAAATATACAAAGATTAGGAGAAGAAAAAAAAAGCAAGACGTATCGATCCTGCCTTAAATCCCCTTTTGCACATTTCCCATCGTGCATCCTGACTTATCACACAGAAGAGAGGGTGTTAAAACAATCACCTCCTTGGAAGACATGCCAGGATTACAACGTTTAAAATTTGAGTCTTTGAGAAAATTCCCCAGATGAGGGAGGTGATTTACCTTATGCAAGTAAAAAAAAAGATTTTTATGGCGGTGACCTTAAATATAAACAGTCTACAGCTTATACTATGATCATAGCGTCGCGTAAAGGCGTTGTTAAATTTCCTAGATATAGTCCTGTTTATCTGATGACTGCATAATTGGGTGAGTGTACTTTTGTCAACTGATGAGCTTTTTTTAACATGAAAAGTAAAAAACAAATGTATCGTTCTAAACTAACGGGCAGAACGGTAAAAGCCGGAATCCAGCTTCAATTGTTGACAAAACCTGAGCTTAGAATAGATAATGGTTATCATAATCCAATAGTAGCTAAAATGCACAGCTGAAAGAAGGCTCAATACCTTGGTAGAGTGAAAATACATCATGGGTGTTGGTACCCTGGGTTTCGGGCGATCATCGCAAAACGTAGTAAGTATGAGTAAGTCATCATACCTATTATGCAATCTTCTGCGTTACCAAGGTTAAGATGGCCGCGTCGGGAGTACTATATTATGGTATAAATAGATAAAGGAGACCAAAATTATAGATACACTTGAAATCAATAAAAAGTATTATTGTATGTTTATCAGAAAGAAGGGAAGGTGTTGGTAAATCCACCCCTTGAAAGGCATGCCAGGAATATCAGGTTTGAAATTTTAGTCTCAGAAGACTTCCAAGACTCGACTCAGTCTTCAATATATGAAGCAGGTGATGTTCTTTCTGTGAGAAGAAATTAAATTTGATGTGGCGATGACCTTGATTAAGCGCTAATCTAAACATTTAGCGTAGACTTCTAATCGGCTTATGCTAAGCTTATTAGCGTACAGCCGTTACTAAATTGTCCAGATAAAATTCTGTTTATCTGATGTCTAGCTGCAATCGTTCAAATCACTAGTTTCCTAAATAAATTGCCAAGCACAGCACAAAATCATGGTTAGATGATTTGCTCATTGGCTCTTTTCAAGGATGAGGAGGCGTAATCTTCAAAAATATTTACCTTAATTATCAATAAGTTTTCAATAAAACAGTTCTCTGTATAAGTGTTCATTGGTATATTATCATATCAGAATTGAAGTCGAGGCACAAAACTTGAGTCTCAAGGCTTTTAAAATTCATTTAAGTGCCAACTCGTCATTTGGCATTTGAGACTCAAGTCTCAAGACTCGAGTCCTAAAGTTCTAGGTCGAGTCACGAGTCCTAATATGATGAGACGAGTCGTTGCAAATTTGGCATAGCTTCATAGTGAACTATGGTGCCCGGCTATATACAGGTCATGAGAACGTTTTTAAACGTTTTATATGACGAAATATGAAAAAAGAAGCAAACATTTGTGTAAAACAATCCATATTAAAATGATTTCCAGCAAGTTATTATACCTTTTATAGCCTATACTCTTTATACATTTATAACCCAACATTTAAGTGCATTGTGTTTGCTGGGGAATGGTTCAATATCCATTATTTTTTAACGCGTAGACATGGTTCGAAATGAGGTGTAATTCAAAATATTATAATTACAGAACGAATAGATCAATTTTAAAAATGCAAATAATAACTGCTTTTACCAACATACAAAATTCCGACCTTTTTCGTTGTGGCATTAATATAGCCCTACTTAAGAAATAAATTTTCTTACGGTGATTGTTAGAGCCATCCTGTTACACAGTTTGTCACTGTGCATAATGTCTTCTCTGTTATGCAAACTGACGCGTATTTTCATTTAGGTATTGAATAAATACCAAATGAAAGCTTTGTAGGTACATGCATTATCTCAGAATAAAAACATTTAATTTATTATTCCAACCTCAAAATGTTCAAGCAGAGTGATTCTGCATAATTTTTTTCTCTGCTAGGTACATTTTAACGAAATAAATCCTTCAACTACACCACAGTAAATCCTTCGATTAATATTCCAGTTGATATTCGTTGACTTTATTTAATTCTTGCGATTCACAATACGATGCGCCGCCAGCGGTTGCTCTTGCTAGTTCAATTTTTGACCTTGGGGGTCGACATCTAGACTAAATCCTCCAGCCTCGAATATACGCACGGCCGTTACACTGTGCTGTATACGAGGACTGAACACCAAATGTGTTCTGAGCGTGGAGGACTTTTGAGCTCATTAACAAAACGCGTGCGACTTCGCGCGCTTCGCGTCGCACGGCGCATTGCCATTTAAGGAAATTTCCGCGGGTAAATTATCTTCCGACTCGCCCGTGAATAAAACAACTGTTTTTTAAGGAATTTTAATGAATTTTAAACTTGTTCTTTTTGTATGATAATAATTGCTATCTTTCCTAGGCCTATCAGTATTATATAATAGTATAAATACTGTTTAGTTTTATTAAAATAGGCCTATTGCTTTATTGTTATATTTTCCTTTCACCATTCTGATTCTGTTTAATACTCTGACTTCTTCAATTTTCACTCGGCCGTCATGTCGGTCCGGTTTTAATTGGGCATATTTTTGCTTTGTTTTCTTTAAACTACGCCTACGTTCATTTTTCATCATAATTATTTCGCAAGACGCCTACTTTTATTTGTGGTTCATCATACAGCCCAAACTAACCTGGCCGAAGCCACCGAACATGAAAAACAAATAAAGTGCTTGTGTGTTGCCCGAAGGCTCCATTGTTAAAATTGTGTTTTGTTGTTGTTGTTGTTGTTTAATTACTTCAAAATGGATGGTAGGATTGTTTCTTATTATTTGCAGTTGCAGTGAACAATATTTATATTTATAACACGATCCACGCTATATGCCGCGCCGTAGAGAATGATGTACAGCCGAGTTTTACGGTGCACCCACAGTAAAATAGAAAGTCAAATGAAATGTTTTAAATTCCGGTCGCATAATTTTTGTCGCGTGATGATGCGACTTGATCTAATATTTTATTGTATTTCATTCAATACCGGTACCTGTCAAGACCATGTCTAAACAAGACAAATGCTTAGCCTTCTTTAACAGTAGATACAGACCGTTGCAACAGATTGAAAAAAAAAAAAGATCATTTGCTGAGTTTGAAAAGAAATTAGAAATATTTTGTAATCACCAGGTACATGTACATCATTTGTACATTATCGGGTTATTTAGGGGGCTGTCATTTTCTTTGGAAGGGGTGGGTTATGAATATACTGTACTGGGGGAGGGGGGTCATAGAATTTTTTAGACAAAAATAGGGGGTTATAATTTTTACATTAAAATAAGGGGGGGGTTATAGAATTATTAAGGGCTGGTGTCCCAAAATTTTCGCGCGCTGCGCGGGTAATCTTTTGATCAAAATGTATGCACAATCTTAAGGCCGTATAAAATTAATGTTTTGGTTCTCGTCCCTCCCTCCTCAATTTCTGGGATTTGTCAGATTTTTTTTTTTTTTTTTAGATTTTTCAATTATTTTAGACTTTGGAATGATTTATGAATTTTTCATACATATAAATAAGTTTATTAGAGAACAAGGATCACTTCCAAGTCTTTTTGTGGTACCCTAGGGGGTTTATTCCTCAGAATCTCACATTTGAAAAAAAAAAAAAAAAGTGCACATCGTTTCCTCAAGCACTGTTGGAAAAGACCGAAAACTACTGACAATGCTGATTTTACATTGAAAAAAAAACAAACAAAAAAAAAACACCTCCCTCCCTCATCAATTCATGAAAATCCTCTGGACGAGAACCAAAATATTAATTTTATATGGCCTAAGTTATATGATTCAAAATTTAGGCGCGCTCCGCACACCTTCTTTACACTTTTACAATCAAAATTTTAACGCGCTCCACACACTTTCTTCGCATTTAAGTTTTTGCGCGCTTCGTGCCTTAGGGGGATGTCATTTTCTTCGGCAGGAGGGGGTCATGAATATGTCGGTGACCGGAGTCAATTTTTTTACGACCCCCTATTTTATGACCCCCCTTCCGCCTATACAGACTGAAGACAAATTATTCATCGGCGGAAGGAGCGGAGTACGCCCAAATTTTAGAGCGGAGTGCGTGAAACGCATTAAAAATTTTGATCGTAAGTGTAAAGAAGGCACGCGGAGCGCGCAAACATTTTGAGTCACCAGCCCTTAATAATTCTATAACCCCCCTATTTTGGTTGTTGAAATATTATAACCCCCCCTATTTTGGTCTCAAAATTCTATGACCCACAGTATACAATGTATTCATGACTTCCCCCTTCCAAGGAAAATGACAGCCCCCTTAGTTCCAGTGATGAATAATTTGGAGTTCAAGTTAAAGAATGCGCGCGCAGCTCGCAACAATTTTGAGTTCCCAGCCCTTAATAATTCTATAACCCCCTATTTTGGTTGTTGAAATATTATAACCCCCCTATTTTGGTCTCAAAATTCTATGACCCACAGTATACAATGTATTCATGACTCCCCCCTTCCAAGGAAAATGACAGCCCCCTTAGTTCCAGTGATGAATAATTTGGTTTTCAAGTTAAAGAATGCGCGCGCAGCTCGCAAAAATTTTGAGTCACCAGCCCTTAATAATTCTATAACCCCCCTATTTTGGTTGTTAAAAATTATAACCCCCCTATTTTGGTCTCAAAATTCTATGACCCCCGGCAGTATATTCATGACTCCCCTTCCAAAGAAAATGACAGCCCCTTAGTTCCAGTGATGAATAATTTGTAGTCAGTCTGTGAAGGCGGAAGGGGGGGGGGGGCATAAAAATGTTCGACCTGAGATGGGGGGGTTGTAAAAATTTAGCCCTCGATAGGGGGTCATGAAAAAAATTACTCAGGTCACCGACATATTCATGACCCACCCCTTCTGTAGAAAATGACAGCCCCCTAAGGGGGGGTCATGAATATACTGGGGGGGGGGGGGGCATACAGTTTTAGACCAAATATAGGGGGGTTATAATTTGTTAACACCCAAAATAGGGGGGTTATATAATTATTAAGGGTTGGTGACTCAAAATATTTGCGCAATTCTTCGCTCTAAAGTTTTGGTGCGCTCCTCACAAAAATTTTCGACCCAAGATAGGGGGGTCGTAAAAATTTTTTGCCCACGATAGGGGGGTCATACAAAATTTACTCCGGTCACCGACATATTCATGACCCCCCTGCCGAAGAAAATGATATCCCCCTAATACATTTAGCTAAGACAAACAGCAGGGCGTGTCTGGCATTTTGAGAGGTTAAATTTTAATTTTGATAATTTCCATTTTAAAATCAAATAGTTGACTTTTTTTTTTTTTTTAAAATGTCATGGTCTGGATGCAGCTCATGCTAGCATACTAACGCTCGGAGGTGTGGGGTGTGGGGGGGGTGTATGCTAGGACTTTTACAGTATACATATGGTATACTACAATCATGACTTGCTAGTATATTTTAGGCCCAACAGGGGCTACGTAGGGCAGGGCCTAATTAGTTCAGACCTCATACGGGAGAGGACATCATGCTCAACAGTCTAGGCCACAACTGTTGTCATGTTTTTGCTTACCGTTTTTCTTTTGTAGGCCTGCAGCTTCTGACAGGATGACACATTGTATACTCATGCGGTATGCCATTGGTGCTTGTTCAGTCAGATCTTGGCAAATTTATAGTACTCATTGTCAATGTCACAGTCAGAATACACAGTCAATAATAATGATATGACATGGCCATGAATGATGGTAACACTGTCAACATCAGCGTAAAACTCTCCAGTCAGTGCCATGCCAGTACCGGGTGCCAGTACCATGAGTACACCTCATGACCTTGGACATGTTGGAAGTAGACAGGCAACAATCCCGGGCAACAATCATGACATCAGGCACAGTCTACAAACATGACAAATGTCAAATCAACTGATTTCTCCTTTGCCTCGGGCCTAGGCCATGCTATGCTACGCCTATCCGCTAAATGTTTTGTTGGTACAACATTCGTGACATTGACATGCATGCATGGCAGGATGGAGAATCTTGCATGGAAGTCTCAGGGTTTTGATCATTGCATGATTGCAGTGACACTGTCGGTCGGTGCGACGATACTTTCAAGTAGGCCTACGGTAGCAGTATTCTCTTACCAAGTCCGATGCTAGGCCTGTCTACACTGAAGTACAATCAATGTGATGCCATGACATATTCACGCACGGTTTGCATGCATGATGCATTGAATTCAATGAATTGGAGTGTCCATTTTTGCACGGCAACTTGAGATGCGGACAGACAGACACACTGCCGCAAGAATGAACTTGTTTTATACTAGAATAGAGCTGATTAAATTTGTCGTCACTCAGCTGGGCTCAGACAGTACGTAAAAAAGAACATCATCACCATCATGACATGTAAAAGTATAGTGTACACTGTACACATTTTACTGCACACAGTCATGCAGTGCACTCCCGGCAGTACTATCCACACAAATTAGCTCAAATTCTTCTAAATCAGATTATGTTCAACTCTTTCTTCACTTCCAGTTTGGTCCAAGCGATGTTTGAACACTTGCCGTTCATTATACCTTGTTTATTATTCCACAAATCGGTATATCCTGTCCAAAAATGTGTCTGCCACACACGGCGCCGTGGTTGAATTTCGGCATCGGTGTTTAAAATTCCGACGAAATGGCGCTGATTTGTTTGATCTGGCTATATTTCATATATGGACTGTATAAGTCCATATATGGATACTAGGCGCGCTGAGATTTCAACGTACCAATTAGAGTTGCATTTTGCGCGCCCCTGTATATACAGGGTCGCGCATGAAAAAGTCCTCCATGAAAAATGCACAGATCGTTCTCAGGCCTCGAACGAGCCGCCGCCATGTTTGTCCGCCATTTTGCGAGTGAGAGGCCAGGGACTCAGGCTAGGTCGACATCGCCGTTCTAGCCACCATTGGATTTTCACGCGACTGTGGATTCCGTGTGATTAATAGAAGAACGTGCATCTACTATACAGGTTTACTGCGCATTCGCGTGTAACATCACTAAATTGACATTAACACACAATGGCATTATGTTCCTGTGTTTTATTCGTATTAAGCGGGCTTTGGATGTTGACATTTTCTCATAATGCACTGCGAATTTTGACCTCTCCCTCAGCAAACGCAGGAGGCGCAACGTATTGTGAATCAACCGAATTATGTCAATAGAAAGATAATGCCTCAAGGTGTTAGCAAAACCGTTAGTAAGAAGGGAATAACACTTTCGCACTTTCTCTAAAGCGAATTACAAATGTTTTAATGCAGCGGATAAGCTATAATACATTATTTACTTGCTTGGATTTTAACATGTTCATTTAGCATTGTGAGTAAAATTTCAAACGAAGACAGTGTGTTTTTTAATGGAAATACATAATTATTTATATATAAAAAACTATTACTAAACAAAATTCATGGTAGTTGAAACATTTGTGAGGAAGTTAAAAAACACAGCAACTTGTCCAATGTGTTATTATTTCTGTTGAAATACATACACCCCTATGGAAGATACGACCTTACGTCCACAGGGAGTATGATTTTGAAATTGTTTTAGGGATGAAATCAAATCTCGACCGGCGGTCGACCGCCGGGCGGTTCGGGCGGTTCGGTCCTGTTGGAGCGGGTTTCTATTGTTCTAAACAATGGAACGCGGTTCAGCCACCGGTAACCGCCGGTCGACCGTCGGTCGAATTTTGATTTCATCCATGCCTGAATGGGTGATCCCATTTGAGATCTTCCATAGGGGGTTTATGGATTTCAGCTGGAATAACCCAATCCTGATCAAAGGGCTAAAATTGGCGGCGTCAAAAGGGATAAAACAACTTTGCTATAGGCTTCCCCATCATAACGTGAAATATCACTGAAATCCTACTAAAGCATCTGGTGCCGCCACAGAGGGCTAGCTTTCCTAGTTAAGTCTTAACGCAGACTGTTAGACGCGTATATCAGACTCTATTGAAAGGAATCTCTCTCTATGGGTCAGATGGCGCAGGATTGAAAGAAATAGTTTACTTAAATTCAAGCACAATCTCGATTAATTCATTGATAAATGAAATGCCACAAAACATCCGTAGATACTATTTAACGAAGCAACCTAATTCATTCCCTTCCCATCATACAATGCGAAGTGCTAAACGAAATGATCTCAACATAACTTTTATGTGTAAATATTGAAATACAAACAGGTGATTTCAAAATATCTAACATTCTTTTCGGTGTCAGTTAAAAATATATGCAGTATTGATTATACCTTCTGTTGTGTACATTACATGTTAGCCTCTACTCACTTTTAAATATTGATTTTCAGGGTAAAAAATGAAGGGTTTAAAGTTAATTTCCACTTTAAGGGTCGCAACTTAACCCAAACACTGCATGGTACTACAAATACTACATGATATATATATATATATATATATATATCATCCTTTATTCTTTCCTTCTTTCCCTTTCGGTTCCCCCAAAGCTCTTGGGATTTAGTGTAAAAGGATATGATTCACCAGTTAGCCTGAACATGGACATGATCCAGAAGTTTCTACGGTTATGTTTAACAAATTTGTCAAGAATAATTGTGACCATATCTGGTCCAATCAGGCTAAAGTCGGCAATAATGAAACTGAGATATAGGCAAAAAGTGAGGAGGAAAACAATACAAAATATAATAAAAGTATTTGAGAGATATGGGGATTCAACTTCAGTAATTGTAGATACTGAGCATGTTAGTAATGGTAACTCAACTGTCAGCATTTCCGACTTTAGCCTGAGTGCATCAGATTGGGTCACAATTGGAGAATTTAGCAGAAAGAATAAAACTCAAATGCATATTTTTGAAGAGATTGGGAATTGTTTTCTACAATGTAGATTTGTTTTTAACAGCAACCATTAAGATCAGACACGGATAAAGTTGGATTTGTAGGTGCTGAGTGCTCTTGTGTTCTAATATGCTTGAATGAATTGTGGGATATGAGTTATCCTTTCCCTACTCAACATTTCTAATAAATCATTGTAAACCTTGCATACTCCTACTTCAGACAGAATCATCAGACATTGCCATGACAAACAGATATGTTTTACATCTTGCATCTTTAACACTGTCAGAATGTGACATTTAACGTATTATTCTTGTTTTGGCTCCAAACCACCCCTTCAAAGTTACAACATCGTATCTGCATATTACCATAGATACTTTGTTTAACGTTTACATTAAAATAACAAATCAGTGGGCTTTTTCGACTTGCCCAGCCGATGTAAAAGACAAATGAGGAACAAAGAAAAAGAAGGAAAAAATCGGGGATGAGAAGAGAACAATAATGGTCTACAAGGGAAATAGAATGAAGCAAACTAGTTAACACTCTGTCTTCTACAATTCAAGATTATTATTTATGTATTTCTCTATCATTTCCCAGTCAATGTTATGTATGTAATATTACACTTGATTTACAGTTAATGGTTGCTTTCAAGTTCCTGGCTTTAGTTGGCTATGCTTTGGTCACGTGGTGTAGCATTGTTGTATCTTAAGTCTCAATTGAAGATCATGTTATGGATAGATTTGGCAAAACGGAAACTTTGCTAAAGTTGTTTTCGGTTTCACTTTTAGTGTCTCTCGTAATCATTTGGACGATGGTTAGAACTCTCCTGATCAGAGAAGACATGAGAGCCCGTCTACCACAAGCCTAGAATACAATTTAGTAATCAACTATATACTATATGTTTGCGTAATGTATAAGCTAACTCTATTCATTTCGGCTACGGTAGTAAGGGTTCTACAGCTTTCTAAAATTGTTAACTGTGAATCTCTTGATTGTTACTTTCTAAACAATAGAGAAATTGAAATTGATAATTTGAAAATTCCCTTTTTTTTGCTTTTCTAACATTGACATGTCGGAGATTTTCACCTAACTAACAAATAAAAGTCAGTAGCTCTTGAAATATTTTCATAAGAGCAAAATGAAATTCATTGGGGCCTCACTCCCACTCTATGGCCAGATTTGATGGCCGGTCCTACCCCCGGGTAAGGTGCTGGGTTAAACATTTTATCACTAAAATGAGCACGATTATCTTAGGTCGCTTGGGCGTAAACGCGTGCGTTTCTATGACGGCTAAAAATCTTTGGGGAATAGCTATGGATCTCTCTATACGAACTACCTTCGTAGTTCTAGGGTTTGAAGTCAACAAAACTGATTGTGGAGTGCCCGTTTAACAAATTTGAGTTGTAATTCATTAACCCTATATATATGATGTGGCATCTCATGCCAAACTGTAGCACCTCGCTATTGAAAAGGTCGTGTGATAAAAGATATCCAATAAAATAAACTCTTTGGTTATATAAGGTTTATAAATTATGAGTTGTATCAGCAGTCAGTTATGCAGTTGTATGCACATTTAATGGCTTTTTAAGAAGCAGTACCACTATATTTATTATCTTTTTTATTTTGTTTTACACAATAAAAAGCTTTTAAGTGGTACTTATAACAATAATAATACTTACATAAGCCTTTAATGCGTCATAGAATCTATGTAAACATCGCATTAATATGGTGATGCAAATTGCGTACAAATCCCGGGCACGAAACTACGAAGGGCAAGGTTTGCGTTGTTTTGCTTGTCTGTTTTGAAGACTAAGTTTGCCACCCCACCAGTCAACATGGACTCTCCCTTACCTGAGAAAATTCGGAGCTAAGACACTGATATGCTAATTCGATAATGCTAATGTCCAACACGAAGTTATGAAATCAGATTTTTGTCTGAAAATCATGTAAATTGCTGTAATAAAACTTTGATTATACCTTTTATTACTATAAAAGATGTATGAAACGAAACGCGAGTTCGGTGTAATATAAAAGCTTATGAAGGTCAAACCTGTGACCAATAAGTTCGTCCTATGTAAAACACCGGGAAGAACACAACGTACATGAACACACACATTTGACAGGTCAAAATTGACGGCGTAAAAGACTCTCTAAATGCTCATCAAGAATATGGGATAATTGCAATGAAGTATATAAAACTCATTAATCTTATACCAGATACATTATTGTTCCTTACCATGATATTTAGTCGTTGATTAAAATTACTTCCAACAAAAAGACCGTTTTGCTTTAATGAGGTGAAACGACCCCATATTTTTTCTTTATTCTATCCGGGATGATGGGTCACTGGATTCGATGTCGATAGTAATGATTTAGTATAAAAATCAAGACTTACTGTGTTTAAATATTATATGCAGGACATTGCAGGTGCATAAAACGATCAGACACCGGTAATACTGAACAAAGGCTTCCGCACAGCTGTGCTCATAATCAAATGAAGAGTTACAAAAGTCTTTTAAATAATGTACTATTCTTTCTTGTGCTTACACAGCTCCAAGTGAATCAAATTATAAGTTGTCATTAATACATCACGTATTGATCAAAGATTGACTTGTATTAATCGAGGATTTTGCCTACCTGTGCCATCAACTAACCAAATATATACGTCTAGCCCTCTTCTTTTGTTCCATTATCTATTGTATTTCTTTTGTTCAAAGTCTGGTCAACTGTCGATTATATCAAGTAATGTGGACAGGTCAAGATAATCTGGACAGGTCAAGATAATCTTGGTCAGGTCAAGATAATCTTGGTCAGGTAAATAAATTTTGAACAAGAGAACTACATGTTCATATTTAGAAACACTGGCCACATTATTTGACTTTTTGGACATTTCAACAAACTTAAAATGCATCAAAGTTTAATATATTTTACACGATCAGCATAAATTATTATGCAAGTTTATGCATATTAGATTTAAATGAAGATGGTAAACAATACCATGAAGCAATTCCTGGAGAGGCCACTCCCCCATTTGCATGTGACGCTTTCTTATTTAAATTAGCCATTGTGTTATTGCTTAATATTCATATGTTATGGGGAGCACTTTACACCACCAGGTTGGGCAAGTCATGAATAATTTAGCGTTGTGAAGCCAAATAAACTTATTATTTCCCAGGCTTGAAAAAAAATTATAGGCAGAGGTGGGAATCGATCTCGGTACCTCCCGGTTAAAAAGCACAGTGCAAGACCGCTAAGCCAGCTAAATATCTGTTGTGAGGCGTGTAACATTAAATCAGTAATAAAAGACGTAGATTCTTATTTTGGGCTCAAATTGTAGAAGCCGGGAAATATTTGTCTCTGCTCTACAGAAAATGCACATTGAAATCTTCAAAACAAAATGTTACGGCCCTATTGAAAAAAAAAAAAAAGATTGATATCAAAATAACTTTAAATTCATTTCACAAGGCGGCATTGTCACAGACGAACACTGTATAGGCTAAAAACTAGGTCCTCACCACTAGACGACGTCGTAGCACAGTGGTAGAGCATCAGACTGGTGATGCAAAGGTTGTTGGTTCGAGTCCTCCTGTCAGCAATGTTTGTTTTTGTGAATGCAATGCTACGATACCATTTGTTCAAATTTTTCTTATTTATTTATTTCTTTTTTTATTTATTTATTTATTTATTTATTTGTTTATTTATGTAAATAATTATGCTTGTATTTATTTTGTTTAATCACTCACTCACACTCTTTAGAAAAAAGGGCTCTTGGTCGATCAGTTCATTTATTCATTGTTTGATGGTTTGATATGATATGTCTATTGATTGAAATTGAATATCATATAATTTATTCATATTCATTGTTTGTGAATTGATTGATTAATTAACTGATTGATTGATTTGTTGAGCCGGTGCAAGTGAGTGCGTGAAATGTTAGAGGTGAGTTACTTGAACAAGCCTTAATAATTATAATAAATAAATAAATAAATAAATAAATAAATAAATAAATAAATAAATAAATAAATAAATAAATAAATCGCTTTCCCTCTCAGCCTGAAAAAAATATTGTGACCACCCCTGTTGCACATTCAAATTATTGGGATCCCAAATAATGATTTAATACATCAGATTTGTAGATGTAGGCCTACAGTAAAAAAAACTTTTTTTTAAAAACTAAACCGATATTTTACTCATTATTGACCATGGTAGGCGAAACCGTCAAATGATTCAAAATAAAATTTCCATATCATAAGCGTTTCCGGACCTTTACTATTATCCTCCCCCCTCCCCCCAGGGGGGGGGGGTACTCACGTATAAGGTTTTCCACGAAAAATCCATAGACATGGGTCTCCCTTTTAGATTTTCGGTGCTATGTGTGAAAAACATGCCGGGAAACATGTTGCTTTGACTATTTTCTATTTACTAGATATGGGTCCTTACTTTCCTGACAATCCTTAGATATGGGTAGGGGGCCTACCTATTTTCGGTAAAATCGTGACCCTTAGAAATGGTTATGGGTTCGGAAGCTCGGGCCGCACATCTCCGTCGAAAAATAATCCAAGTACCCGCCCCCCTGGTTATCCTAAGCCTTTTAAGGCCAAAATCGCACCCCTCACCCCAATTTTACCCTTCCCAGGACTTATAATTATTCACAGCCCCTGATAATCTCCTAAATTATTCATTATTGTTTTTTCGATGGACCTAAGCTCCTGTAATATGCATGCACATATTGAATACAGCAAGCTACATTCAAATTATACATGCACGATGCAAGTGCTATTCCAGAAACGCTGCACATCAGTGACATCACTTAATTAATATTACTACCGGTAGTGCATAGCAAGCTTCGAAGGTTGAAAGTGCGCCCGCTTTACTACCTGAGAGCAATCCGGTAGTGGCGTTTCAATTTATTACGTGTTGGGAAATCCACAAGATCAAATAGAACGGTGAGTGATGATTATTTACTTATTTTTAAAAACAAACTTCCTAGGCCAGTTATAAACTACGTTCACGGCCGACAACTATAGTTTGAATGATATTTATTATCACACGAGGAAATAAAAACAAACGAATATGGCGCCTCACGTGCTTCAGGTCAGGTCAGTGGTCAAAGGTTTTTTATCGCTAAATCGCTGGCTGAATATCGTATCAAATTCAAGTGATACACTACCGTCGTATTATTGACACCAATTCCTAATTTCGACATTACTATTGCGAAAGGTTATTCCATTATCAAATTAGTAGACTTTCTGTAAAAACAAATCACTGGTGCCTGATGGGAAATACTAGTGCGCCATCACCGGATTGCTCCCTGCTCTGCTAGCTGGCGCACTTTCAAGCTTGGTACTCGCATTGAACAGGCAGAGTTCGCAAAACTAACGGCGTCGTTATTTGCCAACCCTAAAAGGGATCGAAATTAATTATTCATAACCGATCGATAACTGGCCTCATTTTCTAAATAGCAAACCAGCGGGATTTGTCATAGGTTTGCGTTGATAATAGAACAACCGTGAAGTTAGTGTCACCCCCTTGACAATACTTGTGTGTATTGAATGACACCAAGAACACCTTTATTGAATAATGCAAATTAGTTTGTATTATGTCTTAAAGCCTGTATAATTAGGACGAGGATGTCAATCTACCTTTGTCCCCCTCTCCCAACTAACGCAGATTCCGACAAAGTAGGTAACAAAACAAGAGCCATGAGGTCTTACAAATTAAGTTCAACCAAGGATATTTTGCACCTAAAATGCAGTACATTACAGGCCACAAGACTAGATGTAGAAAAACTACAACAATCTGCGGCCTAACCCCAACCAGGGCCATGACACTCTATTCACGTGGTTTCTTTTCCAACGCTAAAAGATTACGAATTTTGGTGGTTTGTAAATGAAAAGTGTCCGCACTATCGATTGATTACGTAACTGTTATGAATAATTTATTAGTTTTTCAATGCAATCGCCTCGACCCATTAATACATTTTATCTGTATTTATCAAAGTACTTGGAATAGCAATCTGGTGAGTTCACTGAACTACGCCCAAATACTGATGGAGTTTTAATGGCGCTAATCCTCTCCATACACAGATGAACAAATACAATAGGAGAAGGTCAACACATATGACCTCCTATATGACATGTTATATGAGATGTACAACAACCTGAATATCATAAAGATCAGTGTTCGTTTGTGCATATGAACTGCATATTTACAATACTAAATATTACTCGTTATATATTATGTCAAATATTGGTATTATGACAACACGGTATATACATTGTATATAAAACGACTAATAGATCCTACTATCATGGCGTCAGGTCATTGGTTCATCATATCCCGTATGTTTCTTAAAATTCATTCATATTTGAGACAAATTTCTGTGCCCATTTTATAGGCGTACAGGTGGATCCGGTTTTTTTCGTCATTTTCATTTCTTTTTGATGAAAGAATTAAGGTTTTCCACTGCACGGAGGCCACTATGTGATACTAATTTAATGCTATTTGTAAATGAATGCGGATTCCCGGTTGTTGTTTTTCCACAGTGTGACAACTGTCCACCCATCCAGACAACATCATCACATAATAAAACGTCTGTATTTTTACGATGAGTAAATATTAAACTGAACTTTGCCTTGGAAAATTGTGTAAGACGGTGTAAGATTTTGTGGGCGCCCTCAACATTATTATCCTCTTTGTATCCGTAAATGACATGGCATAGACTGTGTGAATTCTATGAAGACTACTTATACATGGGGTCATATCCATGGACACAAGTAACGATAATTGACAACACGATACGCGACTGTATTTAGGGAGGCTAACCACTAATAATTAATAATACCGGGTAGGGCCTACTCCTGGGCGACTCGTGTGGGCAAGGACGCTTAGGACGGTGACCAAATGAGTCTCAAATTTCACCGGGGAGGGGAGGGGCACTAAAGTATGATAATGTAGGCCTATACGCATGTGTGGCCAACTTTTTTAAACACCCCCCTAAAACGAGTTTTACCCTACCAGCAAATTTAGAATCAATAGGCCTAAGCTAACTTAATACACTAAAGGAAGTTTTGGATGAGAAAACGGACATTTTGATGAGAAACGGCCAAAATGGTGAGAATTTAAATTTTCTCATTCTTTTGGATGAGAAACTTCCTGGTGTGTGTGTCAATCATTATTGTCTTATTAAAATCCGGGACTTTGGTTGACCTGTGCTAGACACCAGCACATGTTAATGACGCAAAGACAGTTGTGGTAACACCATGGTCGAGTCGCAGACCTGCAAAAAAGCTCAAAAACAGATAGTAATGAAACCAGTTTTTATTTTCCTTGCTCTAGCGAGTTCACAGAGAAGGTGTTTCTAGTACAATGCAGCGTCGGACTCTAGCTGAGAGCGTAGCCTGAGTCCAAACGGACTCCAAGAAGGGCTCTCCATACACAAATGAACAAACACAAAGGAAAGTAGTCTCCTCCGTGACCAGCTTGATTTCGATGGAGCGAAACCAAATTGGCTGCAGAGGAGACGGGTAATTTTGCCATGCAAATGAGGTGAGTGCCCTCTCAAGAATAACTACTCTCTGCCCCAACCAAAAAAGGTCGAGGAAGGTACCCAGGAATATGCGTTGATTTGGTTCAGGACATTTGTTCTATAAGTATATTAAAGATAAATATAAATTCTATGGTGTTAAATGAGTTACCGCCATGTCTAGGTAAAACACACCCACTTTGACATTTGAACTATTTACATATTCATTATTAATATTACGAATATGTATAATCGAGTGGGACATGACCACAAGTGAATTGAATAGAATCTCCGGTTAAAATCAATGCTGTATTGATTTGATTAAATCACTTTCAATTGACACTAGATAAGACTCGTAGACTCAAACGCAGGACACACGGGGAGAATATTACACTGTCCCGGTGTGTTTTTATTTTTGGAAAACCCTAAACTTACACAAGATAATCATATCAGCATTTCCAGTTTGTCTTTTGGAAAATGAATTAACCATAACAACAAATTCGTTTATTTTGGCTCACCGTATATGTAAGATAAACGGTTCAAAACAGACCATTACCATAGATAATCGGTGTCATGTTGAGGTATGGTTCGCATGTTAGTCGCTCGGAAGGCTCGACCCTTCGGGGTCTCGCCTTCCGAGCGACTAACATGCTCACCATACCTCAACAAGACACCGATTATCTATGGTAATGGTCTGTTTCTCACCCTTTATCTACTACACAGTAATCATATCAGCTGAACCTTATTTTCTTAGCTTTCACAAACTCTTTTGTAAGTGTATATGACTTATCCTATAGCGTCGTACACCACCCTACGCCATACATAAACTCGCAGGGCCCCATTTCCCTAAAATGACATTTTCAAAACAGTGATCTAGTTTGGCAGAGGGCCATACGGACAAACATAGGTAAACAAACAAACAAACAAACAAACAAACAAACAAACCACATTGTAGTTGAGTTTAGTTTAAGGTGGGACTGAGGGTAGCATGAGATTGCGGTGCTGCACTAGTATTAAGAGTATTAAGGTATACTGGTATTTCGAAGGCTTAAAGCTAGAACCATCTATGCCCTAAATTGCATGTTACTCATTTCGGCAACAATGGGACAATTAATTCTGCCCTCCGTAATACATGTAAGTGACTTTGGGGTATGCATTGTCACTTTCGTCTAACTAACTGTTTAAGTGACCATGCATACCCCAAATCCATTTGCATTTATTATGAAGGGCAGAATTAACTGTCCATTTGTTGCAGAATTGAGTAACATGTAATTTTGGACATAGATGGTTCTGGCTTTAAGTCCTCGATTTCTGTTGAATGGCTCAATAGGTGATTATTGTGTCGAGCTAGCGGATACAGGAACAGCATCCCCGGCTCCAAATCGTTCTGATTTGAACCTCTTAGTTCATGGTTCAACTGATCAGAAAACCACTGACAACCACCCACGTACTTTACCGTAATTCGCCCGGATTTACGCGCTTGCATAAAAAACGGGTTATTTTATTATGTTCCTTCCAGTCCACTGCCATGTGTCCTTTCAACACTATAATATTATTTGATACTTTTATTGGCAAACATGATAGAGTGTTGTAGCTATTTTCAATGTACAAGTTGAAATCTCCTTGTCCGTTTTGGTAAGCATTAAAGGGTTTTATGTATGCTTATTCCAATTGATTCGAATCAATTTGCGACCGGAACCCAACAGGCAATTTAGCAGAAGAGATTGCTCACTTGCGATTCATGCTAAGATGGAGGTGAAACCACACAGGAGTGCAAAGGCGCATTAATCCGTATCAAAAGTGCGTATTAAGTCTTACCATGATGTCGAACTGCGCTGGGAAAGCGTCAAAACGACACGCTCCCAGAACGATTGTAATGCATCATGTTATGCTTTAAGGGCTGGGGTATGAACGTTTTGGGACATCAGAGCACATCAGACATATCGAATTGCATTCTGAATACGAAGAATGTCATTCTGATATCAAATAATTTTGATTTTTGAAATTCGCAATTTAATACACATTTTATGGCAAATCATTAAAAATTGATATTTTTGATATTTAACAGTACTTGAAGTAAACTTTATAAATCTGATGATTTATACTTAAAGTGTATGTAGATGGGATGAAAAGCCGACGATCAATTGAACATTTTGACCTTTCGTATTGAAGATATGGATTTTTTTTCCCAAAACACCAAAAAAAATTAGGTCTTTTGGGAAAAAAAATCCATATCTTCAATATGAAAGGTCAAAATTTTCAATTGATCGTCGGCTTTTCCTCCCAGCTACATACACTTTAAGAATATATCATTAGATATATATAATTTACTTCGAGGACTGTTATATCAAAAATTTGAAAAATATCAAATTTTTATAATTTGTCATAAAATTTGTATTATATTGTGATTTTCAAAAAATGAAAATTATTTGATATCAGAAAGACATGCTTCGTATTCAGAATGCAATTCGATAGGTTCGAGGTGCTCTCATGTCCCACAAAAAATACTGTCGAAACGCAATAAACGCTCATTTTAGATCCCATAAAGGGAGGTGTAATGAGCGAACCGTGGTTTGGATTCCAGAGGGAGGGTGCCTGTAAGAGGCACAGCCATCAGAACATGAATAACTGAGATCGCGCGCCAAATAAACTTACTGCAGTAAATTTCCAAGTCTTTAAAAAAATAAGCATAGGTGGGAATCGAACCCGGCACCTTCCGGTTCTGAATCAACGGATAGTATCACTAAGCCAACTTCCTATCTGCACTAAAACCTGTGCTATTGATTATTGATAATGCTTAACGGAAAAAATCAATACTAATGTACGATGTCATTCAAAATCAAATAGAAGTCCCACAAATAAAGTAGCAATCGATAAATCTGCTCACTCAATCATCAAATAATCAATCGAAAAATAAATAAATAAATAAATAAATAAATAAATAAATAAATAAATAAATAAATAAATAAATAAATAAATGTCTCCGTTCTCTCGAGCCCCAAAACGTCATTAAATAAATAAATAAATAAATAAATAAATAAATAAATAAATAAATAAATAAATAAATAAATAATACAAACAGAAATTTAAAATTATTTTTTCTTGGCCCTACTCTGGAAAAATAAAGCAGCATAAGAAAAGTGAGAGACGCACGGTTTCGAACAAGCGACGCTCAGAACAGCAACTAAGAAACCACAACGCCTTAGACCGCTCGGCCATAGAATCACACAGTCTATTCAATGTCAAAGAAATATATTAACCTTTAACGTTACGCAATATTGGCACATGACACGGGCACATATCTGCGGGTAAAGATACTGCATGATAGAAAGGCGCATAAAGGGTCTATCCCTGAAGTTATACTAACCAAATGGTCAACCAATTATTTGTATACCAGCTACAGTCAACATTATAGAAAGAAGTATATTGTTAGGCGTAGACGCAATCATCAATGCGGGAAGTATAAAACCATAGTCGCCACTCGTGCACTTGTTTGAGTCCACGGGTATTCCGAAAACAGCCTTCAACCCTGAATTCAGAGGTCGATTTTGGGTTGTTACATGCAAATACAAACTAATTATATCATGAAAAAACCCACCAAGAGGACTACGATACTTATTCAGAGCCAATCTACATTCTGTTATTTACAAAAGCCGACGATCAAAGTAAAATTATACAAGGAGCAAGCCCAGATATCAACGTTAAATCACGGTAAGCCTAAAATCGCATCGAAAACGCCAAAATGCAGTCACAAATTTTATAATATTACTAAATCACCAAAACGAATTGTAACGTAGGTATGCAGAAAAGAGTTGTATTAGCAATAACAAAGTATGTGCAAAAAGATTTGTCTTTGGCATGTCGCTTTTTTGAAATATCACCAAAAATATCAAATTTTGGAAAACGCCCCAAAATTTAAAACAAACACGAACCTTCCAACATAAATATATATTAGCACTCGGCGGCCCAGGCACTACCTGTCGCTGTGATTTTGGGTAAATCGTTGCTTCCCTTCTCCAGATACCTGTACTTCAAGGTCGTTCATACCCCATGCCTTAATAGTATAATATATGACTCAATAAGTTCATCAGGACTGTCAATAAAATAGATAATTCAGAGATTCTGGATAACAAATCCAAAATTTGGGTTGATGTTACGTACCTCAATGACAGTTTCAATGAGGTGGGCAGGGAACACAAAACAGAGACGAAGGGAAGTACTTTACAACCAACTTCTAACAGCGTCACCTACGTCACCTACGTCAGCTCCAACCGGAAGCAGCCGTCAAGGTGCAGGAATTGGTCAGTTAATTTGAGAAAGCGCTTTTAAGTCTTAGCATGAAACTGTCATTGAGGTACGCAACGTCTACCAAAATTTTGGATTTGCTTACAAGAATCTCAGAATTATCTGACCCATATACTTAGGCACTTGCGATGAAGTGTCCTTCGTAAATCAACACTGATCTGGATTACAGAAGTACAAAGTGAATGCGGATTTATTGTCCCTGGTAGATTACCACAAAACCTTCTTTACGAGTATAGTTCTACTGCTCAATGTCAGAAGTGGGTAAGTGCAATAGCTGCCATGTGTAACTGCCATGCGTAGATGAGTACAATTATGTGTGTAATTTGCCATATTTTAACAGGGGAGCTATTCCACTTACCCACTTCTGGCACTGAGTAGTTGATAATTGTATTAACCCAAAATACCATGGTCTTTTCTTTTCAAATGTTTTAAAGAAATTTAAGTAAAAATATAGCACTAGCTTTTCCAAGATTTACGGGAATTATCTGAAACAGGATTTATTTGGCTAATTGTACTCGTGTCGCCTCGTACCAGCACAATAAATGGAATAGTTAAAGGAAGATTATAGGCAAATCCTGCAGTAATGACGATTATTTCGTACATCGGCGTGCTGCATTTGGCAATTTACACCCAGTATATTGTACTCATCTACACATGGCAGCTACACATGGCAGCTATTGCACTTACCCACTTCTAGCACTGAACAGTCGATTTCGGTGTTCGTGTAAGACATATTAGGCAGATGGCTTTATTTCCTGTTTGTGAAGTACAGAATCTCTTTCAAATCCATGGATACATTTTGTTATTACTATTTTAAAGTGACAAAATGTACCACATCTTGTTTCCAGTTTTTAAATTTTATTTTACATTTGTATGCTTGCTTATAGACCAGATGTATTGTTATGACCTTTTCAGGATCAGGAATTTACAGTTTAGTTCATTGGCACATCATGGAGGGCTAAATTCGAACAGTTTACATAGTACAGTGCATAACACAAATCAGTACAATATAGACAGTAGCGTATCGTGGCCGCTCCTAACCCGGGGGGCCAAAGAAAATGTAAATTTTGCAGCCCCTTGCAGCAACTGCCCGAAAAGGTTGACCCAATCTTTTCCTCAGCCAGGATGGAGGGGGGGGGGGGGGAGGGGGAAAGGAAAGGGTTATCGTAAAGATAGGAAGGTCTATACTTGCGAGTGATGATCGGCATTTACAAACACACGAAGATGTATATAGAGGTTATCCACTTTACTCATGCGTGACTTCTAACAAAAGGCGCTGGTTCCCGTAGTATTCCTCATTTAAACTAATTCAATGCACGACCTCGGAGTTACCTGCATGACTTTGGCGGGCTATTTTGAAATAGTCATGGTTGCACATGCAGGTACTTCTTTTGAAAGTCCTAAACAAGGTATAGGAGTCGCTGGTAGGATATGCAGCTTATAGAACACGGATAACCTCTATTCCTTACGAATACAGTCAAATTTAGACGGAACTGGAGAGAATGACACAGCAGTGGTGGATTATTTACCTCCGTTGTTCGAGGTCACGCGTTAGATAGTTTGGGCCCAGTGGTGAACCAACCGGGGATAGTGGACAATTTTGTGACGTGAATCTTCCATTATGCCTGTAATAGGCCAATATGGTCCATATTTTAGACAATTTTAGCATTGAAATTGTTTACGCGCTTTGAGCGGACTTGTCCCGGTAAAACCAATTGTGATATTGCGTCAACAGAATAACTTTGCAATTTCCCCCTGGCAGTTTTACACGGTACGCCACTGGGCGTGTCCCTGATTCAATCACTTAAATGAACCATGAGCTTTCCGCGTCATGGGAAGGGTACGCTAAGGTGTATATCCCGTAGAACTACGTACACTAGTGCATACTAATATATCGATATATATTATTGGCCTTAACTCAAGAACCGCAGTTGGTTTATGTAAATGTCTATACTGGAACAATATTGCTGCTGCCATCACACTCATCTTAAGTAAGATTGAAAGAAGTTGAAAGAATTGTAACTGTATCAAATCTGTAAAAGTCTACAAAACACAAGTACTTCATGTTATAATACTAGCAGTATAAACAGTAGACTTCGGTTGTATATATAAATGCGCTTTTATAAATGCGCACGTGACCAGATGGCCAGCGCCATATTTGCATTACATCACTGTCAATCACTGAAATGGCGACTATTGAAGGAGTGGCTACAGTTGTGACCTTGTTTCGTGGCTAGCACTGGTAAGGAACATTGGCTGGAGGTTCGATGCTATAAATTTGCAAGGATAAATCATGGATATCAAGGGATCATGATTATTGCACAGCACCCCCATGTACAAACATAACTAATGTTTATTTATTTATTTATATTTATTTATTTATCTATTTATTTATTTATTTATTTATTTATTTATTTATTTATTTATTTATTTATTTATTTATTTATTTATTTATTTATGCGACGAAAAACGAAAACCCCGGTTCTATTTTGAACAAATTGGGAAACAAATTTTTCCTGTACAAATGAATGCCGACCCCAAATTTCGGAAATTTCAGGACAATTTTTCTTTGTATTTTCTCAAATTGAAATTTATTTACAGATTTTTGTGATTTTTCGGGTTATTTAAAATTTAAAAAAAAATACCAACCGACCGACCGACCCTACTTGAAAGGTCCGTTCGCCCGTAGAACAGGGTTTCTCTCTTTCTCGCCTTACTTATAATTTTATAAATATTATTTGTCCCCCCCCTCCCCCAAAACCACCTTCTCCCCTTTTACACTCATATATTAATTGTTTTTTTGCTAACTTTCCCTTCCGTGTAAAGTAAAACTTTATAAGCCGGTTGAATCAAACTGAACAAAGTTGACGTATACAATTACAATATACCATGACAATAATGTGTATGACGAGCCCGGTGGGTTCAGTTTGTATTTAAAGGATGGACGTATGACCGTTCCAGGATTTGAAAATGACCCCTATTTCACGGGGAATCGAGGACATTTGCAGCAATTTTACCCCTATTTTACGCGAAATCAAGGAAAATTTTCCCCCAAATACCTCCCCTATTTTCATCATTTTGCCAGGACGCATTTTCATTTCACCCCCTTATCACAAGGAATCGAGGACATTTTTCCGAAATAAATACCCCTATTTTTACCATTTCAAGGACGCTTTTGAATTTTCCCCCTATTTCACGGGGAAATGAGGACAATAACGAAAACTGTAGCGGTAAAACACGGACGAAAGTCCTAGAAATACACCATAGAACAATACCTGGAAGCGTCACTAGAAATTAGCACGAGGCCGCATTCATATGTAAATAGCGTATTGTTATTTAAATTTGTGCCCAGACGTATTGAGGGCGACAGTCATGTTATCCAGACAGAGAATGTCTTGATGCGCCAGGCATGTCAAATTGCTGAGTGAATGTGTATAAATCCCCTTTCTGTATAGGCAATAAACTAGTATATTTCGTGTTCCAGTTTGTTATAACAAAAAAAAAACAAGTATTATATTAAATATATTAAGTGTATAAACTTTGAAATTGACGTGAATTTGAAGTGCAGAGCTCCAAATCTAGCTAAATCGTGTAGTGTGAAATTATGCTGTGTGATCCCCTCTGCGTGGTAGAATTATATTCATAAAACATTGAATTTAACATATAATATGGGCAGCCAACCACGATTTATCAGCATTTAAAAGATATATTAATTAACAAAGATAAATAGTCAATATATACAAATGACAATTTAACAAGTAAACAAGTCTGAAATCTTAAAATGTTGCCACGTGATTTCCCGAACACATGATATGTCAACATGGTCAACATGTGACCATTATTCAGATTTACCGTAAGTATTTGGAGTATGGTGCACGGCTTGCAGGCAACTGTGTATTTCTTTACCTCCGTATAAAATCAATAATTCATGCTGGGAGCCAAGTAACATTCTGTCTGCTTAGTGCAGATTGTATTTTATTTTACTTGAGAGCATAATAGAAATACATAAAGACGAATAAGGCGCCATGATGGAAAGCTATGGAAGGTCAGGTCGGGTATCAAAGGTTATTTTAACTTCAAATACCACTACTTGTGTTTCACATCTTGCCTCTGTCACGTATTTCCTTCATATTATTGACCTCAAGTCCTAATTTTGACTTTGCTATTGCAAATGTCATTTCATATCAAATTAGTAGACTTTCTTTGAAAAAACATATCACTGGTGCCTGATGGGAATACCCGTCCGCCATTTCATTAAACTGGATCGTTTTCGCCTGGTTTGTGCCCAGATGTATTGGGGCGCGCGTATCGTTGGCCATGTCTATCAGTTTTCGAGTGGGTCCGGTCGAGTGAGATTTTTCTTGGTCGACCGGGCTAAATCCGCACGACCGAGCATCTTAACCAATCACGCAATGAGCCCACTCGGTCTTACAGTTTTCCATTCGGCCAAGATTATCGACTCGGTGAATTTCCATGCGACCGGACTTTTGACCCGCCCACAGAGCATGGAGGTTGTGAAAAGGGCACGTGGAAAGAGCATGATAATAATTTTGTTGGCTATCTGATATAACCGGTAGTAGCTACGCCATAATATAATCACAGGGGTATTCACAACTCTACTGCAATAAACGGGCCGGCTCAATTAAAATACTGTGAATATATTTATTTGCGGGATTACCAATTGTATGTTATTTGTATTATTATTGTATTGTGTTATAAAAGGCATCGCAGAGCTAAATTTCTAAATACTGTTGCTTTATTAATTTGATATTGTTATTTTAAAATTATATAAGACGCATCGAATGCAATACATGAATGGATGACATTATCGGGTGCTGCAAGCTGAGAAGGCCTATTCATATAATTTGAACCAAAATATATGGATATAATTATTCCAAGTATATACCTTTCTCCACTTATACACAGTTCAAAAATACTAAACATGGCTGTATAACTATAAGACAGTAAAGCATATACAGGTCCAGCAATGCAGCAACTTCATTTGCCATCATATCATTGCGTGTAATTTTCCGTGATACTAGGCGTGGCCTTCAAAACTGGTATGCCCACCTACAAAATACGAAAAAGGACCGGTTTCTTGGTTGTATGACACTCAGCCCATTGGGTATATGATCAGTCGTGTGCCAATCAGTTTAGTAAATCTAAAAAAAAGCCATATATTTAATTTCACACATTTAGTGTTAGTCATATTTAATATGTATAAATTAGGGGTAATCTATAAAAAATAATATCCATTGAGGTAGCACCCCCCGGTAGCCCCGTTTGAAGTCTGAGAGGCTTTGTCTCTAGACAAGCTTCGAGAACTGGCCCATAAGTGAACCTTGCATGTATTAAGTGAATTCGGTACGAGTGGGTTTATGTAGCCAATCAGATTGTATATCCCGGTCGACGTCGCATGTACATTATAAAAGGTGCTGTAAACTTAAGCTAACGAGCGGGATTAAGATGCCGATTCAGGTGACCACATGTGTCAATCATGAATAAGCAAACTTTACGACCGGGTCTCATTGGCTGATTGGATTACTCGTACCAAATACATGCGAAACGTGTATTGACAAGCGAAACATATGATGACAAGCGAAACATAGAGTCTTGTGGCCCGGTCGAGTGAAACGTAAGCTGGTCTTATTACATTCCAGTCGAGTGGGTACCGTACCCTTATTGAATCCCCTGGTTTATCCCAATTTTCCTGACTGGTATTACCTATTCACTATTCATGACAATATAATTATTATCAAAATTAATAACAATCTAAACATCATTTTACTCAAAGGTTTATAACAGTACATAAAACAACTACAAGAGAATATCATTCATAGAAAGTTCATACTTCAATAATACTAAATACATGTAAAATCAGTTGTTGAACAAGTAATGATACACAAACTAACGGCATTTGGAATCAATCTCAGCTCAGCTAGCAGGTAAATCCCCTGATGGCAACTCCAATTTCAACCACCTGTGGTCAGTAAACTATAACTGAGATGTGGACATGGGATTCTCAAAGTTCAAGATCAAGGCATGAATGAAGATTTATGTCCAATTATCTCGGCTACTTCTGCTAGGTCAAAAGGTGATAGCCCGGTATGCCTATAGAGCGCTGTACTGAAGCGAGAACAGTGCATTTAATATTGTAAATTGAAAAGGGGGGGGTGTTACTTACTCAAAAGAAAATATAATGTTAACAACATTTTGCATCAAACATTCTACGTATAGAAAAGTATACAGTGGATCTTAAACCATTGGAGGTCTATTATTTATAGTCTAATTAGAACGCAATGAATGCACCGTTTTTTCTGGTAGCTACATTATTTTTAGGTATGTGATTAAACAACAAAGGTTTACTTTAAGTCTACTCCATAGGTCCTGTACTTTTAAATTTCTAGTCGTTCCTATTTATATAATACCAACAATGACATCTAGAATGTGTTTCGTAAGAAAACATAGTAACAGACTACTATCATGTCAAGTCTTCTCTGCGTACTTTGTTAATTCAACAATGCAATAAGAACTCGGAAACGCAGTTTATGACATGAATTATTCGATATTGGTTATCCAAGTAAAATAATGTTGTAATGCATAACATTCAAAATACTGCATATGCCTAATTGTCGATATCTTCTGTGTTATCTTTTGATATTTAAATTTAATCATGCAGTGTATATGAACGCTTCACTGCATGTAAGGCATGTAAGGTATAGGTAGGCCCAGCAATAAGAGTGTTCAATGGTCACAATATACGCACATGGTCTATGCTTTCATGTGAGGCATGTGTATTTTTCTTTGTCTGGTAAATGATATCACAACTAGCAGCCCGGTCGTAATGGGAGCCAGTCATTCTGTACTCTACGACCGGGCTAATCACGTGGACACGCCACGCCTCTTATCCCGGTCGAGTGAAACAAAGGCTAAAAATGGGCTGTCCGATTTAGTGAGTATGTCGTGCGAGTGAACTAAAATAAGAACGAGTGGGTTATTTACGCTGATTGGTTAAAACAGCCATTCGCTCGTATTTTACCCGGACGACCGAGAAATTTCCCGGTCGACTGGGCCCACTCGAATTCTGATAGCTATGGCTTACGATACGCGCGCTATACTCTCATTGAACAGGTAAAGTTCGCAAAACTAACAACGTTGTTATTTGCCAATATCAATTAACATGATCCAAGGGGTCGAACATGAATTATTCACAACGGATCGATAACTGGCCTCACTTTCTAGCTAGTAAACCAGCGGAATTTTTCATAGGTTTTGCGTTGCTAATAGAACAACCGTGAATTTAGTGTCACCCCCTTGAATACACCCTATTTTTTCATTTCAAGGACAATTTTGCTCCAAAACACCCCTAATTGAGTTTATGTTTCGGGTCAAATTATTTGGCCCTTTGCAATCAATGCCACTATTTTGCAAAACCAATTTTCCTTGTAACCTGTCATTTTCGCTTATACAAAATTGCGTGTGGAATTTGTGCACATCCGGGTACCTTACATCGTTGAACACGGTATGGCGACTTGTAGATGTCACGTGCGCATTTATAAATGCGCATTTATATATATACCCGAAGTCCACTGATAAAAATTAAAGCCTTTTAGGATATATTAACAGCTCATGTAAAATAATGATGACTGTGCTGAATAATTGTTACAAATAAAAAGGACATCTATTATAATACATGGAGGTTGAAGCAACAAAATTTTTCACAACATTCACAACGTGTACTTTGGACTCATACTTGACAATACCACAGTGACATGTTTTAATAACACTTCGATAATTAATTCGTTTAACTACATACTATGTAAGTCTTGGGCCTTTATGAAAGTCAAATCGACCTTTTTGGGCGAGAAATGCGGAGCATTTCTCGGCCTTTGCGCTGGGTTTTGACATACATATTGGTCACAGCGTTGCAGAAAATATTCGTGCTGTCTATATACTCGGGAAATTACAGAGGCGATAGTGTTCATGAAAATTTGTAATTATTACTTCATTTTGATATCTAATCAGTGCTATAATGTCATTTTAGGCAGCAATGTGTTTGTATTAAAAGAAATAAAGTTGTTGTAGAACTAGAATTACTTGTATGCAAATCCGAAAGTTGCAACAGATTATTTTCATTTCTTTGTTTGTCAAGCATGATTGCCAGTTTTTACGTAACGTTGGGCGCAAGGTACATTTTGTACCACTAGGGCGTAAACAGATTAATTTACCGTGCCAACTGATAGTCGGTCACTAAATTAACTATTCACACACCGATTTTATTTGTCAACCTCACAGTCAATTAATTTATGTCATCATGCGGTCCTTTTTCGCCAGCTAAGAGCTAGCTGTCTAATTCGGAGATCGTCTTTGTTTGCTAAAGCTATTAAAGGGAACAAACCAAAATATCGATGACGTCCTATAAACGAATTCGTATAGGGGGGAGGGGGTAAAAATACTCGATTACGTTTGTACAAAAACATCGGTCTGAAGAATGTGTCATTATTATTATTATGTCAAAACTTTTAACATTTCATTATTACGTTTCTGGTAGGGAGGGAGGGGGTCGGCTGAGAAACGAAACTAGTTACGTTTATAGGACGTCATCGATCTTTTGGTTTGTTCCCATACTGGGTACTAGCATTGGTTTGAATTACTTTGCGGAACTTTTTACGGTGAAAATATATACAAGACCTGATATTCGATTTGTAAGAAAACGAGAGAATGTTTGGCCGTTTCAACGAATGAAAACGAGTGAGAATTTCAAAAGTTATGGTTTGAAGGAAATATGACATTAAAAGTTATATGCCAGGCCTATAATTATTTCCACAGCATATCAACGAATAAAATCTATGGTTTATAATCAGGCGTTCTTACATTTGCAGACCTCCTGGAGACCAGCACAGCATGAGATGCGAGTGTATTGATATTACATGATTAAAACATAGACCCTATTTCCAGGGTCTATGATTAAAATCTTTATGGACGTAAAAGTCAAAGTAACAATATCCTATATCCTGTATTGTTTTATGGATAAAAATGACTCAAAATGTCATTAATGAAATAATTGATTTCTTAAACATCAGTTTTGTTTTTTCAACGGGAAAAATCCGATTCAATTTCAGGGCCTATCTATGATATGGCCATAATTTATACATGTAGGCCCATTGAACAATATACCCCCATTTGACATGTATTATAAATAGGTAGGTAAACAAATGAATTATTGTATAATTCTATCAATTATAAATAAAATGACTAAAGTGAATCCACCTTTTTTTATTTGATCATGTTGATTATTAAATAATTATTATGGCATTCAACAAAATGATTGAAGAGAAAACACACAATGCAGACTATAGAATTCATAGTTTCGCCGGAGTATCGGACTAACAACCAACACATTCAAAAAGTTTAAAAGTTAAGATTGGAGCATGGAAGTAAGAGACATTCTTACTTCCATGATTGGAGTGAGCAGTATTTATAATTTTATAATGTGCTAGAGTAAGTATACATTGCGAATTAATATACAATTAATGTGCATGTATAAGGCAAGTAGAATGGCAGTTTTTAGCCAATTAGCTAAAAACTGCAGTGTATTTCTTAATATTAATAATGAGCTTAGGGTAGCCTAAAAGGCAGAAAAGCACAAAAAGACAGAACAATGTGGAGTAATGAATTAAAGAGTTGACAGGAAGTTATAGGAGTTAATGTTTGGTTTGCTTTTTCTGTGTGCATGTTCTCATCATTGATGGTTTGGTGGACTGTCCTGAAACATGATGGATCCTAAAAAAGCGTGATACGGAAAATGCCTTCCACCCAAACTAATTACAAGACCTCTTCTGCATTGAAGCTGGCTTTCCCTTTTAAAGGGAATTTTTATTGAGATCGCATGCAAACATTGAACATCTCATTTACATAATAATGAACTCATGTCTGTGAGCCCATTTTAATGGCCATTATCTTATTTACATAATGGTTTTGGATTCAATGTTTAATTGGCTTAGTCCTCTAAATATTTTACCGTAAAGTCCTATGGTGGAGGGCTTTTTTGTTGTGTAGTCCTACAAAGGTGGGGTGACTAAAAGTAGCCTGCTGGTACATGTTTTACCGTACAGTCCTATGGTGTAGGTTTTTTTATTTTTTTTTGTCCTAATTTGATTGCTCTCCTTGGTCTCTTCGTCATTTAGATAACTTCCAACACCAACCTTCCTAGTTTAATTCTTTCAATCAAAATTTCACTCCTCTGCTAATGATGACAAGTGAAAATCGAAGTAATACTGCAATATCAATATGGAACTACACCTTTATCTTGACAGTTCATTGGCTCGCCCTATTCCTTTTAAAGGAATTTTTATTAATACTATACTTGAAGAACTAATGTAATTATTTTTACAGTAGAGGTATTGTCGAATGTTTATTAAAGAATTATTGTGTTCGCCTTACACCCAGCAAACACAAAATGTTTTAAACATCATTCGCAAAGGTTAGAAAAGGTTGCAAGAAATCGTTTAAATGTCGGGTGATATAAATGGTATATAAAGGGTATAAAACGTTTTCATAACATTCAAAAACATTTTTGATAACCTACTGCTAATATTCTAACATAATGTTAATAAAGTCTTGAGAAAATATTTGGCAAAACAATTTGCAAAATATATTCTACAATATTCGGGTTATATAAATGGTATATAAAGGGTATAAAACGTTTTCATAACACTCAAAAACATTTTTGATAACCTACTGCTAATATTCTAACATAATGTTAATAAAGTCTTGAGAAAATATTTGGCAAAACAATTTGCAAAATATATTCTACAATAACATTTTGAAAACATTTAAAAAAAAATATTTTTGCAGTGTGGAACATGTGTTTTCATACAAAATGTTTTAAATGTTTTCATGACCAGTACGTAACCCGACATTTAATGTTATTAAAACATTTTTACCCAAACCCAAACCCAAAATTTAACCTGTTTAAAACTTTTGTAAACGTTTTTGTGTTTGCTGGGACGTCATCATTTCTTATTTTCAATTCAATTCATTTCCATTTTTCATTACTATAATAAAAATGGCAACATAGAATATTATTTGTTATTTCTTCCGTGGTCCTGGTACGGGTTTGTCAATCACAAAGAAGTGGCACGGTCTCCTCCCCTTCCTACATGCCGACGACCAATGGGTCAACCGTCTTGCTGTTAAGACCGCTGGTCAGTCAATCAGCGTGATTGTTTATCACTTCTGTGTTAACCTTTGTGTACGCGATACGCACATCCCAGGCCACGGAAGAAATAAAAAAATAACTTTAGGATACAAGCCTGTCTTGATGTCATTAAGTAATTTATTTTATCAAATTACTCATACTTATATTCTTTGGTGTCAAATATAGCTTCAGAGGGCGCTATCACTGCACTAATGTGCTCAATATTAGCACTTTTAGACTGCTGTACAGTGCGGAATATTAGCACTTTATTAGAGAGACTGAGTTGGCTCAACAGTCTTCATCTATTTCCAAAACAAAACAAATAATAAACAGTTCAAAGAAGCAAACTAGGTTAACTTACTAACAAACAAATACACATAACAACGGCAATGACCAAATGACGGTAAATTCCAAACGATATTATAATGATAAGACAATTATTGTTTGACTGGAAATGGAATCTTTAACGAAAAAAATGCTAGTGGCATAATTTTATAGTGATTTTCTGCGCATTACGTATTTCACTTTGACGTACACCTTCGACCCAGATTTAGTGTTTAACAATTTCGCACATGAATATTTTTTTAGTTTAAAAGATATATTCCTATAGACCTACATTTCATATTGCTTTTGGATTAGGAACTTATTTTTGATTCATGAATCGAATTACTAAAAGAAATGAAAATACCTTGAGCATTAATTATACCGACAAAGGTATGGCTTTCCCATCTTTGTGTTGCTGTAGCGTTTTTAAGCTTCAGATCTCATATTTAGCAGAAATCTCGTCTGTGGATTTCTCACTTTTTTCTCTTCTTCATATGCAATGTTTGCCTTGTATTTGCGATTTATTTTTATAACACATTTAAGAACATTTTCTAATAGAGATTTTTTCAACTGGTATTAACAGTTGTTGTCTTAAGTAACAAAAAGTGAAAAAAAAAATTAAAATGCTGAATTAAAAAATTAAAAATTGCATTATCTACAATAGCAAAACGGGTACTACTGTTTTGCTGACTAAAACAGATGCAGCATTTTGCATGTTTACTCCATCAAAACATTTCACTTGACCGTTTCTGTTTTGAGCCCTATTTTAATGAAAGTAGTTCGGTTCATTCAAATTCCAGCATTAATAATAAGTTTTTTCTCTTCTATCAACGTAACATCTTCTAAATTGCGTTTTTATTATATGTGGTGTGATTAAACAAAATCAGTCTGAAGTCGAACATATTCAATTTTCAGTTTCTTGTGTTATTGTAAACAGCATTTGCAAAACTACATTGTGTGGGAACACCCATCAAATCTGGACAACCGATTCAAAGATATGAGCACCTGATCAGTTGCGCCATGTCACACCGATGTATTATAACACAAAAATAGCTTCAGAATCATAGAATCACTCTAGTGGTTTCGCATTTTATCAAAGTACAAGTCGTGATAAATAATTTGTCGACATTAAGAGATGGTTTATTGCATGCATTTGCCAACATATGCGGTGTGATCAAGCATAATCAGTCTGAAGTTGGACACATTCCATTTTCAGTTTCTTGTACGATTTTGCATTTGCAAAAAGCTATATTTTGCAGAAAAACCCATCGATTTGGACAACCAGTGCAAAAGATATGAGCAGTTAAAGAGTTTCTAAAACTTTAGGAAACAAAATGAAATGATAATGATAAAATAATGATAAAAGAGAATGATAGTGGGCAAGTTAAGTATTTCCTTTTGATTCCTCCTGTTTTGGAAACTCTCATTAATATGATATTAATGGGGTTTTCTGCAAATTATAGCTTGATTTTGCAAGAACACACCACATATATATTATGTGCTATCGCCCTGTCTATCTTTTTCCATAACCGCACTCATCTGATTATATACACCTTAATACAGGGTGTACAAAATGATTGGTACCGAAAAATATATAAAAAATATAAAATTGCTAATTAATATAGTTTTTGTACTATAAATAGAAAGGGGCATATTCCAATAACTCTTACCAGGTCTAACCTAGCAGACACTGTCTACAGTCTATAACCATTCTGCCACACCATCTACTTAGTAATCTCAATGCACCTTATACTACAATTTAAATTACCGTCCTAAAAGGCATTACTCTCAACCAATGATTAGATCATTTATATACATAATGAATGAATAAATAGGCAAGGAAAAAATTCCCAAAATTTTCAACATATCATTCTCACTTTAGAGGCATTTGTAGTAAAAGAGAGCTTTGAAAATGGTGCGCTACTGATCCAGCGTTGCGATGAAAAGTGTAAAAACACCTACTTTCTTTAGAATTATGTAACTTCTGGACGGAATGCGCTTAATGCGCTTAGATCTTAATGATCTAAAATTCTTAGAAAAGATCAAACTACTATAATTTCAAATATTATAACAATTAACCCCAAAGTGGTACAAAAAATAGTAAAACAAATTCTGCAAAAATGAAAAGTCGTTGGTACCAATCATTTTGATACACCCTGTATAATAGTGTGTCAAACCTAGTAGTAGACCACTATTTTTTAGTTATATTATTACCGCTTCGCATGAACAAAAAAGATTTGAAAGTTGAAATGAATCGTTATTATTTCATCAGGAAAATACAATTCATTTAATTGGCTCATTATAGTAGGTCCAATTCGCACAGTTTGGATAGGGAAGTCATAACACAAATCAAATCGTTACAATACAAATACACGAAATGTAAGTTAACCTAATGGCTTTCAGGGAATGACTGTTATTGGACATACGATCTTTTGCAAATGTAGTTGGTTTTCCATTTATTTGTGGAAGTGACGATGGCAAATATACTGAGGTGCATGCTCGCGAGTGAGGATCGGATTTTACAAACACTCGAACATGTATGACGTATGCTTAATGAGGGCAGTAAAATTGAGATCAAGGTGGAGCGAATAACGCAGCAGTGGCTTGATTGTTTCCCTCTGGTGTGCGGGGCCCCAGGGTTTTTTTTCCAGTAGAAAGTGTGCGTACCAACTGGAGGCAGGGGTTCGCCCAATTCGAAATACCGTGACCAAATTAACAAACTTTTGTGATGTGTATTTTACATTTGGCCCATTATAGGTCAAATTATCCTTATTTTGGCCCATTTTAGAATTATAATTATTGCAAACTGATTGATATTTTGTTTTTGGTATCGATTTGCAATTTTTCCTCCAAGAAAAATACACCCCACCCCACCACACACATCTATACATCCTATGTTATTTGACATAACAATCAGTTTTACTCGTTAGTATTTTATTCACACTCGAGAGGTTGCACTTTCTTCCGCTAATGCTTACGCTTATGCGTACCTCAAGAAATCAAGAATCTTAAAACTCT
Source organism: Amphiura filiformis (assembly GCF_039555335.1). Classification (NCBI taxonomy): domain Eukaryota; kingdom Metazoa; phylum Echinodermata; class Ophiuroidea; order Amphilepidida; family Amphiuridae; genus Amphiura; species Amphiura filiformis. The sequence goes on from NC_092629.1 coordinate 7,882,633, forward strand.
ATAGTACTAGTAGGAGAGTGAGCTTGAATTGATTTAATAAATGTAAAGTATAAGTTATCAGCTAGTTATCGCATATGGAATCGCAATATGGTAATTAACGTTGAATAAAGTTGAAATTACTGAACTGAACGTTTTGTTATAGTAGATACAAATCTACAGTAAGCAAAAGAATTAAGGTACCAGTTATGTTCACTACTGTATATCCTAAACAAAGACCGACATGCCATAATTGGAACAAGCTGTCAATAGCTGCATCTTTTGCTCGAATTTAAGACCTCATTCGTTGAAATCGTTCTAGAAATAAAGACACGACGATTCAAAAACCCAAAGGAAAATACAAATTCAAAAGATGCAGTTTGCTCCATTGCTTGCCCTGTTGATTTGTACACAAAGGGTTCTCGAACAAGAGAACTATCGCCGTGCTTCTATTGATTACATGTAGCACGTTAAGGCGACGAAAAAAAGAAACACTGTTCTACGGGTGGACGGACCTTTCAAGTGGGGTTGGTCGGTCGGCCATTTTTTTGAAATGACCCAAAAAATCACTAAAAATAGTACAGGAAACAGTTTTTTCCCAATTTGTTCAATTTGGCCCGTAGAACAACGTTTTCTTTTTTCGTCGCCGAAAACTATCGTCGTGCTTTCATTGAATAGAACGCAAAAGTGCAACTTTTGATTTTGTTTCTTCTTTAAGTTTTAATCACAGTTTCTTTACTTCGCATCCAATTTCATTGATAAGGTCTAAAGAGTATTGGCTGCCTTTTTTTTAATGCTAACATATAACCCGTATGCACATAACTAGTACCTTAATTCTTTGCCTTACTGTATTGTGATTATATCTCCAGCCCCCAAAAATGATGACTATAATGAATGATTGTTAGAAAGGAAAATCTATTATGCATGAACTCGTCTTGATGCAACATAATGAATTGTTCACAACATTCACAAAGGGCCATTCCATTTCAAATCTGCCATACCACTGTGGATGATTTAAGAAAGGTCTTACATAGAGGGATTGAACATTTTTTAATGGAAGTTACCCAATTGTCAATTCTATTGTAAATCTGCAGTCCCTCCGTGGAAGACATTGGCTAAATCTTCCATAGAGGGAGTGTATATTCCAAATGGAAAAGTCTATTGTACTCTTTCTCCCACCCGTCAATTCCCACATTGACAATATGTCATTATTGTTTACACTTTAGCCTTTAATTATCCGATAATAAATTCCTATCTCTCCAATATCATTCAATTACCATCTACGCAAGTTTTTTATGCTTTAGCTGATGTACGGTAATTGTTTTTAAAGCATTGATGAAGGGTTTATTTTGTATTACATTACATAATGAAGACACTGCATATGCCATCATTGTTTATGTTCACTTTGATCTAATCTATTTTCCACTTTAATAACAAGTATCCGATGCATGCAAGATGCATTTTGTTTTACCCAAGTGGAAATTTGTGATTTTATTATTAGAAAGGAATTGGTAAACAAGGGAAATTATGAAGACAAGAGAGAAGAGAAGCAACTAAAGCCTATTATTATTAGTTTTATTATTATTTTATTATTATTATTATTATTATTATTATTATTATTATTATTATTATTATTATTATTATTATTATTATTATTGGTACAAAAGAGCACACATTTTACATTATTTTTTCGCGATGGTGAAGCAACATAATAGATTTTTCACAAGATTCACACCATGTGATTTTGGCACACACTTTCTAACTCCCACAGATATCAAGTATTTAAATTATTTTTATGTTGAACCTTTATTTCTCCGATAATTAATTCCTGTTATTCCAATATCATTGAATAACCACCTACGTTGCAAAACTTTTAAATCTATTTATAAAAGTAATATTGACGTTTTCCATACCATGCTTGAGCGGATGCAATTGTTTTTAAAGCATAGATGAAGGTGTTTAATTAAGAGCTATTTTTGTATTATTAAAACAGTTGCTAATGTTGCAATTTCGTATTTAATACACTTTGATATACCTTTTATTAAAGCTGACCAAAATATTGTAAAATGCAAACTTAGTGAAATTTCAATTTGGAGGCGTTACAACGGACGACTAGCCTGCCTGTGAGTGTTGCACCCAATTTAATTCAATTCATTTCAAAAATTTTATTTACAGTTGTTCTTCCCCTGATCCGCAGGTATAGCACAAAGATCCATATTAAAATGCACAAGACTATAACAACATTTGAAAAGAGAGCTTTGTGTGGATTTTAAATGGAATAGGCCATTGCACAAAACAACAATGAAAAATGAAACAAATTATACAAATGTCAAAGACAGAAGGTAAATAATGTACAAACTAAGAATCATTGCAAGATTCGCTTCTAATAAACTATTAAATATTGTATAAAAGTCATAATGAATAAACGAATAGTTAGTTATTATAGCTCATTTTACCGGTCTTTGGTCCACGCCAAAAACGGTCTAGTCAATTTGAATTGATTCAACGTAAACGCAATTATCAATCGAATCAAATGTGACCAGAGGCAATTTTAAATTTGACCAGAATAGTTTCACATTTGACCAAAAATTTGATACAATATCTGGTAAGTTGTATGAGATGCTTTCTAATATTACCATTTGAATATCGACTAGACAGTTTCAAGGTCCAATGAAGAAATAAAGACAGTTATATAACACCCCTTCAAGCGGCTTAATATTGCAATTATGCAAACGATTGTGATACATATCCAACAGTCTTTATCTATTTCAATTTCCAAGCCAAAAACAAATAAACTTAGAAATTCTAAATGGCGTTATTAACAGAGAGGCAAAAGGTTGATTTATCTGGCAATATATTAATTGGCTTGCCCCGTTTTTTTGAAATCACGCACAGATATTTTTTGCATGCCCCTTTGACCTATATTATTTAATAACGCACAAGTGCTTCCCTGATGATTTTTGTACTTTAATGGGTGTTTTTTTTTATTTGAGTCTGCAATAATATTCCCATACCTTGACACCCATTTCCTATTGCTTTTGCATTTGGGATCAACTCCAATTATGACAGAACCTTTTTGTGGCAAGAATCAAATTACTAACAGAAATGACCCTGAACATGAATTATACGGACCGACAAAAGTAGCATTTTAGGCCCCAAAGTAAAATGAATTATCTGCTCGTAATTAAATAACGACTGCTCAGTGCCAGAAATGGGAAGTGCAATAGCTGCCCTTTGTGAAAGTATGGCAATTTACACACAGTATATTGTACTCATCTACAAACGGCAGCTACACATGGCAGCTATTGCACTTACTCACTTCTGGCACAGAGCAGTCGTTAAGCAGATACTACTTTTCTTACTGGGAAAAAAGTGTTGATGTTCTGTCATCCCGTCTTACTTGTATATAATTCACCCAGTACTTTCGTGACTTTAGTCCTATTTTAATTGTGTAAGTAGTTCGGTTCATTTAAGTCTCAGCAATGATAATAATGTTCTTCACTTCACTTTCACTTCCTAAATTATTTTGTTTTTAAATAACGGTATAAATGATTGGTTTTGTTGAGTAAATTGACACCATCGGGCGCGTGGCCTTTACAGTTATTTGTCTATAAAATGGGCTATTCCAGTTGAAATCCATACACCCCTTATTAAAAACATAACCTTGATCTTACACAAAGGGAGTGTAGATATTAAATGGAGTCGCTCATTCAGGTAGCCCTATTTGAAAATCACACACCCTGTGTGGGAGATTAAGGTCTTATCTTCCGTAGGGGGTGTATGGATTTCAACTGGAATAAGTTATATGCTGCTTGTCAAATTGATGTATGTAAATAAAAAAGTCACTCTAGTGGTTTTGTATTTAGCAAATAGTACATGATGCATAATTTATGTAGGTGAGGAATAAACGATTGCCAACATTAAGGGATGATTTATTGTATTCATTAGCCAACATTATTGGAAATTAATTTTGTTTATCGATATTGGTTTATGTAATTGGTCTTTGATGTAATTTTGTTTATCGATATTGGTCTTTGATGTAATTGTTTTAAGTGAGAAAAAAAGGAGAGAGCAGGAGAGGGAAACAATCCAACAAAACAGACGGCAGACACACATAAATTTAATTATTTATAGCAATGTTATTTTACTGTTTTTGTTTATCCAACTTTCTGTGTTATATCTCTATGTGTTTTGTCTCTCTGCCTGTCTATTTCTTTCCATAACCGTAACTCTGATCTGTCCATTCCATAAGTGTATGAAAACCCCAGTACATGTAGTAGCCCCATACCGTGTGTTATTAAACAATTTTCTTGTCGCATAGCCTGACACGGAAAGGAGAGAAAAGAAAGAACATTTGACATTTCAAATCGTAAAAGGTAATGCGCAAAGTCACGATGTTTAAAAGCTAGCGAGAGGTTTTCAGTGAGAAATATCTTGAAATCATTGTTATTTTAGGCTGTGATTGTGGTTTGGATAAAAGCGCGCATGGTAACGAAGATGGTGACGAAAATGACCATAATGAATACAAAATGTATAAATAACCTTATAAGGGGCAATTATTGTTATGGAATATTATTGGTGCCTTAGTATTCGACCTTTTCAATGCGGTAACACAACTCTCGATCGCTTCGCAACGTTTTCATAACCGTTACTTATTCATGCAAACAATTTCAAAAACCTTCGAGTTGTTGTAAGCGCGAATGCCGAGTTAAAGACAAGAATGTCTTGTCCGCCCCTGGCAATGTATCGAATTAATTTCTGATGAATATATTTTAATATGACCATTATAAAATATTATGGTCTAGTGCTCACCATTTTACAGCACTTACTTGTCCTATATTTTTTAATTAAAACTATTGAACTCATAAGTAGAATCAATACAACCAGTTGCTTTCATTTCAGCGTTCACAATTGCATTATTATCTGAGCGTAATTAAAGGTCATGTGTTCTAATATCTAACAAAGCGTTATGAAAATAGTATATTGATATTAGTGCTTTGCAAAAGAGACCAGACTGTTATATCAATGGGGAAAATATCGATCAGTCGCTTTAGACGTGTTTGGATATCGGAGAAACGAGAGAGGTTGTTGATAAGGTTACGAATATTACGAAGGTTAAATATATTAGAGTGGCTAGAGCAATGATGTCAATGTTTGTGAAATACCACGCTATGAGAGTATTGCTCCTCCTGTATCGCTGAAAAATGTATTGCTTGGTTTAATCGAACTCCACTTTACGTCGCCGAAAGGGTCTGACAATTGGGGGACAAAAAGGGGTGACAGTTAATCATAATAATATGGGTATGCATAAAACGCGTCAAAATCAAAATGTGACTTCAACTACATGTATAAACTATTATATATTTTCATACATGATATTGTTGTAAATGGCATTTAATAAATAACACTACATCAAAAGGTAAGCATTTGTGTTCTCTTTGTTACCTGCAAAATATACCTGAAAAACCAGCAGGTGGTCTAAAAGGGGGAAATGAACCACTAAAATGTCAGACTATCCAAGTGTACAAGGTGAAACTATTTTCTCCATTGCGCTGGGAAATGATAATTTTCAGATTATGCTTTTAAAATACGTCATTCATTTCGAATAATGATTTCTGTTGATTGATTGTCGTTGATTTGGAAATCGAGAAATAATTTCAAAATGGGACAATTTGGGCTCGAAGTACTTTAAAGTGACACAAAGTACCATATCTTGGATGGTTTCCAATTGTTTTTTTTAAATCTTGCATGCCTGATTATATAGATCAATGCACATGATGACATGTATTTTTGTACTTCAGGAATATGACGTTCATTGGCTCAATATAGAAGGTTCAATTCGAAGCGTTTGCCGAGAGCAGTATTAAACATAAATCGGTACGATGCAAATATATAGAATGTTTTTGCCACCATGCGTTAATCCAATGTATCTTTAAACAATACTTAAGGTGTGCTTTTGAACAATAAAAAATCCATTCAGTGATATCAGCGAAAGTGTAAAATATTTGTAATGCCCAAAAGTGAAGGAAAAGTCATTAACATTCTGGCGATTCACAGTACGATGCGCCGCCGCTGCAGCGGTTGTTCTTGCTAGTCCAATTTGTGACCTTCAGGGTCGACATCGCCGTTATAGCAACCGTTGGATTTTCACCCGAGTGTGATAATAATAATGTTGAAAAGTGCTCTACAAAGGATTCCGTGTGATCGAGCAATAGATAGAAAATGGATCTACTATAAGTGTAAATTACTGTTTTACTGGGTATTCGCGTGTAGCATAAATATTGACATTTAAACACACAATGACATTAGGTTCCTGTGTTGTATTCGTATTACGCGGGCTTTGGATGTCGACATTTTCCCATTATGCTCTGCGTATTCTGACCTCTCCTCCAGCAAACGCTGGAGGCGCATCATAAATTATTGTGAATCGACCGAATTGTCAGGTATTTAATGAAATATGTGGCAAAACATGGATTGATAATGTTGAATCCCCATTCAAATAGATGCAGCTAATTTCTCTACTTGAGTAGGGAAAGATTCAAGTAAAATATCTTATTTTTTTAAATACACGGCTTTCGGTGTAACCACTAGCAGGCTATGTTAATACATCTATGACACTAACACGGGTCGCTTTCCTTGTCAAATTGTCAAAGTCATTTGAAATAATAAACAAAAATAATCAAAGTTATCATAATTATTGTGAATAACCAAAATAACTGATGTGTTAGTTAAATATGGTAGAAAAACATTTCTGCACACCTCATGTGGACATTGGCTAAATATATATAAATTAGTGACATTTCTTTATCGCCATTTTTTATGTATGGCATTAAGAAATAATGAGATAGCATTATATGCAATGGGCGAAAAGTAGTGTGAGCTCGGGACTTTGAGAAAGAGCCTGGACAGTGTATAAGAGTCTGTCTTGGCCATGGTCGCGGCCACACCACTCCACGCCATAAATAAATTCTGCCAGTCACATTTCCCCAATATGAAATTTATTAAAAAGTAAAATTTTAATTTTAATTTTACTTCATTAAAGTTTGGCGGAGGCGGGGTTCGAACTCACGGCGGCGGACTGCTTTGGACACTATGAACCCAGCGCCTTAGACCACTCGGCTACTTGTCTTGTTGGAACTCATTTGAAACTTATTTGTAGATATAATCGCAACTTCAACATAGGCCTACCACGTGACAAGCAAAGGCAGAAAACGTACCATATTTTGGAATTTTATTTGCCTAAAAACATTTATGTGTATTATTAGCGCTCAATTGTTGTTAACTACGTGTTTTATACAACAAAAATCCAACAAAAACATGATAACTGGGCGTCTATATGGACAATACATTATATCGATTTTGACACGTGCTTGTGTCTCAGTACATTTCCATGGTCAGTAAAATACTATAGAGGAAAACCTACCATTTTCTTGTATACACGTTCGATGTTTTGATCAAGTATGTGAATATTCGACATTAGACCCAAAATGTTTTTCAGGAAATAAAAGATTAGATTACCATAAAAACGAAACAGTAATCTTTTGCCGGGTCTAATGTTATTTATACATAGAATTTTCAACGTTTTTCTATCCTTATTCTTGCTCAATTAAAAAATATTTTGGCGTATATAAAATTGAAATAAAATTCTCTGCCCCATAAACGACATCAAACGTGCCACAATTGGATATCACGAATCGTTATATATGATGTGTAGGAAATATTAATATTTTCTTTTATACAGAGGATGCTTCAGTTTTGACAGGAAAAATATTTTCTTGAAAACCCTCTCACTCGGTTATTTCAAAACGGTAACCACGCTTCCCTAGAATGTGCAATAATTTAGCATTAAAATTTTTCTTATTCTAACAGCAAGCGTTTCTAGAATGAATTATGGCGAAATGTGGTGTAGGTCGCGGCCAACGCTCTGCAGGGTCTATTGTTCTATTGTTTCCGATTAGAGCGCTGACATATTGGAAAATGTTGCCAATCAATATTCATGAGAGTGTGCATTCAACGTCCAGTTTTCGAAATTGGGTGACTTGTGTTTGGCAGGTGTGAAATACATCTGATTGGGCGTTTTAATTACGTAACGAATAAAGGCATTGACATCATCGAATGGCTGCCCAGTGCTGTTATGTGTTTAGTTATTATATAGGCCTAATAGTTATTATTAAATGTATTCATCATTTCTTTCTTTTCCCTTCTCTGTACTTATTCTTTCTTAGGCCTACACTTTATCACTCCCTCGCACAGTGTCTTCGACCCTATATCTTCATGGCAGGAATCGCCATGGTAGGTTGAATCCACAGCCACGATTAGCCATTTGGTTCAAACCTTTAAAGCTCTTTAGAACTAATAATTAGTCGAGGGACATAACTAAGGCTACTCACAATAGCCGGGTTATTGATCTTGGTTGTGCGTGAATAAGCTTGTATACTCCATTGAGGTCAATGGTCATCGACTTTTATACTGCCTACAGTGAGTGCAGCTGTACTACACGCTGTAGTCCATACAGGGTATTGCAGGACCAACGCAATATAAAATGGTCAGATTTTGAGTTCAAAGCGCACGGCCAATTTTCAAAGCGCATTCTAGCGACTGTCATATCTGTTCAACACGTATTTTCAAGTGTATGAGACCACATCTGGTTTCTTGAGAAAATTCATTTGCGGGAGATATTCATCAATTTCTAACCCAGTATTCGAAGATTTTCGTCTGATATCAAAATCGTGCATAGCAATTCACGTGTATCGATCCCGTGTATTCATTTTAGTGTCTCTGCTCCACCAAATAATTATTAGCCAGGCGGTGTCGGTGTGCCTCGCTCTCCTTGTTCCCTTTCACCGTCTCTCTCTCATTCCCATCATTTTCCTTATATTTCTATTTATCTACTTTATTATATCTTTTCATTTCTCCCTTCCTCCAGCCCTCTCTCATACTCCATATCCCCTCCTCCCCTCTTCCTCCCTCCTCCCCTCCCAAAACTTCTCACAGGGGTGAATCTGCCCCTTCCCAAACCCCCTCCCCTTATTGGGTACGCCACTATTTCTATCTCCTTCTTAAAATAAAATTAAATGGAACTTTCTTAAAAACAACCTTTATAGGCCTATACTTATGCTTACATGTACACGTATAGCGATTACAATGATAGTGTAATTGTGTGTATGTGGAAATGTGGATATGTGGAAATGGCAGCCTTCATACATTCTAATGTGTAATCGATCAGCAAGAGCATTCAATTTATTTAAATGAAGCGCCTAAAGTCAGGTGGGTGGTAAAGATGATTGCATCGACAGCTAAAGCCTCATTTATAAACTTCAGACCCACAGAAGCACACATTTGGGATACGTGGGAACAATGGTACCACTTTACACATGACTGCCCTTACACATGACTGTATTGTGGTCACTTATTGATACTCGCCTGTTGTGTACAGCGTTAATATGATGCCGGATCAGTGACCAATTTAATGGCGGAACCCCTTTGTTCGAAACAATGGTACCACTTTTATGAATAGCCTGTCGCAACTTCTAATCGGCATCAAACGAACAAAGCATTAGGCCTATAAAATATAGTGCGACTCTATTTCTATTAAAAGCTCTTTGGTCTCGGCCATTCAAAAAGGTGACTATGAATACGTAATATTACAATGAGCTGGCCCGAATATGCGCAGATAGGCGCGGACAAAAAGTGATATATTGATGATTCAAAAAGATGACCCGATGAAGGTGACTTCAGGCGCTGATTACGATTTTTGTTTTACACAGTTCACTGACCTGCACTGTTTTTCACGTAAACATACGTGACCTGAACCCTGGTACAGAGCAGGAGGTCGAGACTGTTAAAGAGGAAGCCCCGCCAGAGCAGTTCTTCTGGGGTGAACCAAACCTGTCTGGTTATCAAATTAATCAGTGACAAAGTTATCTCTGAATTTGACAGGTGCTAATTGATGCAATATTATTAAAACATCAATAAGCACCAATAAGATAACTTTGTCAATGATTAATTTGATAACCAGACATGTTTGGTTCACCCCAGAAGAACTGCTCTGGCGGGGCTTCCTCTTTAAACAGTTTTTGTCCTCCGAATCCGTATAGGCAATTTTTACCGAATACCGCTAGCCTGACTAGAGAGAATGACGCAGCAGTGGCTGGATTTATTTGTCTCTGGTGTACCAGTACTACTGTTCAACAGGACATATCTCTGATTCTATAAGATGTTAACAGAAAGTTTACGTATTTACTAAATTCACTCTATTTAGTACACACGTGACCAGATTGGCGCTGACATCACAGACAGAATGTCTGTAAGAAAACCCTGTTATATTGCTATTTAATTGATTTGGTGTTTAGTTTTGCCCGTAGGTCAGGAATTCAATTAAAAAGTAATATGACAAGTCTAATGAGTTTTAATCAGGGGAATGCGTATAAGTATGGAATCGCAATATTAAGTTAATTAACATTCAAGTAATTCGTGTCAAATTATACCATGTCTTCTTGGAACAAGAACTAGTACGTCGCGTTGAAGGTATCATAAGAATAGAGCTTATTATGATTATGTCACTAGCCCATATTGAAATACAGTAACAACACAACATCTATTATGTATGGACTTGCAGGTGGAAGAAACATATGTATTTTGTACAAGATTCACACCAATGTACTTTTGGCTGACACTTGCCAAGTCCCACATTGCCAATAAGTTATTTCATTGAATACTTTAACCTTTTAATTCGACGATAATTAATTATTGTCATTCCAGTAGCATTAGAAACTAAATAAAACGAACCTCTTCTATAACATAGCAGATGGCGTAATTCTATTATTCTTGAATTAAACGATTTGATAAGGACTGGGCTATGAACGTTTGGACAGTATTTTTGTGGGACATGAGAGGACATGAGACATATCGAATACGAATAATTTCCTTCTGATATCAATATCAAATTATTTTGATTTTTTGAAAATATAAGATGGATACATGTTATGGCAAATAATAAAAAATTGACATTCTTGATATTTAGCAGTCCTCGAAGTAAGCTTTATAAATCTAATAATATGTACTTAAAGTGTATGTAGCTGGGATGAAAAGCCAACGGTCAATTGAAAATCTTAATCTTTCGTATTGAAGATATGAATTTTTTCCCCAAAACACCAAAACAATCTTCAATATGAAGGTCAAAATTTTCAATTGATCATCGGCTTTTCATCCCAGCTACATACACTTTAAGTACATATCATTAGATTTACAAAGTTTACTTCGAGTACTTTTAAATATCAAAAATTTAAAAAATATCAAATTTTAATAATTTGTGATAAAATGTGTATTATATCGCGAATGTCAAAAATCAAAATTATTTGATATCAGAAGGACATTCCTCAGAATGCAATTCGATATGTCTGGCGTACTCTCAGCTCCCACAAAAAATACGTGAAAACGTCGCTAAACGTTAATATCAGATCCCTTAAGCATCCAGAGATATCTTGTTATTTCCTATAGACGAATCCAACGAGCCAAGTCATGGTCAGGATTTGGTCGGCCATCTTTGGTTTCCCGCTAGCACCAACCAGAGGTTTTGAGCGCCCGATTGTGCAAATAAAAGCCGCCTAACATCTGGAGAAGATGCAAAGACGAGGAGGGTTAATAGAATAATATATACAATAGAGGTAATCCTGTCGCATCTATTCATACATTGTCCTGTTGTTCATCCATTTGTACATCTATGAATAGATGCGACGGGATTACCTGCGGAATTATCTATATTGTATTATTCTATTAACCCTCCTCGACCTTCTCTAGGTCGGCTTTTATTTGCACAACTGTTGGAACTGTATTGTGTTGTAAACTTCAATCATTCTTTTGTCTACCTTTGTTTTCGCGGAAGGTGTAAAACGGGTGATGGAATGCAGTTTAAAATGCAGGCCGAATCATTTCACATTTTGGATGCATTGTAGCCGACGGGGACCCAACTAAAGGCTGCTAGTCAGGTGTAGGAATGCGTGTATTTGGATTCGTCTATATGTATGAATGATTTGTTATTTCTCTCAGTTCGTGTCCATAAAAAGTATTCCTACACCTAGACACCAATTTCCTGTTGCTTTTAGATAATAAATCATTTTTACTCCATAAATTACTAATTGAATTGCCCTAAACATGAATTATATACAGTAACTGATCAACAGTAGGATTTCGCGCCTTTGTGTTGCTGTAGCGCATTGAAGCTTAAGATCTCATATTTAGAAGAAATCTTGTCTGGGTCAACAATTTATTTTTCTTGTCTCCATTTGTAGTCTTTACCTTGCATGTACAATAAAGGCATGTTTTCCAAAAGCAATTGAGGGCTAGCAATTTGAACAGACTAATACCGTAATAACTTAAGAGACAAAAAACCTAGGAAAAACAAAACTTTTAAAAATTCAAAATTGTCAGTATCTGCAAAACAACAAATTACAAAAAATATTAGCTTTTGTGTCTATGTCTGCTCATAAATAAAATTAAAAAAAAAAAAAAGTTCTTCCGGTACTGAGAAAAAAAAAAGCAGATGCTGCTTTTTAATGAGAAAATTAATATTGTTGACGTTTTTCCTTCTCCCACAAAACAAAAACGTGCATCTTGTCCGTCTTTGACTTAGCCCTATTTCAATTATTTTGAAAGTAGTTTGGTTCATTGAAGTCTCAGCACTTATAATATATATCTTCTCTTATATTCATGCTGCTTTCCGATTTTTTTTATAATTTTGGGAGAAATGATTGATTTTGTTGAGTAAATTGACAAGGCGCGTGGATTTTACAGTATTTGTTCATAATGACAAGGCGCGTGGATTTTACAGTATTTGTTCATAATGTGCACGTAATCATTTGCTGCATGTCAACATGATGTATGTAAACACATAAACGTACCCCACAGAATCGCTCCAGTGGTTTTGTATTTACAGGACATGATGAATACGTAATTAATTTTGAATAAACGATCGCAAAATTAAAGGATGATTTATTGTATACATTTGCTAACATATTAGAAATGCATTTTGTTTGAACTCTAATGTTATTTTTTTTAGAAAGAAAGGTAATGAAAGGTGTCTCTCTATATTATTTTTTTCCATATAGTATGTTTTCTTTCTCTGTGTGTGTTTTTCCATAACACCAACCATCTGATTTATTCGACCCTTTCTTGAGCTAGTAGTATAATATATCCTGAGAGCCTCGTATGCTTCGCCCAACACTAATAACAAATGAAAGAAAATTTTTACACTATAAACTCTCATAAAATGGCCAAAGTCTCGATATTTAATAGCTAGCTTATTTATATTATTTGGTCTATAAATTTAATTTGAAAAGATGGCGACCATCACCAAAATAAATAAAATGTATACACACAACTTTATAAAGGGCAATAACTGTTGTTTGGGGTTTTCATTCAAAGCAATTTCAGACGACTCAGGACCTCTGAGACCTTTCAATGCGACAATATCACCATCGACCGGCTCACAATGTATTGTAGGTGCATTCATACATACAAAACAGTACTTAAAGTTGGGCTGAATCGCCAACTCCAACTGAATTTATAATTGAAGACCGAATTAGTAAGACTAGTTTGTGTCTCAGGGCAAAGGCGCAGTGTGATTGGTTGCTGACCTGCGCAGTACGGCATTTTGGTCTGGTTGACAGGACGTCATAAGCAAACTAGTCTTTTTAATTCTGTCTTTTATTATAGAATACATATTCTTTTCGTAACATAGTAATCATCAAACATTATTTGTCAACATATCATGATTACGTTAGTGTTAATGCTAATTAAAATATATTTTAATTAAAACGATTGAACTCGTAAGTGGAATCGATACAACCAGTTGTTTAATTTCACGCTTACACAAAATACGTATTTATCTCAGCGTAATTAAAGGTCAATATGTTTTAATATCTAACAAAGCGTTATGAAAATAATTTATTGATATAAGTGGTTGCAATAGAGACCAGAATATTATATCAATGTGGAAAATATTGATTAGTTGCTTTAGATTTGTTTGGTTATCGGGGAAACGAGAGAGGTTGATAAGGATACGATATTACGAAGGTTAGGGGGTACCGGGTCTGATTGGGGGGCACAAGCCGTTTTCCGGCAATTTTCCTAAGGGATTTTTAAAATTTCAGATCGATGGGGGGCGTGCATTTTCTTAAAAATAATAACACACTGGTAACAAAAGTTATGTATATTATTCGGGCAAGGAATCCAATTACTACACTGAAATTTAAGTGACTCAAGACAAGCGGTTCAGTATATAATTATGATAAGAAATGAGGTACATCCTAGCGGTACCTTATTTCTTATCATAAATAACGAACCACTTATCTTGGGTCATTGAAATTCCAGTATAGTAATGGGATTTTTGTCACCACTGCGTTATTAGTTTTTGAGAAAAATGCAAAAATAGATACAAATTTATTGAGGGGTGTAGTACCCTCTTAAATGGATTGGACTATTAGTATTATGTCTATAGCATTCAGCAAATTACTACAGCGGTGTTCGTCTGCTCTGGCTGATTAGCGCGTAAAAAGAACTAGGTTACGTGTTGCTACACAGCTTGAGCAGCGAATGAGTGCTGATGTGATGGTGACATGATTCAATTAGCCAATCAGAGCCGCATTTCTGTATACGCCATAAACTGCGCCAAATTGGCTGAAAACTATAGAGTAATTCAAGTCATGTCACTATTTCCACTTCGAGTATTGTTCTTCCCTTATTTAATACTGAAAAAATATGTTGCTTGGTTTAACCATGAATGTAGTAGAGTAGCTTCAAGTGGCCGAAAGGGTCTATATATGGCATCTCAGTGACTAGGGTGTAAGTTAATCATAATATGCGTAAAACACGTTAACATCAAAGTGCGACTATATACAACGCACACTATAAACATTTTCATACGTGATACGATGTTAGTATTCCTTGTAATGTATTTAATCTAGTTTGGATAAAGATATAGCCTACACTTCAAAATTTGCTGACAAAAGAAAGTTTCAACTACATAACTAGGGGTGTGGCGCGCGGAGGAAGGATACAGAATGGCGCTTCCAATTAATTTGGTTATAATCAAGTGTGAATTTCGGATTTTCAAATAATATTTAATTTTGAAATGCACGAAATCATTTCACCGCTTGGAGGGGAAGCAGAATCGAAAAGGGCGCTGAATTGGTCCCCCTAAAATGGCACCCATGGTCCTCCCTTGCTCTCTAGCTACTCGCTGGAATATGGTAGATTATTGAATTATTTCTATATGGTGGGACAATTTGTGTGTGCTCTTTTTTGTGTGTGTTTGCGGGTTTTTGTTTATGTTCTTGTTTTTTTTGCATGATATTATATATTAGACTATTTTTAGTATACAGATGACACACTTGACGATTAAATCAAGTCCAGTGTAAATATCCGTTTCCGATGTTTACCGCTCTTACAGTGTTTCTAATTGGTTAATTACGTGATATATTCATCTGAGTGGCCAATTAAATTACAGCTACTAAATGTTTAAAGTCAATCCTCTGTACAATTGATTCTTACCAGGTTCCTGATTGGCTCGATCAGCAGGCAGTATTCATTTCAAGTTCATTCAATTTTGCATCCATAAGGCGGCGCACTGTTCTACGGGCCCGACCGACCCAGAATTTGCGTTTTGGTGATTTTTTAAATTTGTTGCTAAAATCATGTAGCATCAAGCGTTTTGGGCCAAAATGTATAAATTTTGGCTAAAAATGTTTAGAAAATATGTTTACAAAATTGTTTTGGTGACATTGTAGGGTAACTTTAGCCTCCACAAAACAAAACGCCCGACCAACCGACCCTACTTGAAAGGTAGTAGTAGTAGATGTAGTAGTAGTAGTAGCAGTGGTAGTAGTAGTAGTAGTAGTAGTAGTAGAATGATTGTTATTATTATTATTATTATTATTATTATTATTATTATTATTATTATTATTATTATTATTATTATTATTATTTTTATCATTAGTGTTATTATTATTATTATTATTATTATTATTATTATTATTATTATTATTATTATTATTATTACTATTATTATTATCATCATTATTATTATTATTATTATTACTATTATTATTATTATTATTATTACTATTATTAATATTATTATTATTACTGTTGTTGTTGTTATTATTGTTGTTGTTGTTGTTGTTGTTATTATTGTTGTCATCATCATCATAATCATTTTTATTATTACCATTAGTCTTATTCTAAGCTAGAACAATGAAGTAATGAAACAAGTCGAAAATCCCCAATTTTGAGCAAAAATGTCACATTGCCGGATGCCAGACACCCCCTCCATTCGCACCCCACACGTCAAACAAAATCCTGGCCCCTCTAATGATAAGACGGAGCTAAGAAAGGTTGCATTTATTTCGTGCAGCTTTTAATATTGCAATACTCGTTTTGAATGGAACATATTGAATTATTAAATCCAGTGGTAATAACATTATCGCATAGACAAGGCACGTTCACATTATGTAATTTGTTTGCCTCGTATTGCTATAATTACTTCAAGTGAGTGACATTATTATGTTATTCGTTTTACATATTTAACATTAACTCTTATCTTGCTGAGGCATTGTTTCATAACTTCGCCAATCACCTACCATCAGAGTTTGATCGTAGGTATTTTTTTGCAGTTGAGATAGATGGTCCTAAAATTTGCCCAAGTCATTTGGGCGCTTATTTAAGTGTTTTGGTGCATCGCGAAAATCTATAGGGTTGGTGCACTTTCACTCTTAGCAGACTTTGTGATACACGATATATTGTTGGTCGAAGCAGCCAAAATATCTATTTTCATTATCTCAATCAATATATTATTGAAAAATAACACTTTGATGTTTTGCAAAAGTTCATTCTACAAATGATATACTTTGAAAACTTGCTTGATCTATTGTTGTAAATGAGTTATGTACATTTTACAAAAATGTTGTTGTTTCAGCCCTCTTTACAACATAACTCAAGAACCACAGAACCTTGACAAAACTATATATCTGGTATTTGAATTCTTCTACACACTCACTGTGAAATGATCAATGCAATTTTTGCCAAAGCTCACTACCATTCGCAAGATGCTGTGAACTACCAAATCGCAAAAGTTTAAAATAGTTGCTAACCTTAAACGAAGATGTTCTTACGACACACCTGATATTTCAATAACGTGACTTGAAGACTCAAAAGACTATTTCAGCGTTAATGATAAGCGTTAATGATAACATTCATAATATTATTAGGTGTAAATGTAATCTGATATATTTACTTATATTACGTATAGCCCACATATCTTTTTCCCTGTCAAAATATAATACACAGACCTTATTCGCATGTTATCATTGCCGACGAAAATATTAATGATGTCGGATGGCCGGTCAACAAAATACTAATTTGCGGTAAATAACAGTAACAATAAAATAACCGAGTCCACAAAATGTGACTGAGCATATCATGCTGCTCCTTATGGAAGTTGATTGTGCAAATTTAAACCTAATTTTATGATGATTAAGATATCAATCGTATTTTGCTCGCGTTATATCAGAATGTATGTACTTATTGAAACCCTAGTATTCTTAAAGCCCTAATTTTATGATTTTAGGTCATTTCATTCAAAGATCGTCATAATTTTACCTCACATCTTAATTTTATTTCTTTACATCCGTATTACAATCAGAAGTAGGGTTTTGTTCAATTTTGTTTATTTAATATCCTACAATTGTTAGTTGTCAGCTATCATGGCTATAGCGTTTGGCACTGAAAAGTCCAATTCACACATGGGTATTTTCAAGTTTTCAGATTTCTCTGTTGTTTAGAAATTAAAATTAAAATCATGAGGTTAACAAAGACTGGCAACAAAATGTTAGCCTCTTCCCCAAGTCAGATAATACAGGAGTAGTCCTATCCTACCAAATAAACATAAAATTTATTTCAGTTTATAATAATGTATATGCAATGCATAACTAGTCGGTTATTGAGTGATTGCGGTTACTAATAATTACACGAAAGTCGATGCCGTCGAATAAAACATTAAATCAAAAACACGCAGTCAATATTAACTTGATGGAATTTAATAGTCGACGAAAAAAACCTTGTTCTATAACAACAACAGCATAAAATGACATCAGACAGCTATACACCTTTTTTTTTATTTCAATGAGTAGTTTGGTTGTACATTGAAACGGTTCTTGTTTTATTAATATATCACAGACGATTAATATGTTGCACTTAACGAATTGTCATCATAATATATCACCGATCGTAGATAATAAGTAAGCCTTTTCAGTCGCATTATCACTTATATATTACAAAACAAAAAGTCGTTGTTTGAATGTCACATGATCTGTCAGAGCGATGAGTGTTCAGTTATAAGTGGATGTATATTATTTTGTATTTTAATAAAGCCTTGTCCGAGTTGACCTCATGAAAAAATAATATTATAACATTATTATATTAGAAACCTTTAATATTGCATATAGCCAACATACTAAATTCTCTTTGAGAACGAACATATCCAACACTTAAATAACAGTATGTGTGAATGTTTCGCAGGAAGTTTCAGAAATACTTGTTACAAAAAGTTTTATACCTTACGTTTACTGGAAAGATTATACGTATGGCTATTGTGGAGATACGATCTTAGGCCCCTTCCCATCCATAGCGGGTTCTTCCGTTCCTAGGGGTTCTCCTTGTTTGGAAGGAATATAAAGTAAAGAGAAGAACGATGGAATCTCGCGTGGTTACAGAATACATATTCTTGTCTGCCAACCAAAGGCCCCTATTGTTCAATTTGAACAGCCATTGTCATTTATTACAAAAATGTATTTTTAATATTTTGAAAAAAAAAGCAAGCTCATTTGAAGCCTCTAGAAATGCAATATTCAGAGCTTTTGTGGAACTTGGCTCAAATTGTTCATCTCTCATCCAATGACCCAATATTTTAAACATTTTGCTCTCACTGAATGCCAAAAATCATGCTCTCGCATACACTTTTACACTGCCCAATGTTTATGGTGTAATAACCAGGCATTGAATCACATCATCATCATCACATCGGCAAGTCATTCACTCAACAAGCTGCATACCATCGTGTGACGAAGGTGTGACCCATTTTTTTACACAATGATCAAGACAAGTGGACCGGTGCACTGTGCAAAAGGGCTTTGCAATACTGTGGAATATATTAAGATTTGAGCTACAATCCAGGGAAAAAAGGTTGGCACACTTTGCCAGTGGTTTGGTAGGCCTATATCTCTGCCCCTGTTCCCCCAATTCAATGTTTGACCACGCCATGTTGTCAACAGGTCCGTGAGACCCTCCAACATTGAAAGATGGGGAGTGGGGAAGGGTGAGATACAAGGGGAGCCTGTACTTCACATACTGTATATTGCATGCATGTTTCACTCGCCTCTCCAATTTTGATAGGGCACGCATTTCCATTGTTTAGTTTTTTCCTGGATTGCAGGTATATTTGAAGGATTGATAAACATTTGTTATAAAAAAGGCAGTATTCAAGGAGCAAGAGACAAAATAAATCATTGAACAAAAAAGGCATAAATAATATTTAAAATATTTAAGTGTACATCAACAAAGTGAAATGTATAATGGTCATTGGTTTAGGAAGATTTTCAACATTGGGGGCTGACCAAACAAAAAATTTCGGTGACCCATCTTGGGGTTGCCCGAAAATTTTGTTAGGAAATTTTCCAAAAAATAGGTCAAAAACACCCATTTTCCAATATCTGGTGACATTTTTTTTTACTTCATCTAGAATTATTACAAAAACTAAAAATCTTCCTCTTTTCTATCGATATTATGAGCATTTTGGATTTTGCGCGTAATGTTAGTAGTATTTCATAGATTTGCAAAACACAGGTGTCCACAACTGGTAAATACACATTATACTGCTGAACAACGGGCTGCAACGTTCATTGTTCTATTGTGTCTTATTAGAGCGCTGACATATTTGAAAATGTTGCCAATCAATATTCATGAGAGTGTACATTCACCGTCCAGTTTTCGAAATTGGGTGACTTGTGCTTGGCAGGTGCGAAATACATCTGACTGGGCTCTTTAATTACGTAACGCACAAAGGCATTGATGTCATCGAATGGCTGCTTAGTGCTGTTATGTGTTAAGTTTTTATAATAATTATTATTACATTTATTTTCCTTTCTTTTGTTTCTCTGTACTTATTCTTTACTAGGCCTACAATAACTTTATCACTCTCTCGCTCTCCTTCTCTCTCTCTCTTCCCCCTCTTTCTTTCTTTTTGTCCTCTCTCACTCTCCCTGTTCATTCTCCAAATCCCTCCTATACCCTCTTCCTCCCTCATCCCCTCTCAAGACTTCTCACAGGGAGAAGCTGCCCCTCCCCCACCCCCTTTGGGTACGCCGATATTTCTATGCCAATCTCATTCTTAAAATAAAATTAAATGGACATTAAAAAAAAAAACCTTTATAGGCTTTTACTTATACTTACATGTATATGCAGCGATTACCAATATAGAGTACTATAGAAATGTGGACCCGGCAGCCTTCACATTCTGATGTGTAATCTATCAGCTGGAGCATTCAATTTATTTAAATAAAGCGCCTGAAGTCAGGTGGGTGATAAAAAGATTATATCGACAACTTAAGCCTCCTTTATAGACTTCAGGCCCGCACAAGCGCACATTTGGGTAAGTGAGTACAATGGTACCACTTTACACATGACTGCCCTTACACATGACTGTATTGTGGTCACTTTATTTATACTCGCCTGTTGTGTAAAGCGTTAATATGATGCCGGATCTGTGACCAATTTAATGGCGGAACCCCTTTGTTTGAAACAATGGTACCACTTTTATGAATAGCCCGTCGCAATTTCTAATCGGCATCAAAGGAACAAAGCATTACATCATCTATTGCTACTCTACGACTATTGAAAGCTCTTTGCTGCTGACGGTGTATACAATCTTGTAAAAATAGAATCAATTAAATTTACGATTTCACTCGTGAGTGAATATTGTGATTTATTGTATGTTTGCGTGATTTAAATAGACTGTATTAGCTAGTATTAGGGAAAATAACTGTCTGTGTGAGTGATTGATTAAAGCAATAATGTGTGATTTGCACAAAGAATAGATTCCTATTTAAATGTTAGTTTTCATTGATCACATTGTCCGTTTTTAATTTCGAGCCAAACAAATGAGGTAAAATGAAGAATATTGCTATTTTATTCCAATGCATGTATTAGCTCGCCGATCATTTTACATGTATTATTGCATGGAGCATCACGCAGCTGAGACGTCTATTTATAATATCAGACGATATTAATGGCGATATGTATGCAATTTATACGTCACTGATTCAATGATACAATAACACATGAGCTGATATTCACGTGGCTTAAATAGAAAACGTAAATGTTACTGTAATTAAGCATTTCATGCTTAGTCTTTCAGGTGGTATTTTAGTACACCACTGGGCATTACAATCATGCAAAAAGTAGAAATTTAAGAAAAATTGAGGGCGTCGCTGTGTACATCATGGCTTTAATATAATATTTATATATATTTTAGTTATATCTATTTATTTGGTCATCTTATTTTTGTTATTTTAGACACAGTGAGGCAAATAAAAAAAACCCATAACAGTACCGTCTACTAAACTCTTTCATGCATCAGCCGTGTCAAGACCTTTTTCAGAGTCTACAAAACTAAAACGCATGTACTTCATAGTTATGTTCCTATCTTTGTTAACCTAGCTGCATTGTCAATCTGATTTTATTCAATCTCAAATCAAGTTAAAAAGAGTTAAAAGATTCCTTTAAAAGAAAACTAAACTTAATGATTTATAAACATACGTAAATAAAAAAAATTCTACCATCTATAAGTCAACCTCTGACTAATTATAAAGGGGGGGGGAGATGAAAAACACATTAGTGGTATTTCTATACATTAACCTTTGTACAGGCAGATCGTCAGTGGTAATTCTGTAATAGAATTGACCCTTTCGGTAAATCCCATAAGCCTTTGCGAGTACACCTGATCTCTTAGTGAAGAAAATGTAATTTAAAATAGTATTTAATGTATTGCTTACTCATTTGCTAATTAACATAACAGTCTTACTGTCTGCTGCCAATGTCAATATCACAGTTAATGCTCAAATTGCGATTAATGCATTATTGCTGAGTGGAACACTTCAGTTAGTTGCTGAACCCATACATTGATCAAAATTCACATCATTTTGCATTTTTGCAACAATCCATGAAACACGAAAATGTTTGAATAGTTAAATGTTCATGAACAAACACTCAAGACTTTTGCAGTCCCCTTGTCTGAAATCCATGCAAATATCACAATTAATGCTCAAAATGTGATTAATGTATATTACTGAGTGAAACACCACGTGTAACATAATCCAAGTTTTAAGATAATTTTTTCTCAAAATATTAAGAACTATCTCAAGAACCACTTTAAGGGGTGGGGTATGAACGTTTGGACAGTATTTATTGTGGGACATTAGAGCACACCAGACATATCGAATTGTATTCTGAATACGAAGAATGTCCTTCTGATATCAAATAATTTTGATTTTTGAAATTCGCAATGTAATACACATTTTATGGCAAATGATTAAAAATTGATATTTTTGATATTTAACAGTACTCGAAGTAAACTTTATAAATCTGATGATTTATACTTAAAGTGTATGTAGGTGGGATGAAAAGCCGACAATTAATTGAAAATTTTAACCTTTCGTATGGAAGATATGGATTTTCTTTCCCAAAACACCAAAAAAAATTAGGTCTTTTTGGGAAAAAAATCCATATCTTCAATATGAAAGGTCAAAATTTTCAATTGATCGTCGGCTTTTCCTCCCAGCTGCATACACTTTAAGAATATATCATTAGATTTATAAAATTTGGTCAAAGTGTTCCTGATGACTTTCAGATAATGTACGCATAATTAATTAGCCAGCCGCACACTTAATTAGCATTTATGTAAATTAGCTCATTAATTATGTAAATATGCAAATTAGAGAGCAGCTTCACTATAATGCATTTAGAACCTATTAGAAACACTTTGACAAAGTTTCAAGGCAAATGTTAGCCTTGATTCAAGCCGTAGTGCATTTTAGGATAGTGGTAGCTAGTGGTATTTATCTTCATTTGACTTCTACTATAATACCACATGTCATGTTTAGAGATATCAAGTGTCAATCCTGTTTCTTTCTAGTTTCACAAACTTTCGGACAACAGCAAGAACTCCCTAAAGGCATGTCACTATTAAACAGCAAACAGGGGAGGACTTTTAAAATATCACACCAATTAATCTTCAAGGGATTAGATTAATTAGTAAAGATTATTTTGACACAGGACTAGGGTATAGGCCTACAGCATGAGTCAGGGAAGTGAGTGTTCTGTGGTATATCAGTGGTTAGAATACTTAGTACTTTGGTATAGACCTATATATTAGTATGCTAGTTCTTTTAGCATGTTTAAGGGGAGGGAGGACATGTTTAAGAACCGGGGCTTGGTCATAGAGTGACCAGGGCCAAAGCTGAAAAAAGAATAAGATATACATGTAATATCACAGAGACATCAGGTCCGAAAGGGCTTGAGCAAGTCTAGGCAAATGTATTCAAAATAAATAAGCCCTGAACATTAATGCATTGATTTTTAGCAAAATATTGGCAAAAATTACATATTAATGAGCTTTTCAGTCATATGAACTCATTCACTACATTGATTATTAATAAAAACAATAAGATACAAAGTAAATATAAATTGATATATTATGAAAACCGTATGTCCGATTTGCTTTAAAAAAAGGCATATTGGTCGGTGTACTTTACCCTGCTCTATTTATTTGTATCTCATTTATCCTCTATCCTACTTAGTGTGGCCCTAAACGTGCAGACACCACAGTGGGTGCATAGTGTGCCGTGGTTCGGAGAGTCACGTAAATGGTGGTCCCATGTACCAGTCAACTTGCGCTGCCTTTAGGGGCTTGGCAGCATATCGACCCGTGGTGCGCTTTGAGGGATCTGAGTATCCAGAAAGCGTGGATAAATGCCGTTTTATTATTATTATTATTATTATTATTATTATTATTTGTTTAAAACATGCTCAGACCATTTTCTAGTTTCCAGAAATTGCCCCATACACCACCTTAACAAATACTAGGCTTGTAGGGCCTACTCATTTAATGCATTTTTTATGCCGATTTCACATAGGCCTATGTACAATTCGGAAACTTTTGGATTTTTAAAGAATATATGAAATTTGCCGTCTGTAGTCGACAGGAGAGGGTAAAAATAAACCACTAAACCATGCACAAATTCTTAAACACTTAAGAAGGTTTCTGCAATCTTATTGGTTCTTAGTCGTGTGATTTGACACGATATCACACACTTACAGCACGTGCGTGTCGACGCGATATTCGTAATCGCTACACGAAAATGTTTAACCTATTAAATGTTCATGAATAAACACTTAAAGATTTTGCATTCTCATTGTCTGATACCCATGCAAATATCACAATAATTAATGCTCAAAATGTGATTTATACTGTATTACCGAGTGGAATATCATATGTAACAAAACAAGAAAATGAATTTTAATTTGTTATCTTGTAAGAAACAGCCACTTATTTGATCAAAATTCTGATTTTTGTTTTCATTTTAGGAACAACCCAACAAACAAAGAAATGTTTTTAAAGGGGTTTAAACGTGTTTTGCTTTTGGCCTAAACTTTCTCAAAAATAATATTTAAATGTCGAATTACATAAAAACATTAAAAAAAATATTGTCCAAAAATAATCGCAAAATATAATTTAGCATACATTTTTTGCAAAATACTTTTTCAACACTTAGATAACATTATGTGAGAATGTTTCGCAGCAAGTTTCAAAACGTTTTATACCTTGTGTTTACTGGAAAGCTTATACGTATAGCTAATCTAATGCAGCTTACACAAACGTGATAGCAAACCATCTTTAAAAGATATTTTCTCTGTTATGATAAAAGTACTTGTGTCATTTTATACTTGCGAATTCGGCACCATGAACGTGATTGATAAACGCTTGGGATACAAATTAACCCTCTGAACGAACGACTTATTCGTGATATTTTAGAATATAAGCATGAACTCTCAAAGCTAGATATGATGAAACGGTCCAATATCCCATACAATGCTTGTGGATCAAATACTGGAGCAATTTTGCTACAATAATTCGAGGAAATCCCTGGTAGTCCCTTTAAGACGACGTACCTCATTTCAATCATTGCACTCTCTAATGTATTCTTGAATTTAGTCCTCAAGTGTTACATTTTATCATGTTTAATAAGCCACATCACCTATACCTGAATTATACATCTCAGCTGTAATCATGTCTCACCATTCCTTAACTCTTTCCACGCGGGTGTTTACTGCAGACGACAAGTTTCAATTAAAAAAAAAATCAAAAATGTCAGAATTGTACATTTTCATGACCATATTTGGAATCAGCATGAAAATGCATGAAAATGAGTACAAACAAGCCTAATAAGTTTCTTGAGATAGCTCTTGACATATTAGAGAAAATATCTCAAAACTCAAAAACCTTTTATGTTGAAACCAATGCAATCACGCAGAGCATTAAGGAGGCACACAGATTTAAGGTGACACTCTACTCTTATCCATACACGGCATCTTTTTTGACAATCAGCATAAGTCTTAATGGTGTAATTTCCAATGCCACAGTTCATTAACACCATTTATCAGTCATAGCTCAAACTTTGACCTGGAGTATGAGTTTTGGTACCTTATTTAAAGTTCGTTCTATGAATCCATAGAGGATAACTGTTTTTTATAATACCGTATTCACTCGATAGTTAGCACATGTGCTTACTATCGAGGGCTTTTGAAAATGTGCAAAAACGAAAAAAAAATGAACAGCGCCATCCACAAAAGTGACAAAAGTGTAAAGGGTTTTGAGCAAATCATCGATACACATAGCTATATACGAACAATTAAACCTACAAGTTTGTGTGTTACTACATTAGCTCAGTTGGTAAAGCGACAGAATTTGAATCATCTTAAGAAGAGCGAACTGAGCAGGAGTTCGAGGCTCGTTATAAACTTTTCCGTTGATTAATTTTTATTTTGGGGTTTGAGCTTTTCTTGATAAATTTAATCTTTTTTTGCTTTGTTTTTCATTTTGTTTCTTTATTGTTTCTTATTTGCTTTATTTTGTTTTGTTTTTTCTTTTCTTTTCTTTATCTTCTTTCTTTTTTGTTCTGTTCATACTGGGGTCATGGGCTGTTTATTCAACAATGTAGTTGGGTATGCCTAGTCGGGATTATGCACTTTCAGTTTCTCACGCGTTTGAACGGGAATTGGATTGCGTACTTTTTCGATGTCTAGTGAGCAAATTTCTTCAATATTTTGAGAAAATGATGTCAAATTTTCTATTCTATATTGTTTGGTAATAATGTCTTTTGCCAATAGTATGTTTAAAGTTGTAATTTTGTGTGTTTGATCGCAAAGATCGGATATTTTCGTTCCCGATTCGAATTCTGAACCCTTCGCAAGGGTGCCGATTTCGGCAGAACTTTGACGATAATTTTGCCTTTTTGGACACTAAAATGCATTCGATCCTTAATTTTGTTTCAACCGAGTCTTAAATTAGCAAGCACAATAAGGTTGGTACCACTTTTATATACATTGATACAATTTTAAAGATTTTTTTTCAAGTTTCTAACCGGCGCAAAGCGTTAAGTGTGTATTTCCCATTGACATCCAAAATGGGAAATACGAGTCTGATGGACATAGGAACGGCGTCCATGCGAGTATACCTAGACTCAGCGAGTCTAGGTATGCCCTCAATGTTAAAATGAGGTGGTCATCAGACAGGGTCTAATTCTGCATAAAACCGGGCAAAGTTATTTCTATAGATCTGCTGCGCATTCAAATTGCATTGTATTGCATCGTAATTTCATTTGTGTCTATGCTAATTATGTTTACACAACATGAACTCACGTGTTTTCAAGCAAATTCGCCGATAATAGGTGATCAAAAGCGATCGTAATGTTACAAAAGTACAGATCGCATTCAGCTTACTTCATATGAGATGATCTTTGGAAAAATACGGCATAATTTGTCTTGGTGTTTGCGGAATGCCATGCAGTAAAATATTAATACGTTGCGGCAATTCATGATTGACAACTAACAATCGGCGTGTCCTTCGTATCCTCCACTGTCAGTTTCTTATCCACTCACAAATCCTCACAAAAGCTTTGTGTTGATTACGTAATGTGTGGAGGCAAATTGCAATAAGTACAATGAAATAATGACGGTAGGGCGGGTTTCTTCTTCATCTTACGTAACAGTATTGTTATCCAAAAAAACCCGGAAGCTTGTCGTCTGGCGCTCTAGCTGAAATACAGCAAGATAATGTAAGATAGTAAATGTAAACCTGTATTTTAGCTAGAGTATCTCGAGCTAGTGGTCATGGTCCTCTTTGCCATTACACGCTACAGAAATTCCATATTTTTCAAAGGATCTGATGATGGTTCCCTTCTATCAAATGACTATCATTGAAGACTGAGTTTCGCAGTCTATTTCAAAATACTGACTTCGTTTTACATCAAGAAGGACACAATAACTGCGACTTAAACGTGATATGGACATGCTTTTTTAACCGCAAAGAAATCTTTTGCATTTTATAATTTTAACCTTATCCATTATACTTTTATGATTTTGTGCAATACGAAAAATAAAAAAACAAAGAGCGTGTTTATAGTGAGCCAGATTATGCGGTATTTAGCTGGACTGCCACGCTGTCTATATTTGTTTATGTTTTACTAACCATTGCAAATCTAGACTGCGCGGTAGTTTAGCTAAATAACGGAAAGATTGTCTCACTATAAACACGCTCATTGTGTAACATGTAAAATCCCGCTCCGATTCAATTGTGCCTGTTACATTGTGTGCTTTATTGAATCAGGGACCTTGTATAGAGGCCCTGCATGAAATTATCAATTGGCTCCAGACAAAGGATTTGAACCGGTGTCCTTCACCGTAGTTATAGCGGAGTGCAGTCCATCCAATCAAATGTTGTCATCAACCTATTTGATCGTAGTGCAGATTTATGTGTGTGAGACGAACTGTCACGGTAGATTGCAATCATGCTTTTATTGAATGCATTTGAGTAGTCCGCCATATTTACGGGATGATACGTCACATGCAAGGCCTCTATATGGAGGGACTGTAAACGGCTTCCACCCATTGTACCATGCGAGATGCTGGTTTACAAATTATCCTCAGTTGAGCAAGCATGAATAATACGTTGATCAATAGACCCTGGTACGAATCCAAGCACAGTTACAACACAGCGCGTGGCTTGTCTTGTACATTGCGAAATGAGCCTACATGTTTGCCTATAATGACAGACTCTAGAAATGCCAACATAAATCTTCAAAGAACATCATCTTAAGAATTATTTCAGTATCGAAATCAGTAGGAATACCAAGCGTACGGTGTACACATTCCAGAAAAAAATATAATTTGTTTGTTCTAGCATTCTGTATCTCCACAAAATTATCACATTTTGTCTTCAAAATCCTATGTAAATGATTTTCCATGCTACACAGAAATTGTGTTCGACAAAGGATAGACATTTTACACAATTTTACCTAACTTAAAAAAGATATTGGAATATTTTGATGTTTTTTTTATATTTAGTAGGGCAACATGAGTAAATAATAAAATTCAAACATAGCGCACTCGGCCATGACTCGGCGCAACTCGCATACAATCGAAGGTCGAAAAGATAATCTGATAACAATAGCTTGACAATAATCTGTTTCCAGTCCCTGATTAAATGGCCAAAAATACGCCAACAATGACATAACAGCAAGCCAAAGACGAATTCTGATCACCAAGTGGGTTGGAGAAGTATGGAAGGACATTACAATGAAGGGAACCAGTCAACCAGACATAGACCTACTGTACATATTTCGAGGAACAAACACCAATTGGTGTCGTATGACCTTTGACATGCATGCATTCTTTTGTCGAGAGTGACATAGTCTTTCAATTCGTGCCGAGTGTCCTTGTCAGACTTGACTATGCATCAGTGGTCATGAAAGGATTCAATTAACCTCTGCCCCAGTAATCCCAAGCAATTGTCTGAAATTGCTCCTCGGAGATGTATCATGATAGTCATATAACGACCAAAAGATAAATGACTGACTATCATTGAGCGTGTTTATAGTGAATATACCGCATTTTGAGTATACCGTACACGATAATCCTTGTACATATACCGATACCCTTGCTGTTTATAGTGAGACACAGTTACCGCACAAATTATATACCGACTAACATTATCGTACATTTGCAATGACCCCGAGGTCACACGGGGAATGTGTAAATATTGTGGCGCGAGCTATAAACAGCCCATTCAACAATATGATCATGGCGGTGAACATGTAGCTTCTGTTTTGATAACTCTTGGGGTGAGAATCGTTCCGAATGTCCTGCGCGCATCCTACGCATCATGAAGAAGCTCCCACTTCCGGTAATACCGCACACAATTTATACTGGTGTGTTTATAGTGGGAATATCTCGCCACAATATCCTTCGGTTTAGAAGGATATCGATGTACCGTACATACATATACTGCTAGTGTTTATAGTGGGCAAGTATCCGGATAATCTCTAACCGGGTAGAAATTGTACCGTAATGTACCGCACATCTGCTCCCACTATAAACACGCTCATTGAGGACTAAGTTCCGCAGTCTAGGTGAAGCTGAGTCCTATCAAAATCAAACAGGAAACAATTTCGTGCCTAATTTTAACACCGGGATTTTTTCAAATGTATATCCAAGAACTATGTTTTTATTCAACATTTTTTATTCAACATTACTGAAAAAAAAAGTTTTTTATTTGACCGAGAATTTTCAAAGCAAAAGCGCGTATTTCTGAATTGTGAACATGTATCGACCGACTTTTAGCACGACTATGCGTAACAATTCGCAAGGGAAATGTTACGTGTAATCCGATTATCACTGTCAGCTGGATCACGCTTTTGAGTTCTGCACCACGATCGATACGATCGCAACACAAAGTCTATGGCATTCAACGCCATTTATTGTTCTATTGTGTCCCAGCAGCTATGTCTGCCATTGAGGTGTAGCATGCATGGGTGTAGAAATGCATGAAATTGGATGTAGGGGTGAAATTTTAAAGTTCATCCAATTATTCGCCAGCGAAGTGTTACGTGTAATCCGATTATCACTTTGTCTATTAGAACGAAATGAGCATATTTATTTGCCTTCAAAAAGGTGCGTGATCCAGTTACCAAGGAGTTATGTAACCACTCCACTTTTAATCCAACTGATCTCTAATTGTTCCTTTGGTAAAAATAAATAAATAAATAAATAAATAAAAAGCCCACAAAAAAACCTTCAAGAATTGTCAAATTTAGGCCTATATTCGTAGTTAATAAAAGACCTGTAAAACAAACATGGCAGAGAAAAAAAATGTAAATAGTGAAATACTGAACAGATTTGAACTTCATCGAGTCTCGAAGTCCGGCGTTTTCCAAACTGAGCTAATGGGGTTCAGACATACATTTGCAGGTTGAATTCGTATATAGGTATGTTTTGAATAAATAACCCATGACCCCAGTATGAATAGAACAAAAAAGAAAGAAAGAAGAAAAAGAACAGAAAAGTAAAAACAAACCGAAATAAAGCAAATAAGAAACAATAAAGAAACAAAATGAAAAACAAAGATAAAATTTATCAAGAAAAGCTCAAACCCCAAAATAAAAATAAAGCACCGGAAAAGTTTATAACGAGCCTCGAACTCCTGCTCAGTTCGCTCTTCTTACGATGATTCAAAGTCTGTCGCTTTACCAACTGAGCTAATGTAGTTAACACACAAATTCGTAGGTTTAATTGTTCGTATATAGCTATATGTATCGATGATTTGCTCAAAACCCTTTACACTTTTGTCACTTTTGTGGATGGCGTTGTTCATTTTTTTTCGTTTTTGCGCGTTTTCAAAAGCCCTCGATAGTAAGCACATGTGCTAACTATCGAGTGAATACGGTATAAACTGACAGGCTACTCTTTAGGAAATTATGACAAGAAAATTATGCTTTTCAAAGTTTAACTCGTACTTCAATTTTCTACCATCGTTCTAGAGGTTTAAAAGATAAAAATTTTTTATATTTTTTATTGTTTTAGCCATATTTCCAAACTTGTTAACCCTTTAAATTAAAACTCACGTCTTTCCAAAGCCACTAAACACACTAAAACAAATTTTGAAATTAAAAATCTGAACTCTTCACGTGCCACATGATTGTGACGTTACCTAAAAATCTAAGACCTAATCAGCGTAAATACTTCCTGATCAAGCATTTCCCGAGGCGGTGATACTTCTTCCTCCGCATCGAAGGTAATCAAATAAGGGTAAGTTGCATGGGCTGTAATCTGCTATGGGACGCATTTGTGACCAGCAATACGGATGCTACGAATCCAGATTGATTTAGGCGATATGTTTAAGATTACTACGTTTAAATACCGATTCCAAACTAAGATTCCAAACATACCGTACTGTTTTTTCTTTATTTGTTTATGTATCCGTTTGTCAAGGATAAGTATGATGAGAGGAATAAGAGGACAATTTTACATGCAATTACAAATGCTAAAATTAGAGAATTAAGGTTTTGATTTTAGACGCTGTAGTGCATCTGTCGTCTCATATAACACGGGCGACATCATTATTTTAAATAAATTTGGCCACCAAAAATAATGATGTCGCCCATGGTAAGCCTATATGAGACGATAGATGCACGACAGCGGCTAAAAACAATACATTATTCTCACTTCAGTTTAGATATAAATATCATAGTTATACCAAATTTTAATCAAATTAAATTCTACATTTCACAAGGAATTACCTAGGGCTTAGAATCGATCAGTCTCATTGTTGCTATGCGTCTCCGATTGGTTCACATAACGAGAACAAGTATTGCGTCAACGCGGACATGCTGAACCGTGTTATATCGTGTCATATCACCCAGGTAAGAACCAATAAGATTACAGGAAAGTTCTCAAGTGTTTAAGAATGAAGTTTTTCAGAACAAATCAAATCACATAAAATGTTTTATATGTCATTATGTCAGTATCTTATACACAGACCACGTGACCATACATACCGAGGAAAGGCTATGTTGCAAAATATATTTTCTGCATTTACTTGAAACGATAAATTACACAACACTCATTTGGGCTATTTTAGTTGGAATCTATAAGTCTATGTTTCAATAGTTTATACCTGAATGGGTGGCTCCATTCGGAATCTACAGCCCCTGTGTGGGAGATTAAAACCATGTTTTCCATAGGGGGAATATGGATTTCAATTGGAATAGGCCATTGTCCCTTTATTTTTCTTTAAGTCTAAATTGTAGGTATGTGTCATAAGCATTGTACTCAATTCGTTCAAATTGTAATTTTATTTTTCAAAGTATATTGCTATATTTTGCTATATTTGGAGATATCTAATCCAATTTGCTTCTGGCATTATAAAATAAATTAGTACCAGATCTAGATCACTTTGGATCGGTCTGCATCGTGTGTCAGGATGATAGATAGCATCATAGCCTTAATGTGCATCACGGAAATCCCTGACGATTTAGGTAACATCGATGCCAATTAGAGAACATAAAACCATGAATAAGGTAATTTGATTCGCTTTAGATTCATGCTTATCAGCAGTAAAGGAATCAATTCTCAGATTGAGAATTGTACTAAATGTATTAAGATTGGTAAACTAAAGGTCGGAGGCTACTTTCAAATGATTTTGTTGGTACAGCCAGTATTATTAAACAAATTAATTTAAGAATAATCAATTATATGAGATAAAGGTCAACTATTTCTAAATCGAATCAGTATATCCATACCAATGGGCGATTCCATTTAAAATCCACACTACCCCTGTGAAAGATTTTAGAAATATCTTAGGGAGTATGAGTTTCAAATGGAATGAACACATTAGTCAGCAGCTGCATTTGAATTTCATACACGCTCTTACATGTCTAGAAAGATTCATCATGAATCTTCCACTGAGGGAGGTGAGTTACAAATGGAGCTGCTATGTGCTCATTCCATTTTAAATTCATACTACTCCTGTTGTGGAATATATTTCGAAAAATTGTCCACAGGGGTAGTGTGAAATTTCAATGGAATTGCACAATGTCGCTGAGAGTGATCAATGATTAATGACCACTGAAACGGACTGTTGCTATTATTTGCTTGATAGTACGATCTAAAAAACATTTTACTGTTTATAATTTAATCACTAATCAACAGCGACGGAATTTAAGCACAATATAGTACAATCTACGCTTGGTGGCAATGCAATCAGTAATTGGCAGCGACAAAACTATATACTGGGATTTACTTCAGCTAATGACGGCTAAATTTGATTTAGATGCAGCTTGCAGTCTGCATTAGGCAGTATAAACGCACGGCTGAACACACTCAAATATTTAATGCGCTAGGCTGCTCTGTCAAATTATTTACTCGCAAAACAATTTCGCCTTGCAAATACATTAGGGACGCACCATTAGATATTATCGGGGGGGGCTAGGGAGTTTGGGTCAGGCAGAATTTTTTTTTTTGGCCGCCGAAGGCGGCAAAATTTTTTTTTTCGCTGCCTTTGGAGGCAAAATTTTTTTTTTCGCCGCCTTTGGTGGTGAAGTTGTATTTTTTCAATTTTAATGTATACCTTTATACAGAGCTGGGTAGGGGAAATTTTTTTTTTTTTGGCTCATCAATGAGGCAAAATTTTTTTTTTTTTACTCATCAGTGAGGCAAAATTTTTTTTTGTGCTCATCAGTGAGGCAAAACTTTTTTTTCAAAAACTCCCTAGCCCCCCCGATAATATCTAATGGTGCGTCCCTTATGTTTCTTTCTACATTGGGGTTCTAAGACAACAGCTGGTACTGTAATTTACCGGACACGCATTAGGCTTCTTTTTACCACTTAATGTGGAATTGTGGATTTTTAAGCTGATTATAATTATATTTATTGAAAAAAAATAAACACAACAAAACAACAACAGCTCAGCATATTTTACTATGTAGCTTTTTGTTTCAGGCGCAGTTAAACGCACGAACACTGACCTTTAAACGTGTGAGTTTTCACTGTTAAAAGGGATTGTATGAAATGACGAGTTTGGTTCCAAAAGACGCTCCAAAGGCTGCTTTGTGTAAAATTCATTTGTAGATCTATATTCCTAAGAGTAGCGGTAGCCTTGCCAATATATTAACATTAGACCACTAGAATAGTTATAACAATGTGTTGGTTATCTTTAAAAATAATTGCAAATCTCTGTAACCTCCCACGTGCGAAGAAGAAAATAATAAATATAAAAAAACATTATTTTTTGTTGTTCCCAAAGGAACTAAATTGAAGGGCAGCCATTTTAAAACTTTGAATTGAGTGATTTTATGGGACAAAATGATGTTGAAAATAGTTGGCTAGTAAACAAGCTAGAGTTACAAAGATATCCATTGCAATCGTTAAATATCATTTAAACTTAAAAATGTTAAAATATACCAGAAAAATGTGACACAGGGCAGCTATTGGATTTAGCGCCTTTTGGAAATAAACTCTTAAAATATGCATTTAAAAGGACTTTATCATCCATTACGTTTATTATTTCATGCTAACGTATAGTATTATTACAAAAATGTTATAGCAATATGAATAATGCACAATGTTATTTGGGCACTTAGCCGACGTATCATAGCTAGGGAAAGTCCCTTGTATAATCAAGTACAGTTTTGAGAGCATTTCAGACTCCCTATGTAAACAAGGTAGTATACCCGAATAATAACAAAGTAGATGTTTTGATGTTAAAATCAGTTCTTTCAACCAGTCTTATTCAAAATACCAACACGGTATTTAATTACGCATATTTTGAAAATTTTCTTGAAAAAATATCAATCAAAATCAGTCTGTTGCTTTTACAACGGTATTTGGGCACTT
The DNA here is from genome assembly GCF_039555335.1 of Amphiura filiformis. NCBI lineage: Eukaryota > Metazoa > Echinodermata > Ophiuroidea > Amphilepidida > Amphiuridae > Amphiura > Amphiura filiformis. Next base: position 7,917,664 of record NC_092629.1, read on the forward strand.
AGCCGACGTATCATAGCTAGGGAAAGTCCCTTGTATAATCAAGTACAGTTTTGAGAGCATTTCAGACTCCCTATGTAAACAAGGTAGTATACCCGAATAATAACAAAGTAGATGTTTTGATGTTAAAATCAGTTCTTTCAACCAGTCTTATTCAAAATACCAACACGGTATTTAATTACGCATATTTTGAAAATTTTCTTGAAAAAATATCAATCAAAATCAGTCTGTTGCTTTTACTAGCATACATCTACATCTACAAAAAAGCAAAAGCCAATCGGTCGGACCGTAGAACATGCAGGGTTTGTATATATGAAGACCGAAAAGACTAGCTTGCGTCTGACGTCAGGTCAACGGCGCGGTGTGATTGGTTGCTGACCTGCGCCGTACGGATTTTTTGGTCTGGTTGTCAGGACGTCATACGCAAACTAGTCTTTTTAATTATGTCTTCAATTATAGCATAGAAGATATTGAAAAAGCAAACCATATCCTCGTAATTAATAAATTAAATATCGCCTTTTTACTTGAGAAGTCCGGGCAAATTTCCTGATTAGCAAATGTGAGGAATCTGGAAATACATTACCGATCAGGAAATGGGTCCTTGTACATACCTGATGAATTCGGCAACCTTATGTATTATGTAATTTTCTTTGATTGACACTTTATTTCATCTTTGATCATGAATCTTGTTTTGGATATTTGTTTAACATGTAATATCACGCAAATATGTTTTGAGTATTTAATTATTTGCTGAGGTTAGCATATTAACTAAAACAATTAATTATTTCATTTTCTTAAATTAAAGGTCATCATTCATTGTTTTTACTATAAAATTATGGTTTAGCATTCCTAGATATTTTCTGTAAAAACAATTAAATAAATAAAAAAAGAATAATAAAAATAAAAAATCATACTTCGTTTTGAAGCTAGAAATTTGAATTTGTTTATGCTTATGCGCAATACATTGTGGGATCCACATTTCCTGACCAGGTAATGTGTTACCAGATTTGTATCATTTCCTAATTTGCCCATGAGAAGGCTAACCTGTAAATTTGTCATAGATTTTGCACAATATGATGTTAAGCAATGTATCGGTACTTGAATGATCGGCAAACGAACGCGTAGTTAATATTTTATTAATAAACACACCAAAATGGACAGGGCATTATACAATGTAATCAACATCCTCACACAGGGTGTACAAAAGATACTTGTAGTAAGCAAAAGAGGAAAAGAATATTACATAATTGCAGTGGGGTCCTAAGGGAGCTCTAATACACCATGAGGTGTGTAAATGACACTGTACGCTTATGTATGAAAGAATATGCACAACTTTATAAAAGGATTTACATAATGATTATGCATATCAACGAATACGCGATATACAATGCAAATCTTTAGGGTTTCTCTACCGGATGTCGATTCGTACCTTCCCACAATTCCATATGCGTGTTGCATACAGTACAGGGGCCAGCCCTCCGAAATTTCCGTGTCGTTGGACAGATGTTTCAAATGGATAAATCATAATATCAAAATGTTCAGAAGAGTCTGGAGAATCTTTTCTGCCATGTTGCCAAATATGTAACCCGTGCGTTCTACTCCGTTTCCATGGCAACAGTCACGCTATTATGGATTTTTATTGCTTTTACCTAAAAATGGCATATTTTATCTAGGAATTCCAAGAGTTCATAGGTCAAAAACCATAGGTCACAGAAAAATGTTGCGATTACCTTTTTGTTCCAGACAGCCATCTTAGTAAATTGATACACTTTCCAAGATGCATTATGTAATTTTTACCCATAAATTAAATGTATTGAATTAAGCGATGATTTTATTCGCATATTTTAAATATCCTTGTGACATGTGTTCACATCAAATATGAAGTTTCCACTCCGTTTAGTTTTCAAGAAGTAGCTAGTTAAAATATGCCATTTTTAGGTAAAAAAACAATAAAAATCCTTAAATAGAGTGACCGTTGCGGGATACAAATTTGGCAACATGGCAGAAAAGATTCTCCAGACTCTTCTGAACATTTTGATATATGTTTCGCCCATTTGAATCATCTGTCCTACGGAACCGTTAAATAGAGCCCTTCTGGCTGCATGGCCCCTATACTGATAACAAAGGAGATAGATTAACCTTTGAAATGTATCTATTGTTATGCAATATGCCTATTACCTTGTGGGAAGTAATGTAAGTACACATCGACATATGGTAGTGAAAGCCTAAAGGATTTTTAGTCTATGCTCCTTTGTTCCCACCTGAATGCAGAATTTTTAAAATTGACTTAATATATGTTGACAAAACATCAACATATTTTTATGTAAATTTATTGCATTTTGTAGCCTTTTGTTCAGGCAGTGTTGATGCAAGATCATTGACCTTTCAAAGTGTGAGTTTTCATTGTTGGTATGCAATATGCATTTAGATATATCTTAAGGGGGTACTACACCCCTCGATAAATTTGTGTCTATTTTTGCATTTTCTCAAAAACTAATAAGACAGTGGTAACACAAGTTATGTATATTATAGGGGCAAGGAATCCAATTACTACACTGGAATTTCAGTGACCCAAGACAAGCGGTTCGTTATTCATGATAGGAAATAAGGTACCGCTAGGATGTACCTCATTTCCGATCATATATACTGAACCGCTTGTCTTGAGTTACTGAAATTTCAGTGTAGTAATTGGATTCCTTGCCCCAATTATATACATAACTTTTGTTACCAGTGTGTTATTATTTTTTGAGAAAAATGCAAAAATAGTCACAAATTTACCACAGGGGTGTAGTACCCCCTTAATATGATCAGACGTAAGATCTTATGTCTGATCATACAGATTTAGCATTATAGCGATATTAATATGCACAACGTTATTTGGGCACTTAGCCTATCTATCATATAGTCAGGGAAAGTCCCTAGCTTTTATAATCAAGAACAGGTTTGAGAGCATTTCAATTTCCCTATAAGAAAAAAGGCGGAATAAATAACAAAGTACTAAATTGCTGTTTTGACGTTAAAATAATTTCTGTTCAAAAATGGGGACAGTCGCCGATTTTGTTTCTGAAAAAAATAATTATGACCCTAAATATCTCAGAAACCTGAATCTGAATAAACACACACAGAGATGGACCTTTGTATAGTGTATGCAACATGGACCCACATAACATGCACAAGGTGAACAAATAGCATCGAGCAGGAAAGCAAAAGAGGCGATGAATATTGCATGGTTTAAAGAGGGTCCTAAGGGAGGTCTTATATACCAAAAGGTGTTCAATGACAGTATGCACTTATGCATGAAAGGATATACATATGATTAATATCAACGAATGATTGCAGAAATACGCGATTGCAGAAGGTTTCAAACATATCAAAAGACATAAGGAAAGAACAAAAGAGAAGAATGAAAGAAAGAACGAACAAGGTTGGGTATTATTCAAATATTTTTATCGATATGAGTTTGTACGTTATTTTGATATTAAACCAATGTTTAATACATTTAATTAGATCCTTTTACAGTCAAGTACTGATTTGGAGCATTTCAGCTTTTCTTTGAATAAAGAACAAAGCAAATGAAGTGTTTTGACGTCAAAGGCAAGTTCTATCAAGCAATCTGCTCAACAACAAAGCAGTATCAATTTCATAAAAGAAATTGTAATTTTATATTCACAATATATATATAGCTTTCAATACAGACCGCAAAACAAGGCTCCAGTTAATTGTGCCCCTGTGTAAACTAAACAAAGACCGGTATGTCACAACTAGATTTAGCTCAGATTTATGACCTCGTTTGTTAACATCATTCAAGAAATAAAGACACGATGATCCAAAAACCCAAGGAAGATGCAAATTCAAAAATTTGCTCCATTGCACGACCTATTGATTTGTACACGAAGCGTTCTCGAAGAAGAGTACTAACATGACTACTGTCTGTTCAATTAGCTTAGATTCTTGTATTTTTAAGATATTTGAAGAAATAAAAAATTGTGGTCAAAGTCATCAAAGAAAAGTGTCAGCACAGCCTTAGACCCAACGTGATTTATACTTTTCAAATTCCAAAGTTCAATTTGAAACCCCATTTCTTTTCAATTTTGGTCTTTTCCCGCGATATTTTTATAACAAGCCGTAGAATGTCGGGTACCATAAACTTTTTTGAATCAATCCATTTAGTGCAATGGGGACGATTGTCATAAATTAGATGCGCTGAGATAGTATTTATTCGACCATCCGCATCAGAAAGTATTGTCCAGCAAAATAGCTATAGGCCTATTTTCGTGTTGAAACCCCGCTGTTGAAACATTGCGTTATTATAAAAATGTGAAGATGAACTAAAGTTTTCAGAATAGGCCCAGCTTATATAAATACATTCCTCGTGTATTTATTTATTTATTTATGTATTTATTTATTTATTTATCTATTTATTTATTTATTTATTTATTTATTTATTTATTTATTTATTTATTTATTTATTTATTGTGGGGATGGGTCTGAGAAGGTGTGAGCCTATGCCTATTATAAAACTACACATTTATTTTCAATTTGTTATTTCGTTTTGTTTGTTCAATACAAACTATGAGAAGAAGATTAGGAAACAAAAGAACTTTTGTACAAGAAAATATTATTTTAAACAATGACTTAGATTACAGAAAACAATTCTTATAAAGTCACTGTATCGAAAAATGTCAAGCAAATGATGATATTCTTGGGAAAGAATGGTGGTATTAAACAAAACTCAATTATATCATTGTATCGATGAAAGCAGTTAAAATAAGAACGAAATCCATAATTTTAATGTCATTATTTAGGAAAAAATAAAAATAATGCTCGGAATAATGTTATGCATAAAACGTAATCGCGCACACCTCACGGAGCTTCACCTAATTTCGTGCAACAAAAAGCGATGGATCATCCTGACCTATAGACCCTATCCAATAACCGGAACGGTATAACAATTTTTTTTTTTTTTCAAGTTCAAGTTTATTTCACCATCATATTATATACAATAACAAAATATTCAAGAAAAGGATGGTAGGACAATCACAAGAGCAAAGCTCGTAAGACATGATTGCCCTCGGTGCAAAAACAAAAGACGCCTACAGACAACAGACAAGGACGGGGTGAAAAACGGCAGACTGACAGGACTAGTGCAGACAGACAATGACGTTGGCAATGGCAATAGCATATAAATAAAAGTCAATTGAAAAAAATGCATTAACTTTATACAGTACAAAATAGAATGTTATGATACAGGGCATTTATGAAGCAATAAATTTATGAGTATAAAGAAATCAGATAATCTTTATAGCTGCGTTTGAATGAATGTGTTTTATCAGCCAGGAGAGGATCATACACGTGACTAAGGAAGACTAAGAAACCGAACACCACTCTCCGTAAAATGCTAGTGCATCCTAAAGACAAAGTTGACCCACTCAGTACCACCGACTGCGTATATGAGATCCCATGCACTAACTGTAAACACTCCTACGTGGGGGAGACGGGCCGCAAATTTGAAACTAGACTGAATGAGCACCAAAAAGAAACGGCTAGGGTGTCAAAGACCAAAACCAACTATACCCGTCAATCTCGCAAGCAATCAGCGAGTGAACAGTCTAAGTCCGCTATTGCGGACCATGCGGTCCAGCAAAACCATGTCATCAATTGGGACAATGCTAAGATCTTGTGCAAAGAGTGTGATGCAAATACAAGAAGAATCAAAGAATCCATTTGGATCAGGAGAAGAGGCCGGAACGTCATGAACAGAGACGAGGGGGCCCACTTCCTTAGTCACGTGTATGATCCTCTCCTGGCTGATAAAACACCCTCGTCGGCCGGGATTCGTCCAACCGGAAGTAAGGATCAACAAGCATCATTCTGATGATGCCTATCGACCATGATAGGCGAAACCGTCAATCGTGAGTTATATTTTGGTTTTGTTCAAATGAAATCATTTATAAAACTATACATCTCTGTATACAGTTTGCTCAAAAACGTGTCGAATCTGATATGTACGCAGAATGGCTTCCACACAATATGAGGACACACAATAATACCCTTCTAAGACAGTGCAATAAGTATCAGATCCCCAGAACCAAAACAAAAAGATATGGGAACAGCTCAATACCCTATCTCACTCATCTACTTAATTAGTGCATCTCATCATGTTCATATTCACCTGGTGTGTTTTAACTGTGATTTTATGACAGCATTTTTATCGTGATGTATTCAATTTGTCCCTTCTAATTTGGCAGGTCCAATTTATGTGCAATATTTTGTTATGTTATTTATTAATTACTGTTTTATTAAATTAAATTCTTTGGTGCATCTGTGGTGTGTGTGGGTGGGTGTATATGGAGGGCTGATAGTTTGGGTGTGGATGTATGTAAGGTGTGTGGGGGTGTAGGGGTGTGTGTGTGTGGTGTATGAGTGTGAGTGTGAGATTTTGCCTCAACAAGTGCAATTAATTTCTTTGCGTAATTTTATGGTGTTTTTATGTATATTTTTATGTATATTTTATATGTTTTTATGTCTTTTAATGTAAACAATGCAAGTGTAATATTTCATGTAATTTGGCCTACGGGCCACGAATTTGAAATAAATTTAGTCTGAATCTGAATCTAAAAGCCGTTTGCTATCATTTCCAGTAATAAATACTGCATTTTTAAGACTTTGGGCTGAAATCCAATTTTTTGGCCAATGTTAACTGACATGACTGAACATCGATGATTTTCGTCATATTGAAGGCCATATCACAGTTTTTATTTTGTCTGTTCTATTGCATTCATAATGCGTGTATATAACAAATATTTAAAATGTATTGCATATTAAACCAGGTGTTCACACACATTATTATATAAATTTATAATAATCAATGTTATTCAATTGTTTACTGTACTTTACATAATACACCGGAAGAGTAGTGAAATTGTATTATCGAGTCGGCCTCTGTAATGAATCTCGATCAGGTCTACAAATGTATTGGATTTGACATTTGTCATGTATGGATACGGGGTATAGTAGGGTTGGGTAGGGTGTAGTATGACGAGACGCGTCTGTAAAACGCCACCTGTAGAGATCTTATGTAAAAGTGTCTGTCCAGTGCCACCAGTCGGTATTATGCATGCAGTGGCGGGGTGAACGAGTATATTTCGGACCGTATTTACCCTGAAAATTTTGCGCGAAGCGGGTGAAAATATTGGCCTAAGATGCAGGTAAATTTTGATTTTTGATTAACCAGTGCACGCGATGGCAATTTTACCATATTTGGGTCCAAAAACATGGTGGTTTTCTTTTTTTTTTGGGGGGGCGGGTAAAAAGGAAGATGCACATGCCAATTTTTATTCTATTTTTGATTTTGTTTTAAGAGAGGTCATGGAAACACGTACTTTAGATGTGACCACCTCGGCCCCGATTCGCTTCTGTATGCATGGCATGATAACATGACCATTAAAAACGAAGTTTTTATATAGCTCGTGATATCAATCAAATTAAAAGTAATGTAACGTCATAAATCTTACTTTAACTGTTGCGTGGACATGAAATCTATTCTAATTTCTAAAATATAAACACATACTAAACGTAATATCGGTGAATTTTGTAGAAAATGTAAAAATAATACAAAACAGATGTTTTTTCTCATATTCAACCTGTACATTATCTAAACATTCCATATGCTTCGATCTATAAATAACGCAATAGGAAATGATACCTATGTCATTGAGGCCATGTTTGCTCATACATTAGTCTGGCGCAGATATGAAAAGGCAGCGAACCAAATTTCTACCGTATTATTAATTATTACAATAATGTTATGTTCATAAGGCGAGGCCGACCCGGGATGGTATGAGTATTCAAGCTATAACATTATAATATATACGGGTATTCATTGATGGCAGAAATATTAGGGTCAAAGGACGTAAGGCATGATAGATTTCGACATGATGTAAACACTTTTGTTAGCCCCGTCGGCAAACGTGTTGAAAATAATTGCGGGAGATTGACCTCTATTTCGAAGTTTCGCTAATCCGAATGTGAACGTAAAGGTTATATTTAGAGTTATGCTTAGGTTAAGGGTTACGTTTTAGTTACGGCTATGTTTAGGGTTATAGGGTTAGGGTATTTGCGAATTTTCAAACTTTCGAATTGGAGACCCTTAGGAGTTAGGCAACGCGAACCTTAGGACAAGCGGACGTTAGGATTAGCGAGCTTTAACAGGACTAACACCTATCTTCCACCCAAATTCCACAGACATTGTAAATATTATTTTATCCATTGAATGCACAGGTATTGTTTATAGAGATTGAGTGGCGTCTTTGTAGCCATATGTTGCTTTCAATGGCAACCATCATGAACGGTACGGCACCCTATTTCAAACAAAGCACGTATTCAATTTGACACTTTTGATACCTCACTGGCAACCATACAAGGGTCATTCCATACTTCTGTTAACATGAGAGTCAGATAGCTGAACATTTTCACACCTACAGAAACACTTGACGTACACAGTGTTGTACGTAAAATACAATGATACAGGTGTGAATGGTCCCTGTTATTATGACTGCCGATATTTGATCATTAGGCAGGATCGGATATACGAATGAATTACCCTCGCAGATTAAAGAATATGTTGTGTAAAAGTTCTGAAAATATATGTGATGCGATCAAGCAAAATCAGTCGGAACTCGGAAAATGTCAAATTTTCAGTTTCTTATAGGATAGTAAAAACATTTACAAAGTTGGATTTTGCAGAAAACTCCATGTTATGACCAAAAACAACAGGAAACAAAAGGAATAAATATTTCCGAGTTCCGACTGAGTTTGCTTGATCGCATCACAAATCATGATTCACGCAACTTGCTGGGTATGACAAACCATATACATGTAGTATGGTAAATATTAATGTAAAACATTACCATGATTACAGTTGCCTCATTATTAATAATGTGAATGCATAATGTCAACAAGGGAGTTCATTAGGATATTGCTTATGTTGCACACGGAATACCGACATTACGGGATACCGGGAATTCAGAGTGCATAATGTGGGCTGGTTTTGTTACCATGAGCAGCTTGTGTGTCCTGACATAATATTTTCAACACAAAAGTAATATAAAATAAACAAAAATATTGTAAGAACATAATATTAAATATTTAAAATATTTTTATGATAACAACTTATTAACAATTTGTACCGATAGGTCAGAGTTCAACATTTCAAAAACTGTCCCAAAATACATTGTTTGTAATGCCGATATTGCTTAGAACAGATGTTTTCTGCATTCATCATGGAGTCTTAACATGCGTAATACGTCTTACACGCGGAGCTAATCCTCGAGTGTTAATACACACGAAAACGAGGAACAGATTTGTTAACAGGCATTTAGGTGTCAATTGGACTTTTAAACGATGGTGGTGATGATGGAATTGTACATGTAGACAATAAGTAAAAATACCGTAAAATGTGCAGTAAAGTCCTTGGCTCTTTCTGAGAAAAAGCACTAAGCATAAGACTTTGTCCTTACCATAAACCTAATCCGAAATTACATGCTCTATCAGTATGGCTTTTGCGGGGGTTAATTTATTGACCCCCTCCCCCTCCCCCCTCCCCCCAAATGAGTTGTTTTGCTAACTCAACCACAAAAGAAAATGTGAACCCCCTTAAACCCCACCCAAAGGAAAAAAAATCAACCTCCCTTCTCTCCCCCATCCCCGATAGTGTGGCCAGGCAAACACAAAATTTCACCTTAATTTTGGGCTAATTATTGTGTTGAACACATTTTCCGGGACATTTTTGCACTTGGCGCGCAATTATCACAGTAACACACGGCCAAAATGATGCAATATCAATATGAAAATAATAGGTATTGCTTAAACAGGTTTAGCATTGGAATCCTTACCACCCCTATGGAAGACATGACCTCGGTCTCCCACACATGGGTATAAATCTCAAATGATACCCCATTTGAAATTCGCACTTAGCATTCCATCCTTAAGGGGGTACTACAAGGGGGTACCCTCAATAAATTTGTGTCTATTTTTGCATTTTTCTCAAAAACTAATAACACAGTGGTAACAAAATGTATCCGTATTATAGGGGCAAGGAATCGAAATACTACACTGGAATTTCAGTGACCCAAGACAAGCGGTTTGTTATTTATGATAAGAAAAAAGGTACAGCTAGGATGGCACGGTGGCTCAGTGGTTACGGCCTTGGACTCATAATCTGAGAGCTTGCTTGACGTGCGTGGGTTCGAGTCCCCGTCCCGCCACCGTGTTGCGCCCTTAGGCAAGGCGCTTTGTCTCACTTGCCTCACCCCACCCAGGTGCAATGGGAAGCTGTTAGGGGTAGTCACAGTCGTTGTACTGATGAACCCTGCGCCATTTGTAGGCAGCAAACGTGGTTCCGACATATTCTAATAACGGCGGAATAAATGTAAAGCGCTTTGAGGCTGTTTACGGCATAAAGCGCTATATAAATATCTACATTTATTTATTTACCTCATATCCTATCATATTATACTGAACCGCTTGTCTTGAGTAATTGGATTCCATGCCCCAATAATATACATAACCTTTGTTACCAGTGTGTTAATATTTTTTGTGAAAAATGCAAAAAAAGTCACAAACTTACCAAAGGGGTGTAGTACCCCCTTAACGCTACTCTAAAGTACTGGAAATTCTACACCCATTTACCAAAACGTTTTGAAGCTAGTATACAAGGATAGACCGGGAAAAGAACATCTGGACTAGGGAACAAAGGATGTGTTAACAACAGTAAAGAGAATTAAATGGACTGGACATCTGAGCAGGATAACAGATGGAAGATAGAGTCAGCTCACAATAGAGGAAGACCTCGAGCTAGATGGAGAGATGAGCTGGTCTGCTACTTGGGAACAGCAGCCTAGGCAGGAATTGCAGGAGACAGGAGAAATTGGCAGAATTTGGGAGAGGCCTTTGTCCACCAGTGGGACGATATGGTCTGATGGTGATCTTTGTGTGTACGTGTAAATGCATTATGATAATTAAAGCAAGGAATGTCTCCAATTACACCGCTTTGAACAGGGATTAACACAAGTCAAGAGCCAATTATTGATAATCTGAAATACTATGCTGTTTACTACGGGCACCACATCTCTAAAAAGGTCGTTTTTAAAAATGCAACCACTGATGTGTCTTTCAAAATGGCTTTTATCTGTCAATTAATAGCTCTTCTGATAACTTAAAGGTTGAAGGGCAGACAGGCTGTTTCCAATATTACCGCGGAATGGAAAACCAAAACAATATTACAATGCTGCATGCAACGCGTTTACATGGCGTGTAACTTAAGAAGAAATTTTTGCCGTTTTTACAGTTTACTAGTACATTTAGAATTAGACAGGTTTATTAATTTTGCGTAACATAATCAGAGAACCGGTTAATACAACCAAGTTATGTAAATGATATGCGAATTTATTCTGAAAATAGTCCATATACAAAATCTTTTTAAGTTCACCATAGCTCTATATTTGTGATGATGGCGACAACTCTATTTCCGAATTTGTTCTTGTTTTGGGAAAGCAGGTCTCATATGAAGCCATGAGAAATATAAAAGACGACACTGGGCATTCATACATTCAATTATACTATCTCTGCAATGCTGTCTACAACTCAGGCGAGTTGCACAGGAAGCGGATTACGTTGCTTAGACGTACTTTACATTGCGTAAACATACTTGTTTATAGACATAAAGGAGGCACAGAGTTGTACAACTATCCACTGTCAATGTGGGAAGAAAATAGAGCGGATACATAATTTACATAATAAAACAGTGTTGAACCAGTTGATGTGTCATGCATGCGAATGCTATGAAGCCGGTTTACACTTTGATAAACACCAAACATTAAAGATTCACTCTTAAAATTGACTGCAATGGAATAAAAGCTTTTTGCTTTTATGTTTACAGGTTAAGCAGTCGCAACAATTTAACGCTACACCCTAAAGAACCTTATAATTCTGCAGACATGTACTCAATTCTCTAAATGTTAGAGCAAAATGTTAAGAAGCTCATTATGTCAACAATTTTGAAAACACCCCAATGAAAAACAGATTTTGCTTTGTACCATATAATATACTTTTGAAGATATAATACAATTGGCGAAGAGCTCTTTGGGTGTTGGTGTAAGTGCAATTCTGATAAATAAAGCAATGGTCTATTCCAGTTAAAATTCATACACCCCCCCCCGGATACACCCCCTACAAAAGACATGAAATCAATCTCCCACACAGGGCGTGTAGATTGCAAATGGAGTCACCCTTTCAGGTAATCCCATTCGAAAGTCACACTCCCTTAGGAGGAGGGTGTATTAATTTTACTGGATTCGCCCAATAAATGTCTCCAATTTACACAACTCTGAATGAGGATAAATAAAAGTAAACAGCCAATTATTGATAATCTATAAGTACTACGGGCTAGTAAATAGCTGTAAGTACTCCTAAAAAGTCGGTTAAAAAATGTAACCAATTATTATGGCGTATCTTTGAAAAGGCATTTATCAGAAAATTAAGCTCTAGCTCCAGACATGTTTCGGGGGTTCGTAGTAATGGCCAGGAGGAACTGGTCACAAAATGTAGTGCAAGGGCAAGCAGACTATTTTAAATATTATAACGCGTTTTTAATGGTATAGACACATTTAGAAAGGGACATTATTATTTTAAATTTTGTATAAAATAAAACCCAATATAAAAATGCATGCGGTTAGTTCTGAATGTATTCCGATGAAGAATGTGCCAGGCAAACAAAGGATAAAGTTTCAGTAGACATTCTGATTAAGTAATGTATTTAATCCCAAAGGTAATGGGTATATGAGGCCATGATAAACATAAACGACGTAACTGTGCATCCATACATAGAATTGCACATTATGCAATGCTACATGATACTAGCCTGCACATGGAGTGGATTACGTTGTTTAGACGTACTTCACAGTGCGAACAAAATTATTTCAATTATTGCCGACTAGAAAACAAAAATTTGTAAGTGTTACAGTATTATGCATGCAAAGCGTTTACATAACATGTAACTTAAGAACTTTTTGTGGTTTTTATGGTTACAAGTACATTTAGAATTATACAGTTTTATCTTCAATTTTGTGTAACATATGCGGTTAATACAACCGAGTTATGTAAATAATATAAACGAATTAATTCTGAAAATAATCCGTATGAAGTATGTACCAGACAAAACAAACAGTTTTTATTTTTGTTAAATAATGTGCTTATTCCATATATGAGATCTTTTACCACAAAACCTTTTTAAAAATCACCATAGCTCTACCCGTGATTATGCCGATAAATCCCCTCCCAACTTTGTCTTTGTCTTACTGGAGCAGGTCTAGTGAAGCCATGATAAACATACACGATGTAACTGTGAATTAATACATTATGCTATCTTTGCAATGCTGTCAATGACACAGGCTTCTTGCAGAGGAAGCGGATTACGATGTTTAAACGTACTTCACATTGCGAAAACATACTTGTGTATACAGCTATCACCTGTCAATGTGGGAAGAAAATAGAGCGAAGATATCCTCATATAACAATGTTGAACTCATTGGTGCGTCATGCATGCTGATGCCATAATATTATTTCTTAAAGTCCAATTCAGTGATCCCAGCGCAAGTGTAAAAAAATTAAAATTGTTTATAATTGCTTTAAACTGTTTATAAATTGCTTAAAATGTTCGCACATTCAAATTGTCATTAATTTTGGTACTTTTATTTGGCAAAAGCAATGAAAACAGCAGTATTGACGAAGTTGGAGCCCCATTCAAATACATGTATCTTAATATTTTATATAATGTCAGTATAATAAATTACAGATTCATGTAAATTCCTTATTTTGTCTTTTAAAAATACGTGTATTTAAAAATATACGGTTTTCGGCTAAACTACTAGACTATGTTAGCACATCTATGACAATGACAAAATCTGAAGTTTGATGATTTTTACGATCGTCCGGATGATTCACTGAATGGCCCTTTAAATGTTGATATATCCAGGTAATTTAGTTGCTATGAGCTTATAGTTATATTTCTTATACTCTTAATGAAAACAAAGATGAAGCAGATTTACACATCGATAAGCACCACAGAAATTCCAGCAAAAATAAAGGTTCCCCAATTGAAGACCTGAGCGCAAGAAGACCGTAAGTCCACTTGGCCCCTCAACATATTATACACTAAAGTTGCGTATAGTTTCGTATAGTTTGGTAATGTTTTATACATGTTCAGGGGCCAAAACAAATTTTTCACAACCTTTCATGATGTTTTCACCCTGGAACATGTATTAAACATTATAAAACCCTAAGAAACTATACGTAACTTTAGTGTATACATGTTGAGGGGCCAACGGTCTTCTTACGGTCTTCAATTCTTAATCTTAGTTATATTTTGAAAGCATTATCATTTCCAACATTAACGCTACCTTAAAGACCCTAAAGGACATGGTAATTCTACATGTACTCATTATTTACTAAATGTTACAGTAAAATGTTGTGAAACTCATATGTCAAACTTTAAATGAAACCAGATTTTTTATTCCATATATACTTTAGAAGATATAATAGACATTTTTATTTTAGATTTTGTGTAAAATAAAACCCGTTTATACGACCAATAAAATGCAAGCGGTTAGTTCTCCGTATGCAGAATGTGCCAGGCATACAAATGATAAAGTTTTAGTTGACATTATTCTGATTAAGTAATGTGTTTATTCCCGAAGGTACGGCTTTATGAGGCCATGATAAACATAAACGACGTAAAGGCTGGTTCAAAGTGTATATTCGAAGGCGAATATTCGACTTCGAATACTTTTTTGGTCGTCAAAGTATATGCGGCTTCGAATATAAAACTATGAACCGGAGAAAGATATATTTCTACAATTCACAGCGTTGCCCGACTGTTAACAAGTATTGCCCGTTGACCTAGGTAAGCAAAATTTAGAGAATTTCTTTAACGTAGTCAATACAATAATAGGTAAACTCAATATTGAACTACTGTCATGATTTAATGTCTGTAAAATAAAAATGAATAAATAAATGAATAAGTTAATAAAGAAAGAAATAAGTCAATAAATAAGTCAATAAGTGGCCATGCGTTTTAAGTGGAGATGTAACATGCGCGCGACATTTTGGGGTTCATAATATAGGCCTACAGCCTATGTAGTTAAATTTGGTGTCAAACTAAAGCTTGTGATGAGACCAATACAGTAAGCATAATAAATGTTGTAAAAAATTATTAACATTTGAATAATTGGTATATAATTAGCATAATTTGCGGGGTAGAGGATGATCAGGTGGAGCAAATTGAATATAAGTGACCCCCAGTGGTCATATAATGCAAGAGGTCCATTTCTTTTTTCACATTTTGTTTACAATTCACTTTAAACTGCATACGTTAACACCATGATAATCATATTCCAGGTAATTTAATTTGCTTTGAGAAGCAATTTTGCATATTTTATTATCTGTAATTATCAAACACATGGCTAATTGTTATCTAATCAAGTATAACATTATAATTATAATTATAGGCCTATTAGTCGGGCTCTCATTCACGCGCGGATGGGAAATAGTGTTCACTTTATGTTTGATACGGTTTCTAGGCTGAAATTTTGCGTAGAACACGCTCCCGTAGTCCACTTTAATTAAAAATGTGCCCAAAGTGCTTTTTCCGGGGGTGCCCCTACAATGGGGGTCAAAATTACTAAAAATGTATTCTAAGGCCAATGGTGGTAATTTTGGTGTCTAAATATATGTTTATGGACATGGAAAAGTCATTTAGACAGTTTACAAAATCCAAAATGGCTTCCTTATGTTCCAAAATTCAAAATGGCGGCCAAAATGGTGAATTTTAGCCAAACTTATTTGAACGGCTTTATCAGGCCGATGGTGGTGATTTGAGTGTCTATGAATATGTCTGTGGACATGAAAAAGTTATTTACATAGTTTATCAAAATCCAAAATGGCTGCCTTATACAAAAAAAATTCAAAATGGCCGCCAAAATGCCGAAAATGATTCTAACTTATTTGAACGCCGCTCTCGGCCCAATGGTCGTAATTTGGGTGTAGGTATATGTTTGCGGACATGATGAAACAGTCATTTTTATTGCTTATAAAAATCCAAAATGGCTGCCCCATGCCCAAAAATTCAAAATGGCGGTCAAAATGTCGAATATTAGTCTATATCATTTGAACGGCATTCTCAGGCCGCTGGTGGTGATTTTGGTGTCAAGTTATATGTTTGGGGATATGACAAAGTCATTCAGCTAGTTTACAAAATCCAAAAATGTTGCCCTATGGTTCAAAATTCAAAATGGCGGCTAAAATAGTGAATTTTAGTAAAAATTACTTCTTAAATAATAACTTCTTAATAAAAAGATATTCTTAGGCTAATGGTAGCGATATTGGTGTCTAGGTATGTTTCTGACATATAGGCCCCATAGTGTACATGACCAAGTCATTTAGATAGTTGATGAAATCTAGAATGGCTGCCCTATGCAAAAAAATCAAATGGTGGCCAAAATTGCAAATTTTACATTGATTTTATCTAATTATCATATAGACACCCCAGCTCTTGGGACTTAAATTTTTGTTTTAAATCTAAAGTCGCCGTGTTACAATATAATCACTTATAAATGGAACATAGATTCCCAAAATATTCAAAATGGCGTCATTAAACCAATTGTTAATACTAACTAACACTATAAGGATCACATTTGATGTCCATTGATCTATTTTGATATAAAAGGTAGTCCAAAGACGATTGAAAATGTTGTATATCCCGTAAAATGTAAACTAGTTCTATCTCTAAACCTGGGCACTTGAAGACCTTGGCGGCCATAATATGAAACATCATATTATGGAAATCATTATAACGCATAAGTAAAGTGATAAACCCTAGAACTAAAGCAGGGAGTTGTACCACCCCAAAGGTTTTTCATCCGTCATAAAAAACACACGCGTATTTACGTCCAAACGACTTAAGCTAATCGTAGATCCATCCATTGCGCTCATTTTAGTGATAAAATGTTTGCCCAATCATCTTACCCGGGGGTAGGGCCGACCATCAAAGATGGCCATGGGGTGGGGGAGGTGAGGCCCATCATGAATTTCATTTCACTCTTGTAAAATTGTAAAAGATATATTAACTTTTTACTTGTTAATTATATAGGTTGAAATAGTCATTTCCTTTTATATTTATGAGAAAATTTGGTGAAAATCGCACTTTTTTTGCCTATACTTTTGTAGATAGCCAAAATTTCCCAATTTTACAAGGGTGTGATCACATTATGACGTCATAGCGATATTATAACTGAGGAATGTGAACTTTTTTGGAATCACTGGAGAGAGTTGACCTATAGCTATACTTTGGTACCAAATATAACCGTTATAACGGCATATGACGTTTGTAATTGAAAATTAGGGGGGGGGTTGCAACACCCCACCCCTTTGTAGTCTGTGTTACAATATATGGCTCATTAGTTCTAGGGTAAAACTTACACACGTTTCCACTTTTGATCTGTTATGAGTGAAATTAATGTGCTAAAAGTGGCAACTATTGTTTATCATCTATCATTGCTCAATGGATACTCGCCATTATAAGAAGGATAACAGGTCTTGGTCAATATTATTACCAAACAAGCGAATGTGATGGCTTGTTTACAGCTTCTAACAAATCCAGCTTTCGCAGTTACCTATATACCATCATGGTGATAGTGGCATGAGGAAGAAACGCCTAAAAGTTTACTCCCTAGCAAAGGCTCCTTGACCACGAAATGTCATATCCTGCGAGTAATATTCGTCGCAAATGGCATTGTTAACTGCTTTTATGATTTGTATAAACAGACATATCCTCTCAACTACGGCTGGTTGCTTGAAAACGGCATCCCTGGACTCATTTTAACTCATAACAAATCAAAAGTGGAAACATGTGTACGTTTAACACTAGAACTGGGAACCTGGGAACCAAGGGAGAACAGTGCCAGTGCAGTGCATTGATTGAAATGCCCCTAATTTTCAATTGTATTTGGTACCAATGTATAGCTATGGGTCTCGTCTATCCAGTAATACCAAAAGAAGTACAAACATTCCCCACATAATATCGCTATGACGTCATAATGTGAGCACATGCTTGCAAAATTGAATATATGAATGCACAACCCACCCAAGTCCATACTTTGGCCAAATTGAGTTAAGCATGGAAAATTGTTGTTTATATATAGGCCTATCATATGTATAAAAGTTGAACCCAAATCAACCCTCTACGTGGGTCTATTAGCATGTGAAATCCAAAATGGCCTATACCGGCATGTATGATACACATTTGGTTTTTAGTTTTCTCAAAATCACTTTCGATAGACTTGGGTGGGTTTTGTATTCATGTATTCAATTCTGGTTATTTACAAAAGTATAGGCAAAATTGATCTTCTCCCAAAAATTCTACGAACATGCGATTTTCACCGAATTGTCTCATAAATATAAAAGAAAATGACTATTTCAACCTAACTAACAAGTAAAAGTCAATATATCTTGGAATAATTTTACAAGAGTGAAATGAAACTGTATTTACTGTAGAAACCTATGGTGGGCCTCACTCCCCCTCTATGATCAATCATCTTTGATGGTCGGTCATACCCCGGGTAAGGTGCTGGGGTAAAAATTGTATCACTTAAAAGAGCGTACATGATGGATCTACGATTAGTTTAAGTCGTTTGGGCGTAAAGACGCGTGTTTCTTTTTATGGCGGATGGAAAACCTTAGGGGTGGTACAACCTCCTACGTAATTCTAGGGTTAATCACTTTCCTTAACTGCGTAATAATGATTATTATGTTTCTTATTATGGCCGATCTTCAAATACCCCAGTTTAAAGATAGAAATCGCTTACCTTTTACGGGATATACAACAGTTGGCCACCTTTTTAAATCATAATAGATCAATGGACATCAAATGTTATTATTTGGTTAATGGCGCCATTTTGAATAATTTGGGCATCTATGTACCAATTACAAGTGATTATATTGTGACACGGCGACCTTAGATTTAAAACATAAATTAAGTCCCAAAAGCTGGGGTGTCTATATGATAATTATGTGAAATCAATATAAAATTTGCAATTTTGACCACCACTTTTTTTAGCATAGGGCAGCCATTTAAGATTTCATCTTCTAAATGACTTGGTCATGTACACTATAGGGGCCTATATGTCAGAAACATATACCTAGACACCAATATCGCTACCATTGGCCTAAGAATATCTTTTTATTAAGAAGTTATTATTTAAGAAGTAATTTTTACTAAAATTCACTATTTTAGCCGCCATTTTGAATTCTGGACCATAGGGCAACTTTTTTGGATTTTGTAAACTAGCTGAATGACTTTGTCATGTCCCCTAACATATAACTGGACACCAAAATCACCACCATCGGCCTGAGAATGCCGTTCAAATGATATAGACTAATATTCGACATTTTGACCGCCATTTTGAATTTTTGGGCATGGGGCAGCCATTTTGGATTTTTATAAGCAATATAAATGACTGTTTCATGTCCGCAAACATATACCTACACCCAAATCACGACCATCGGGCCGAGAGCGCCGTTCAAATAAGTTAGAATAATTTTCGGCATTTTGGCGGCCATTTTGAATTTATTTTATATAAGGCAGCCATTTTGGATTTTGATAAACTATGTAAATAACTTTTTTATGTCCACAGACATATTCATAGACACTCAAATCACCACCATCGGCCTGAAAAAGCCGTTCAAATAAGTTTGGCTAAAATTCACAATTTTGGCCGCCATTTTGAATTTTGGAACATAAGGAAGCCATTTGGATTTTGTAAACTGTCTAAATGACCTTCTCATGTCCATAAACATATATTTAGACACCAAAATCACCACCATTGGCCTTAGAATACATTTTTAGTAATTTTGACCCCCATTGTAGGGCACCCCCGGAAAAAAGCACTTTGGGCACATTTTTTTAATTAAAGTGGACTACGGGAGCGTGTTCTACGCAAAATTTCAGTCTAGAAACCGTATCAAACATAAAGTGAACACTATTTCCCATCCGCGCGTGAATGAGAGCCCGACTATATTAATAGTAATGCGTTGAGTTTTTAAAAAGTAATATCCGCCTTTTTTTTTCTTTCTTTTTGAAATGACATACTCGTTACAAAAACAAATCAGCATGGAAAACATTTTTTTTTCGTCAGAGGCAGATATTTGGTCTATTCAGTGTCATAAAGCTACAAATAGACGATCTTTTAAAATAATTTTTATATGGCTATTTCTTTTTCAACCTTATTGTTTTTATTTGTAATGTTCACACAATCTGACAATGTCCCAACTTATACCTAATGTGAATCGAGCCATTTAACATGTGCTTGTAGGACAACGATTTTGAATTAAACATGTTAATTGTGATATTTTAATTCCCCTAGAACACCACAGTTAAGCGTCAAGTCCAAAATTGTAAGTGGGTTTTCTTTTATTTTACCTCATTATTTCGTTAAAATTACTCGAAAACTCTCCTAAGAGTTGTTACTGATATACATTTCATAATTTTGGGCAAATAGCCAAATAGTTGACCGAAATCGTATATTTGCACCAATATTTGACTGAAATCGTATATTAGCATTACCGCCCCTTTGTGGCTTTATTGCAAGCCATAAAGTGCTGTTAAATGTGAAACGAGATTACTTGAAATATATATTTCAAGAGTTGAAAAAGTTTCAACTCTACGAATATATTTCTGAAATATGTCTATCTGATTGGTTGATGGTCAAGAGGATTACGGCATCCTCAAAGTCTCTTGCTGTAATTCTCTAATCGATATCTATTATAGGACCGATCTTTTGAAATCCATACAACCGTGTCAAATGAAATAGTCTCGGATCATAATTTGTGCACGATACAACGTTGATACTTCAGATTTCGGAATTTTATTTAAAATAGGCATAACTTCACCTTGAACAGGTTGAATGCTGGCAAAAGTAGATAAAATAACTATGGGTCGAATTTACATTAATCAGTGTCCTGGGCCAGGATAACACGTAGGACTCCTTGGCATTCTAAAACAATACTTCACCAAATGTCCTTGCTTTCATTTTCTCATTTAATTTATTTTTATTCTAATTAATTTCTTTATTCACTGGCTCTGTGGTAAATCCAGTATTGCCAAATATTTCTCGTCCATTACCCGTGTTAATCTATTTATTTATTAAGATGCACCATTTATTAAATTCCTGTAATACAATGTATAGTCCTAGTGTATTTGATAACAAAGTTGTTTTTATTTTTTATTGGAATTTGGGTTCCATAGATTTACAAGGGGTCAGTTTTTACACGATTTCATATATAAAATATGTTTGGGCATGGCGGAATTAGTATATGATTAAAAATAGACATACTCTTAGGCCCCCTTTTTAATGTTTGTACATTATTAATATTAACAATGTACAAAATGCAAACGAATGTATAAATATTTGATTGTTTTGTAAACATTAATTTTAATGTTTACTCATAATTATGTCTGGAAAGTCAGGGAAAACAACTAAGGAGTATCGATATTTCCTGGGAAAGTGGATCAGATGAGCAGTGAGTAAAAACATTCGCTCTAAATGTTTATTTTATTTTTATTTTTTATGAATTTATTAGGCCTACTGGTAAAGTGCAGAAAAAACTCCAAACGCACTCTAGGATTTTTCATCAGCAGCAGTAGAAATTTCTCTTGCATAGATTTTCGGGTGATCTCGCTTGGATTTAGCAAACAATGAACCGTTCACTTGTACATTTGTAGGTTATGTTTGTAAGCCTAAATATCATATTATTTGCATAAAACATAACTTAACAGCATTGGAATGCTATTGCCTATTTCCCTTTTTCTGTACGTCTTTATATAGTCCCTTACTTTTATGTCATATAAAATGGGTACGCTTATACCGCACTAATAACGTTTTCTTTCAGTTCGTTATCAGCCATTTTGGAACTATCCAGGCGTATTTTGCACAACTGTGCAGGTTAATTTTCATTGGGGATTTTAGAAATCATCGTTCGTCGAACGATATTCAGGTGACCTCTAGCCTTTCATATAAATCAATAGTATCTCGCTATCAGTTGCGCGATATTTAATCCGATTCAACTCGGCGTGTCATCATATTTTATTCGTTGCCGTATATATTTTGACGTCACAAAAGGTATTCGACACTATGAACCGACCCTAACTGTGCATTCATACATAGAATTGTTCCATCTGCAATGATACATGCTACTTGCCTGCACAGGGAGTGGATTACGTTGTTTAGACGTACTGTGAAGTACGTCTAAACAGTATGGGGTAATCGAGTCAAATTTATCTGTATACAATTTTACAACTTTTTTCGGGAATCGTGGACAAACTGAATATGACTTACGCTACGGTTGTGATAGTGTTTTGATGATCAACATCACAGACAGTCTCAGCCTCGCTGCTGAAAGACGGAGTAACCGTCTGAAAATTCCGAGAGCTCAGAGCTGGGAATAACTTTTTTGTGTTTGGATTGGATCAAAACTTTTAAACTTTAATCATGCTAGCGTTTTGTTTTCTCCTTCACATAAATTTGATCTTTTATAATGGTTGTTTCAATCGAAAGATATAAAATTTAATACCTACTTTCATATCGACATACGGAGCGTTAGTGGTTATACAATGCTTGGTGTATCATATTGCACAGTTCTTATATCTAAAACATCAAAATACTGGTACCGTACAAGAACAAATCCATTTGCCATACTCAGACATGAATGATGAAATTTATACATATCAGATATACGATGTTTAATCAATTTAACATTTTATTCAGAAGAATACTGAAAGGCCTTTCAGGTAGGCCTATGATAATGATATTTGTACAAAATATAATCAAAGACAGTTTGGTTTTATTGAATATTCACGTGCAACTTGGTTTTTCGAGTATTTTTTTTTTTTTTTAATTATCTTTTTTCCAATGTAAAACTATAAAAGGTTCATTGATCAAGTTTCACATGCTAAAGAACATACCAATCTAAGAGGTTATCATGACATTTTGAAACATTTACAACTATTTGCAAAGTCCTGTCGTAGAGCCCAATTTGGCGTAGTTTACGGCGTAAGTATGAAGTTGTATTGGCTAAGCAACATATTCGCCGATAAATCGGCGTAACATCGCGTGAACAGGCGTGACCTAGTTCTTTTCAAGCGATCGGTCCGCAGCTGTGAGAAAGGTCTTTGCAAAAGCCTGTAAAATCCGTATTCTTAGAGATTTTTTAAGCTGGGTAGATATAATTTTGGCTCACCCTGTAGTTGTTTATAGACAGAAGACACATTTGTGTGCTTCTATCACCTGTCTGTCACTATAGGAAGAAAATAGAGCCAAGATAGTCGTATATAATGGGCTATTCTAGTTGAAATCCATACACCCCCTATGGAAGACATGACCTTAATCTTCCACACAGGGAGTGTGAATTTAAAATAGGGTTATCTGAAAGGGTGGCCCCATTTGAAAAATGTGTGTTGAACGTAAAGTTCGCCATTGCTTGCTGATGCTATATTGTTTCTTAATATATCACGTAATTTTTTCTTGGTTTAAAAAAAAAACCAATTCGCTTATATTCTAATGGAGAATTTTAATGGAGATATCAGTTCACACATAGAAAAATATTACAAATTCCAGCAAAATTAAAAATACCACAATTCAAATGAGAATGATATCAATATTAATATTTAGGAATTTAACATCCCTGCCTAAACCATCTCCAGGAAACACTCACAAATGACAAAACACAACTTACAAATACCCTCAGGTGCACATAGTAATCAGAAATATATATTGTTTTAATTTTTTGTAGATTTTGCGATTTGCAGCTATCAATAAACTGATCAGCACGCGGTTAAACATGTAAATTGTGTTCATTATGCATGGCTAGTTATGCATACTTGGATGTACGTATGCATGATATTGCCAACACGGTAATGCAGAGTTTATGGTTCTATTGAACTTAACGAAAATGAAAACAGGTGTTTTTTACATCACAATAGATTGGGGCTTTACAGTAGGAATACTTGCATGATAATAAATATGACATGCTGACAGGTTTGTCGTCAATCAAGAGAGTGTCGACTAAATGAAGGGAAAGGTGATGAAAAGATGTGCATCTTAACCTTCGTCTTACTATAGTACTAAAGAAGGGTTCTGATTGGCTTCTTGAATCAAGTCATCATCACATCGGCACTTCATTGGCCAATTGACCTTTTCGGTAAATCCCATAAGCCTTTGCGAATACACCTGAGATGTCGTCATTTGACATCATGCCGATCTGCAGCGATACGCACATCGTTTATCGTACATCGTTACTGCGCATTGCAAGGCGACGTGACGTCAAATGACGACATCTCAGGTGTACTTGCAAAGGCTTATGGGATTTACCGAAAAGGTCAACCAATCTGACCCAGTTCTTACCGTGTGATAATCAGGTTGAGCAGTTTGACTTCGTGGATGGTCCTTTCCGAATACGGTACTATACTGCGCACAAAAGGTATCCGATCAAAAGCCATGACCTAACCTTAACCCCCTCAGGGCCTTTTCGTGACGGGAAGGGAAAGAAGGAAGGAATAAAGAGTGATACCTTGCCACGGGTCTTGGGCTTCGCTGGCCAGCGAAACCGTGCCTATATATCACTTAGGGCGATTCACACCACGTGGGATGCACGCACGAACAGCGCATATATCAAGTAGTATTTTGTAGTAATTGGTCCTTTTAGGGTTAAAGATACTAAAACATAAATACAAAATAGAGCGATCGATAGATGGAGAATTTTATTCTGCGTAACTTGATACATGTTTGGCACAATGTGACTTCATTTGACCAACTTATAGCAATTTGAATAAAAACAGATAGCTTTTTATTTCAAAAGTGACACAAATTATATTGACCTTTCCCTAGAAGCACATAAATACAGTGGAGTGAGCGTTAATCTGTCAAGCGGGACTGAACCCGTAACAATAGGTAAGGGAAATCACATAAGTTAGGAAATTGGTTTTGGTTTTTGTTCGGATACTTTTTGTGCGCAGTATATAACACATTCTTTCCCATTTCACTTAACGTTAATCGTAAATCATCCTGTGCGAACACTTTCGCGAAATAATGTGACCTACAACCTGATCCCGGGTAAAGTGGTCACTGGTAGAGGATTGTTGTCAACTTGTTGATACCCAGCAATTTTTATTTTCGCCCTTTAAAAAAATATTCGAACTGATAGTGATATTTGACTTAAATCATATTTAGCCAAAATTTCGGTGAAATTGCATGTCGTACAATATTTTGTCCTATATCAGTATATTTTCCTTTTAATAATTTAGCTTAGTGCCTGAAGTATTTGCAATAGCTGCCCTGTGAACATGTGGGAATTTACACACGCAGTATATTGTACTCATCTACACATGGCAGTTATTGCACTTACCCACTACTAAGCAGTCGAAATATGTAATAATAATTGACATCACGTTTGCTCTTGCATATCGTAGTCAGGAAACATTCGAGTCTCTATAATAGAAGCGTGTTATTTTAACAATCCATATGAAATTAATTACATTACTCACGAAATTTCCACATGACAATTTTCTGCATTTTGTTGATTTTAATCAGCTCAAATACAGTTATACTTATTAGTTATATATTATGTGTTCTTCAAATAGAACTGTTAATGAGAGGAGAAAACAATTTACAAGATTCAATATAAATTTGATGTACCTATTAATGAATAGTGAGCGAGTCCTATTGTTATCATTTATGTGGTGTTTCATATTATTCAATACTGCTTAAATGACAAACGAAATGAAACTAAACATGCGTTTAATAATCGAATTAGAAGTTTGACTCGATACAGTCCGCTCAGGCTAAGGTCATATTTTTTTTTTTTCAAAATTGAGTTGTTTCAAGTTTATATGAAGTAAAAAATTCTTTTAAATATTATTGGAACGTGTTTGTTTCCTTTTCCTCCCTTCTAAATTCTCTCTTAAAGATAATTTAATTTTAATTTTTTTAATATAACTTGATTTTAATCATTTTAATCTTGAACTTTAATTTCATTTCTGCAATCATGTGCTCGTTAACAATATTCCATATCCGTTCATGCATAGGTGCACACGGTCATTGCACACCGCTTGGTGTATAAGAGCTCCCTTAGGACCCTCCTGAGAGCATGTAATATTCATTGCCTCTTTTGCTTTACCTGCTCGATGCTATTTGCACACCTTGTGTGCGACCATGTTGCATATATTGTACTATAAAGCCCTGACCATTCTGGTTGTTTATTATTAATAAAGCAATTAACTAACTACGTGTTCGTTTCTCGATCAGTACATTGCACAAATATCATCACATTAAACAAAGTCCATGACAAATGTACTGGTTTATCCTCTCATGTACATGCATAACAGCAGTATCAGCTTTTGGTATATACTGGCAAATAGTGCCTGTTACTTGGGAAGATAACCGAGAATTTATACTACATCGCTGAGCGATAGCGATTGATTTTTAGCCAATGGGATAGAACTCCGTTTGTTGCTTTGGGAACAGAGCAACCTCATTGGTAACAAATTCCAATTGCTCGTCGCTCAGCGATGGAGTATATATTCAGCTTTACATACCAAATAAATACGCAGTTTACGATAGATTAACAAAATAAAAATCATTCTTATTATGTATGAAATAAGCTAATGAATGCGTATCACTTATTGAGAGTGAAATTTTACTGAGATGTTGATGCGTCTGATGCACTCCCCCTTCGGCTCTCGTGCATTATTTTGTATAATTTCACACCCAACAAGTGTCAAAACATACCACCCTCATTAAAATGCGACAGCCACTATGAGTCGTATAATGATCTCATTCCCAGGGCAGAATTCAATGACCCCATTATGAATGAAATAAGAGTTTTTTTGTACCTAACACATCCAAATGTCATTCTTTGAATGTAGAATCATTATGGGGTTAAGAAATGTCACAGGTATTGTCATGTCTGAGATCGTAGCGATTCTGCTTCGTTATTTATTTATAGTTAATTAATTTGACAAATTAACATTCAGACTAATTACGTTAAATTGGCTTAACGACTGCATTAGTATATTGGTTAACCGAGCTAATGGAGTTGAGTCACACATTTGCAGGTTTACTTGTTCGTATATAACTATGTCATTGTATGTGTATCGATGATTTGTGGATGGGGCTCTTCATGTTTGCATGTTTTAAAAGCGCTCGATATAGTAAGCACATATGCTAACTATCGAATTTTTACGGTATTGGTTTAAATTTCCATTATTTTTTTCACCAAACATTACCAAAAGAATTGTTCTAACTGTAATAAAAGGTTAGCAGTATCAGTCTGGTTTCCCTTTAAACGACAAAACGACTGCTTATAGTGCCAGAAGTGGGTATGTACAATAGCTGCCCTAAGAACATATGGCAATTTACACAAACAGTACATTGTACTCATCTACGCATGGCAGCTACACATGGCAGCTATTGCACTTACCCACTACTAAGCATTCATAACCTCATTAATATACGCAGCAAGTGCGATCCAATCACAGATAATAACTTTTAAATACGCGGACGCAAATGCAGGTCATTGAAAAAATATAATGACCGCGTCTCGTGACGTAGCTAAAAGTACGCTCTACAATGACCGCGTTACGTGACGTGTTACGCGTTCGAAAAATTTACGCGGACGCTGGCCGCCGTATTTGGGCATCGCATGATTGCGTGCTAGTGTGATTGGTCGGTAGCGGTATTTCCTTAATGGGCTATTCGATTTTTTTACAGGGAAAACGACAGATAAAGTTGAAATTGTGTTCTGTTTTCAAATTAAAAGAAGAAAATGTGACGTAAATTGAATAAAAAAAGTGAAAAATGACGGTTATGAATGAGGTTAATGACTTTGCATCAGTTATTTTTCGGGTATTGTGAAATATATATCTTAACATTTTGCTTTGGACCTCGGAATATCCCTTGGGGCTGCGCCCCGTGGGATATTCCTCGGTTCCTAATCACAATGTTTAGATATTTCACAATACCCTCAAAACAACTGATGCGCAGTCATGAACCTCTAAGTAGAAATATGTAATAATATTTTTATTGACACCACGTTTGCTCTTGCATATCGTAGTCAGGAAACCTTCGAGTCTCTATAGAAAAGTATTATTTTAACAATCCATAAGAATTTAACTACATTACTCACGATATTTCCACATGACAATTTTCTGCTTTTTGTGAATTTTAATAATCAGCTCAAAAACAGTTATGCTTATTAGTTATATATTTAGAGGCTAAATGTATTGTTTTTAGCCGCTGTCGTGCATCTATCGTCTTAAATACCACGAGCGACATCATTATTTTAAGTAAAACAACTAGGCGAATATTCTCATTCTTAAACACTTCAATTCAAATAAAAATATAAGTATACGAAATTTTTACAAGGACTCTTTAAGCGCTCTTAGCAAAGTCACAGTTCATTGAATTTACAACCGTATGACAAAACAGGCGAAAATAGTAACTTTTGCACAAGATTTGCAATTTAAAGAGAATTGGCCATTGCTCATTCTAGTGACGCTAGTATATGGACAATATGAGTGTGCTTTTTAATTTAATGACATAAAATTTGAAACATATTGTAAGGAACGCTTGCGGTTTTGACTTTTAAAACCTACATTTTGGTCAAAAAATGTGCTTGGATAGGTAGTTTTCAACATATTTTCCACATTCGCCTTGCTATAACATTGAATTGCGTTATCTGTTGACCTAGTGACGAAAAGTGGTTATAGGGGGAAGTGTTAGCTTTCGTTTGATATATAAAAAAAGTCTGATTGGATGAAGGAAACACTTGAAGTTTCGACAAAAAACAATCAAAGAGGCCCATTTTTCAGCTAAGCTCCACAGCTCTTACATTGCTATGCACTCAACCGTGTAGTGTAATCAAAGACTGTGCGGAGACAATTCACTGCTTGCTTGAGAGCTCTTGGTCGAAAATGTGTGCTCAGGTGTATCGAAATGGAAACTGTGTGCATGATGGTTTATATGAGAATCGTTTTTGTACAGAAACCTTTCCATAATTATGATTACTTAGGGCTTAAAATCGATCAGTCCCGTTGTTGCTATGCGACTCCGATTGATTCAAATATCGAGTTCGTCGATGCACACGCGCTGAACCGTGTTATATCGTGTCATTTTACACAGGTATGAACCAATAAGATTGTAGGAATCTTTTCAAGTGTTTAAGAATATGTATTCATCAAATAGAACTGTTAAGGAGAGGAGAAAACAATTTACAAGATTCAATATAAATTTTATGTACCTATTAATGAATAGTGAGCGAGTCCTATTGTTATCATGCATGAGATGTTTCATAATATTCAATACTGCTTCAATGACAAACAAACTGAAACTAAACATGCAAGAAATAATGGGAATTAGAAGTTTGACCTGATCCAGTCCGCTCAGGCTAAAGGTTTTTTTTTTCAAAATTGAGTTATTTCAAGTTAATATAAAATAAAAAAAATCTTTAAAATATCATTGGAACGTGTTTCTTTTTCCTCCCTTCTAAATTTCTAAATACTTTCTTTCTTGAAGATAATTTAATATTAAATTTTTTTAATATAACTTGATTTTAATATTTTTCTATCTTGAACTTTAATTTCATTTCTGCAATCGTGTGCTCGTAAATAATATTCCATATCCTTTCATGCTTAAGTGCACACGGTCATTGCACACCGCTTGGTGTATAAGAGCTCCCTTAGGACCCTCCTGAGAGCATGTAATATTCATTGCCTCTTTTGCTTTACCTGCTCGATGCTATTTGCACACCTTGTGTGCGACCATGTTGCATACACTGTACTATAAAGCCCTGACCATTCTGTGTGTTTATTATTAATAAAGCAATTAACTACGTGTTCGTTTCTCGATCAGTACATTGCACAAATATCATCACATTAGGCAAAATCTGATAATTGCCTATTATTTGGGAAAATAACCGAGTCAGACATTTAAGCTGAATTTATACTACATCGCTGAGCGAGAGCGATTGGTTTTTAGCCAATGAGATAGAACTCCGTTTGTTGCTTTGTTAAAAGCGCTATATTATTGGTCAAAAGTACCAATCGCTCGTTGCTCAGCGATGGAGTATAAATTAAGCTTTAAACCCCAAGTAAATACGCAATGTCTGCTTCTTTGTTAATCACTGACAGATTAAGTTGAACTTTTGGAGCCGATAGATTAACAAAATAAAAATCATTCTTATTATGTATGAAATAAGCTAATAAATGCGTATCACTTGTTAAGGGTACTTGCCCATCAATTTCATTCAGGGGCGTGTTTGAAAAACGGCACAGCGCATTAGTAAAAAGAATAAAAAATACTAAAATTTTCACCGGGGTTCGAACCACTGCTAGTTGCACCATGAATGCTAAAGATGCCTACTGTGCAACGGTGACTGTGGTTAACATTCGGCGATTTTAAAAGATATACATATCAACACGTTTCTAGTGTATTGAAAATCAGACTTTGGGAGGAATACGGTCATAGAAAGACATATGACTCTACTTGTCTGTTTGTTTTTCATTTAATACAAATTAATTTTGATGAATTGAACTGGTACGACTCTTAGGACTCGTGATAAACGACGATTAATTTAGTAATAATAAAATGAAAACGCTGGGTCATTCACGACATCATTTGTAATTCATGTCAAAACCTGGGGAGGACCACACACATCCTTGTTGCATGTATACGTGCGCAATCGATACTCAATGATCCAGACAATAGCGTTTGAATATACCGCCCTTATGTCACTTGCGGGAAGATATATACTATAGGCCTACCCTAATAGCTTACAATAGATACCCCACCGTAAATAGCTCTCTTTATTACCTCGCTGTGCTAGTAAATACACGTAGCATACGCACTTGTGAACCATATTTTGTTCAAAAATGATAGGAAGGGACTGTTTTCAGCTAAAATGTTGGTTATCAGCAGATGCTTGATGATACCGGGAAGTGTTGCAGAAAGGTAAGCGTACTCTTTATTTGTTCAAAATATCACGTATCAATGAATTTAAATTGGAAATCCAAAAATGAAATGTCAGGTCAAAATTTTCACCTTCGAATTATTGTGAAATAAAATCAAACCGAATTTAGGCTCCGCAAACAACGTCCAATTATTCCCATTGGTGTTTGCAACACGTGCATATAATAAATTATGATTTGGGGCTAATTTGAGAAGAGTTAATGCCTCGAGTTTCAAAATACACCGAGTGATGTTTTTGATCAAAAACATCGACAATTCAAGACACTGTAAAACAAATCAAGAATTTTCTGGGATAATTGCAACTAAGTATAATGAAAGTTATGATCTAAGCTACCAGATGCATCATTAATTTCCTGACTATGATATTTAGTTGTGGCAAAAGATTACTTTAATGTTTTGGCGGGATTATTTCCCGCCAAAAATTTCAACCAAAAAGAGCATGTAGCCTTAAGAGTGAAATTGTACTGAGATATTGATGCGTCTGACGCTCGTGCATTATTTTGTACAATTTTACTCCCAACAAGTGATACGCATATATTAATCTAAGATTATTTCAAAACATACCCCCTTTATTCAAAACGCAACATCCAATATGAGCTGTAATGATCGCATTCCCAGGGCAGAGTTCAATGAAACTTTTGTACCTAACATATCCAAATGTCATTCTTTGAATGTAGAATCATTATGGGGGTACGAAATGTCATAGATATTGTCATGTCTGAGATCATAGTGATTCTGCTTCGTTATTTATTTATAGTTAATTAATTTGACAAATTAACAGTCAGACTAATTACGTTAGATCGGCTTTAATAACTGCATTGAAGACCTGTTTATTTCCGTGCATCCCAAAGAATCACATTACGACTATGACGTAGAACTCTGCAGGACTCTGTACGCATTTTATATTGTTAAGCCTTAATAAACAATATCGGTCAAATTTAAATTTAGTTATTCTTTATTATAAAATGGTAATAGTAACAAAGTTTTCTGGTAATTTTAAGCCAAACCAATTTATAACATGAAAAAAACCTCATTTCCTATCTTAGCTACTCAACAATGATGTTCCATTGGGGATTTAAAGTCATAAACTCATTTTAAAAGCTCGTAAAAATTATGGCTTTAATTCAACAATGTTTCATTTTGCACTGTATAATGAAAGAGCGTGCTTTGTGGTTAAACCTCAACGCATCAAATAGTAAAATATTATCAACTTTACCTTATTGTTTACCCTTTAAATACATAATTATTTGAAGAGTTTACGTTGCACTTAAATATCAAGAAGTGCAGAAAACGGTTAATATTTTACTATATTGTGTCTTCATCAAAACAAAATATACTGGAAATGAATCAAAAGATTTGCGAAAAGAACTAAGCTAATCATACCTGCAGAATTCTTGATAAACGACTCTGATAACAAAACCATCAATACAAGACTAACTCCATTAAATACCGATTTGATTTTAATGATAAGAACACACCCATATTATTTCAGCTACAATGCATCTTAAAAATATTTTCCAATAACGCTTACCTTCTTTTGAGCTATAACTGTGTGTCCTAGTATTCCTTGTGTGCGTACCATGAACAACCTGTCACATCAAAATACATTGAAATATATCCACGATTATGTTCACATGTTTCATTAGGCTTTCATGTGGAATTGTGTACACATAACATACTCTCGTATTTTATATACACCGTTGACACTGCTTTTTATACGTTCAGTTTTCATCACCACAACACATGTGCAAGACAAATCGCCCCCACTCTTTCTGCAACCAGCAAACTGTTCATTTCCTTTCGTAGAAAATAAATACAAGTGATGAGAAACTCAGCGACACAGAGATACGAGAAAAAGGTGTTGAGACTGTCAGTATATATCCAGGGTTTATATTGAAGCAGTATGATAAAACGTTGTATGGAGTAATTCCTTACCGTGTAGTGCGGTTTTACCCATCCCTGCATACACAGTGTGTACGTACATGTATGCTAGTGTGCTAAGTTATATACTAAAATACATGCATGCTGCTATTATGCGTGTGCTAGCTGTGAACAGGGAGTACTACCATAAATTATTAACATTATAGCCCTAAAATTACTCTCTGTTATAAGCTCAAGTAACGCATAAAATATGAGATGCATTATAAAGCAATGGCAATAAGAAAATTTTAGATTTTAGTAATGGAAGTGGTTAGCACGTGTGTGCGTTTGGTGGCTTTGAATATAAGTAGCGTTATAGTCTATCTGATGCCTATAGGTATATTATTTGTTGCTCGTTGTGACTTGCAATGTACTGAAAACGGATGTGCACGAGTCGGTGTTGAATCCACCTGTGGCGCATAGTGGGGCTATTCCATTTAGTCCACACTCCCCCTGTGAAAGATTTTACCTAAAGTCTTCCACAGAGGGAGTATGGGTTTCGAATAGAACAGACAATTGGGCAACTTTCATTTGAAATACTGACTCCAGTTGTGGAAAATGTAGATAAATATACATACAGGGGGAGTGTGGGGTTCAAAATGAATACCCCTGACCAATTACATTTGAAAAACGTACTCCCCCTGTCGAAGATATTTCCAAAATCTTTCACAGGGGTAGTGTGGATTTCAACTGGAATAGCCCATTACTATCGATATATTGGTTGGCATAGGAGTGTAACAGAAAGACGTATTAGAATAACAGATTATGTCTGGACACACAATAACAAATGCATCACATGTACGGGGAGCCCAGAAGGGTGAATCAGCTGATATATTATTAATTCATAACCTCCGCGTATTACGCCATTATGTGCGTCCCAATCAAATTGCTCGTTAGATGACATACGCACACCGGCGCGGAGGTTATTGATATCCATTCATAACCTCATTAATAAACGCGATGCGTGCGATCCAATCATATTTTATTATTTGTGAAAACGCGAACGCAAATCGAGGTCATTTATATCTCACAATTGACCGCAAAATGCGTAATTGTTCCAATGTCGCACACAATTGACTTCTGCGTGCGCCGTATTGTGCGTCCAACGAACTGCGCGCGCGCTGGCTGCCGTATTTGGATTGCGCGCTACCATATTTGCACAGATTCTGATACGCACTTTTGTTATTGGTCGTTTTGTTTTAGCCTGATCGATTTTGGGAAAGGGAAGATGTAAAATTGTTTATTTTACAAACTTTTGAGGAAAATTTTGTGTTATTTTGTAAAGTTAAAAGATCAAAGTGACGGTTATGAATGAGGTTAATAACTTTGCATCGGTTATATGTCGGGCATTGTGAAAAATCTAAACATTTTGCTTTGGACCTCGAATATCCTCGGGGCTGCGCCCCTCGGGATATTCCTCGGTTCCAAAGGCAAAATGTTTAGATTTTTCACAATGCCCTCCAAATAACCGATGCGCAGTTATTAACCTCTAATTCATAACCTCATTAATAAACGCGATGTGTGCGATCCAATTACATTTAGTTATTTGTGAAAACGCGAACGCAAATCGAGGTCATTAATATCTCACAATTGACCGCAAAATGCGTAATTGTTCCAATGTCGCACACAATTGACCGGAGTTTGCGTGTTGTTGTGCGTCGAACAAACTGCGCGCGCGCTGGCTGCCGTATTTGGATTGCGCGCTACCATATTTGCACAGATTGTGATACGCACTTTTGTTATTGGTCGTCATGTTTTAGCCTGATCGATTTTGGGAAAGGGAAGATGTAAAAATCATCTATTTTATAAACTTTTGAGCTAAATTTTGTATTTTGTAGGTGAAGAGATTAAAGTGATGGTTATGAATGAGGTTAATAACTTTGCATCGGTAATATGTCGGGCATTGTGAAAAATCTAAACATTTTGCTTTGGACCTCGGAATATCCCTCGGGGCTACGCCCCTCGGGATATTCCTCGGTTCCAAAGGCAAAATGTTTAGATTTTTCACAATGCCCTCCAAATAACCGATGCGCAGTTATTAACCTCTAATCAATGACCTCCGCGTATGCTTACGCGGTACAATGACTTCCGCGTAGTGCGCATCTGTTGCGCCGGAACTCTACACTCGCACGCAACTACCATATTTGCACATGGCGTGACTGCGCAGTGCTGTAATTGGTAAGTCCGTTTTAGCCTGTTCGACTTTTTGAAGGGCGAAATGTAAGTTTTGATAAAAATTGTTTATTTCAACAAATTTCGGAGAATAAAATCTTGAGATATGGTTGAGTGATGAGTTTAAAATGACGGTTATGAATTTAGATTTTAGTAATGGAAGCACGTATGTGCGTTTGGTGGGTTTGAATATAAGTAGCGTTATAGTCTATCCTGTAGGTATATTATTTGTTGCTCGTTGTGACTTGCAATGTACTGAAAACGGATGTGCACGAGTCGGTGTTGAATCCACCTGTGGCGCATAGTGGGCTATTCCATTTGTAGTCCACACTCCCCCAGTGGAAGTTTTACCTAAAGTCTTCCACAGAGGGAGTATGGGTTTCGAATAATTGGGCAACTTCCATTTGAAATACTAACTCCAGTTGTGAAAGATAATAGTACATCTACATACAGTGGTAGTGTGGGTTTCCAAATGAATAACCCTGACCAATTACATTTGAAAAAAGTACTCCACCCGTGGAAGATATTTCCAAATCTTCCACAGGGGTAGTGTGGATTTCAACTGGAATAGCCCATTACTGTCGATAGTTTGGTTGGCATAGGAGTGTAAGAGAGACGTATTTGAAAAACAGACTCTGTCTGGCTACACGACTACAAATACAGCATATAGACTGGGAGCTCAGAAAGGTTATTCAGCTGACAAGATACTAAGGTTTTATGATCTGGGTATGTTATTTAGAGGTTATAACTGAGCATCGGTTATTTGGAGGGAATTGTGGAAAATCTAAACATTTTGCCTTTTGAACCTAAGATATTCAAAATGTTTAGATTTTTCACAATGCCTGACGATACCGATGCAAAGTTATTCTCCACATTCAAAATCGTCACTTTCATCATTTCACTTTACAAAATAACAAAAAATTTCCTCATAAGTTTATAAAAAAAAAAAAAATATTACATTCTCCCATTCCAAAAAATCGAACAGGCTAAAAAGGACGACCAATAAAAAAGTTCGAATCACAATCTGTGCAAATATGGTAGCGCGCAATCGAAATACGGCAGGGCAATTAGTTCGACGCCCGGAGGTTACTTTCGAGCAATTTTTTACGCATTTTGCGGTCAATTGTGAGATATTAATGACCTCGATTTGCGTTTGCATTTTTACAAAATAATGAAATATGATTGGATCACACACGTATATTCATGAGGTTATGAATAAATAGCCAAGGTTCAATATTCCATATTGCTGCCGATCACACCCTGTACATTCCGTTTGGAAAAGATCATTGAACTTCACATAGGAACAACTTGCAAACTTGCTCAAATTGTGTTTAAACTATACCGATATATTTCTCTAGTCATCAGGATTCAGCTTTATAGTTTGACCTATCTAGCGTGACCGTGTTTTACTTATATATTTCCGAAATTTTTGGCTGGGGGTCAAAAACATAGAAATGCTCCAATTTTGAAAAAAAAAGGTTGTCAAAATATTCGTTTTGATATAGAAATTTAAATAAAGAATAAACTACACAATCTATGGTGTTTCGTTATCTAAGTAATATAGCAAAATAGATCAACGTTTTCAACAGGCCTTTGATGGCAGATAATCTATTTAAATGCGTTACCTCGTAGCCTAAAGCGAAAAATCCTGGATAGCTAAAACTATTTTGTTAAATGTGATATTAAAATGAACATTTTGACATATCTTTGTAAAAATTGGAGTATTTTAATACCAAGCGGGACTACATTTTTAAACACTACAATTGAGCAAGTTTGAGTAAAGTTCGATGAACTTTTCCAGGCTGAATACAGGAAGTGATCCGGCAGCAATATCGAATATTGAACGTTGAGTTCCTATAATAAAACGACCACCTATTTCATCAGGCGAAGCTTCAAGTAGATAGTTGACGCTCAAAGCGCTGGCGTACGCACGCACGTACTAAAAGATGCCGCATAGATGTACACAAATTAGCTGCCTCAACGCGTTGACGTCACTTTGCATCAGTAGTAGTTGTTGTTTGAACTTCAGATCCCCTGCACTGCTTTATACAGCCCGAGTATAAAGTATGCCATTAAACATGGTGTAAATCATTTTCAGGTATTGCATGGACCGACTGCTGTTCAGGTAGTGAAAACACAGCGTGGTTCTAGTAACTTGGTTTTAGGGGTGTCCTTTTATCAAATGATTTTGTTTTACAAACTAAAAGAGGCACGTTCATAAAAATTTCACATGCAATAGACAACATAATTATGATTCTCAGATATCCTGCAATTAACAGTTTGTAATATCGTAAATATGTTTACGATTTTAAAACAGAAAATGGGTATGTCTGTGATCAAGCAAAATCAGTCTAAAGTCGGGCATATTTAATTTTTAGTTTTGTATATAAGCTTCATTTTGCAGAAAATCAATATTTCCGACTATAAGTTCTGCTTGCAGCTTGATCACATCACATACGTAAAAACTCGATAGTTAACATATGTGCTTACTATCGAGCGAACTATCGAGTTTTTGCGGTATATCATTTAGACTCACCTTGTCAAGAGAGCAACTGAATACACACCCCTTTTAAATAAAGAATAAAGAAACTAACAACAAGATTCACATGCTTCATAGTAATATCATTTATTCGATTAATAACAATAGAATCACAAATCAGGATTTCTCTGAAAGAATTGTACCGTCACATAAAGCAACGGCATTATTTTGTAAAAGGATAACAATATTACAAGCACACCTCATTTTTAGTTAAAGGTCCGTAACCCGATCGACAGCATCATCCCCGATTTTTTCATTGTTGATGAGGTTTTGGTATCACATAATAGATACTATTTTTCTCATTACTATCCTGAAATTTGACGCTCCAAGTCGATGTATTTCCGGAGAAATCATGAAACACAGCGGTTTTTACAGGCTACCAGTTATTCGCATTTTACACGACACGGGAGTTTTGGGTAGTCATAGAATGAAATCGGAATAGATTCGGAAGACTTCACCCCAGTACCAATTCGTCCGCAAAAATACATCAAATATGCCCCCTAATGTCAAACTATAGATGGCGCTATAATGATATAAAACAAAAACAAAAATAAAGAAATACATAAGAGGCGAAATAAATAAGGAAACATGACCTATATTGTCAAGCATGATACGAGGAATATGAAAAAAATTATGAGAGCACCTCCCATTAAAAAATTTGTTAAAAAATAAAACAAAGAAAAATCATAAATATGTGAAAATGTGCATCATATAGCTAAAAATAAAGAAATAATTAAGCGAAGTAAATACAGCATGGGCTATCTTGTCAAGAATGATAATGAGCGCAGTGGCATGTAATGTTTTTTAAGATTAATCAGTATGAATAGAGGGTATAAAAGTGTACAGGGGCGAGCCGGTTTTCAGTGCCAAGGCGAACACTTCCTGTTTCCACCGGGACATGCGCTCGGCCGTTGTTTCGGGATGCCTGACCAGAATGCAATTCACGCGTACCAGTGTATTGGCTTGCTAATATGCTAATTATTCACATTTATGCTGAAATTGTTCCCGTTTTCTCACATAGATGGATAAAGGGGACAATATTTGACATTGTATGTAAGTTTGAAGAGAATCCATATCCTAAACCGATAGGGTTACCCCCATTTAATCCATAAGGCATACACAGTGCTTCCAAAGTTTATATGTCAATTCGCCGCAGAAGTGATGATGTAACAGGATTACCTACCATAGCAACAGATGAATACAATTATTTTTGATTCTATTACCCTCACGACCCATGAATCAAATTAATGGGTCGCAATAATGGGTCAAGCGCCGTAACATATTCTACGCATAGCATTATACTTGGTTACGTGTACAAAATACGCGCAGTCACTACGCATACGCGCTCCACCTTGAAGTAAACAGCCTAAAATATTTGGGCAAAAATTTGATATTTTCTCTTTAAATCGCACTATTTTGAGGTAATAGAATAGAAATAAAGAGTGCAGCATTATTCTTTACACCCAAATAATGTGTCCTCGGCAGTAAAAACGTTTAAATATTGGGTTCGGCTGCGCCTCACCTATTATTAACGTTTTTACTGCCTCGGACACATTATCTGGG
Organism: Amphiura filiformis; assembly: GCF_039555335.1. Classification (NCBI taxonomy): domain Eukaryota; kingdom Metazoa; phylum Echinodermata; class Ophiuroidea; order Amphilepidida; family Amphiuridae; genus Amphiura; species Amphiura filiformis. The sequence continues at coordinate 7,956,982 of NC_092629.1, forward strand.
TGTAAATGATACTGTATTAACCTTTATTTCTTAAATATATCGCCCTGCACTACAATGTCACGCGGTACCTATGCATAGATGTCAAAGAACAGGGATAACGATCTGGATTGTGATTCTATGGAGTATTCATATCATGCTGATCACTCGCACTTGTAAGATTAGTATCTTTGAAAAGAGCGGTATTTTATTCAAAATTTGTATTCATCTATTGGTATGGTATTTAATCCTGTTACATCATCAAAACAAACTCCCAAGAAGTAACATAGAGGTGCATGGGCTAATGACACATAGGGGAGGTTTTCCTGCCCAACGATTGGATTTTGTGGCCCTTGAACATGTTTAAAACAAAACGACCAAGAGGTTACATGGGAGGTGTTGCTTTAAACATGTTCATGGGCCAATGACACATAGTAGGTTTTCCAGCTGCCACGATGTAGTTATGGCCCTTGAACATGATTAAAACAAAATTGCCAAGAGGTTACATAGGAAGTTTTGCTTTAAACATGTTCAGGGATCAATGACAAAGTTGTTCCTGGCCAAAGTAGATAAGTAAATTGCCATTGTGATATCTCATAAACTAAGAATGCTAGTAATGTAACAACTTCGTAGCACATTTTCGTTATTGTGTACGCTGGTGGTTATTGTCAACAATGCCTCCTTTGATCTGGTTGGATCAGATTAAGTTACCTATGGACTACTTGGAGCACATCAAAGCTAACTGCATGAGCACAAATGTTAATAACAGCCTTTGCATTAACGTTTTCTGCACTAAGCAGCCAATGCAGTTGACAGTTTTGTGTTCCAAGAAGTCAATAATATACTGTTAATCTATTATTTATGCATACTTAATCATATGTATGATTCAGATATATGATTAAACATCGTTTGCTTTTATGTTAATATTTTTTTACATTACAAAGATAAAGTTAAATAAGATAAATAACAACATTAAACATCACAATACTAAGGATAAACGGTCCTTTGGTAGTATGGTCGATATCGTCTGTGAGAGAAACGAAAAAAAAAAAAAACAGGACAAGAGATTTATTTCAGTATAGGCGTAAACCTTTTGATCGACGTAATCGTAGCCGACCCTAATACTTTTTATAATTTTGACGGAGTATTGTTTGTATTGTTTCTTGGTATTTTTTAATTCGTCATTTCTGCGACATTTATTTGTTCATGCGCCAAGAGCTGCGTATGGGCAGATTATAAATCCATAATGTATGAAAATATAAAATTAATAAATTATGGATAATAAATATTCTAAAAAATTACAGGGTATGTAAAAAAATTGCAATATGGCAAAGAAGCCATCTTTATTTTGGAACCAGGTTAAACGCTTTTATATTTAAAACGTTACACAAATGATATGTGACCTTGTGTGGAAAAATGAAGGGATAAGCATTTAGAGTTTTGTTTTATGACACATTTAAGGGATCTGGAATGAGCGTTTTAAGCGTGTCGACAGTATTTTTTGATCATTTGCCATAAAATGTGTATTACATTGGGAATTTCAAAAAATCAAAATTATTTGATATCAGAAGGACATTCTTCGTATCGTATTCAGAATGCAATTCAATATGTCTGATATCAAAAAATACTGTCGAAACGCTTAAAACGCTCATTCCAGATCCCTTAAATGTGTCATAAAAACAAAACTCGGTATGTCTGATGTACTCTAATGTCCCGCAAAAAATACTGTCCAAACGTTCATACCCCATCCCTTAAGAGCGATGCCCAATTTTAATGGTTGTCAAGGAACTTCGATCTCCGGGAATTTCGACTGAAAAAGGTCACAATTCACACCAGTGGTATATCATCTCTACGATCTGAATTGACATAGGTCAGTTTATTATTAAGACACATCCGTCTTACCATAGACCCTGGAAGATATGTTATAAACATTTGGTCACATTTTATCAATATGATAAAATAATAATACAGTAAAATATAGTATAAGAACTATTCTACAGTAAATCTGTTATACCAAGTAACTGATGAGGCATTAAATATACAAGATATTAATCATCTTCCTAAATAAGCATATGGTACATGTTAGACTTGGCTTTTGACTTATCTCAAAATCGGTGTAAACTATTTACTTAGAGCTGTTTCCATGTATACAATAATGCCTGAAAAAAGGCGGCCTTTTTATCTTGTTGTGCTGAGAGGTAGCCCCTCTACTGATCTCAAAACCTTCCACAGTGTTTCTTGTAGGCTACAGAAAGCATCTCAACTTCCTAGACATATGTTTTGAAAAGTTCTAACTGAATTTCGAAAAATAAAAATATAATTGCGCCGGCATCCACTACTCAAAATATTGGACCTGCCTGTCGACTATAACACGGTAGAGGATAGTCAAAATAAAAATTCCTATCGTTTATTCTCTAACTCAAAATAATTATGGGACCTGCATGCCTATCGTTTATTCTCTAATCAACAATATGCATACCTGTATTAATTATTCATCATAATCATAACAAGTAGTCGAGCAGCAGAATTTGTAAGGAACTCTGATGCTATTCTGTGACGTCACGACAAAACTCTCCTCCAACAGATGTATGAAACATTCCACTCCATCTGCCGCATCAGATGGTATGTTGATATCGATGTTATCTTGATGACATTCAAAAACGGGGGGAGGTTCGGTGGGCTCGGGAGCATTGGTTGGAACTTTCATTGTCCCTGGAGGTCCTCGAGTTACCGGTTGGTCTGTATAGATATATAGATATATATTATAGTTGATCAACTAAATAATATTATGATAATAATTATCATCATGATCATCATCGTTATCGTCGTCATCATCAACAAGTCATCATCATGGGACGTAACAAATGTGGAAAATAAGCCGCAAATACTTTTTTGGAACCACTTTTATTTGCAAAATAGCGCACTCACATCCTAAATTAGAGCTTATTCACGTGTTCTACGAGTATCAACTAAAGTATGCTATATCATAATCATGATCATGCTCATGATCATCCTCGTCATAATCATCATCATTATCATCATGTGACGTAACAAAATGTTGAAAATGTTCCAGCAAATATGGTTATGTGGAAAACACTCAAAAATGGAAAACACGATTTGCTTGATTCCCGTATTATATAGATAGATAAGAGATGAAACGTGAGTATAAAGCAACTACTAACGTGTAAGAGTCGTATTATGTGGTGCGCAAAGCATATCTCGATCACTACTGGATATACCCACAACTATGAGCTAACTCCAGTCGTATGCTTTTCTGTTATTATAGACATTAACTACCTGCCTAGCTTGTATTAAAGTTTCAGCGAACATTTTACACAGTTGTCGAGGGTAATTAATATCTCTCAAATGCAGACAATAGTTTACCCCAAATCATAATCCATACCTTTTATCGTCACTGGCCACTCCTGCGGTTTAGAATAGAATGGGCATTCATCATCGCCGTAGTTCGCATCCATTACAACGCCTTCACCAATACGTAGAGTGTATGGCAACTCCCTTGAAACTTCGTTTATAGGCATATCAAAATATATATTTTTGCCTTGGAATGTCACTTCGCTTGGATCGGATGAATCCACGTGGCCAACTTCGTTACCCTCGTTGTTTATGAGCTGTATATATCCCGCTTGAGTCGGCCGTCGAAACTGTGTTTTCCATCAAAACAATCGAATTGCACAAACAAGATAGACATAGTATATTTTTAGAAATGATTGAAATGAACAGGGACTTGACTTCTGCGATATTCTATATCCTATTTAGATTCCTTTATAGGTTATGAACAATAATAATGTGCTTATGAATTAGGTAGACCTGTATCGCTGGGCGAAAAAAAAAAGATATGTAAATTTAAATTGATTTAATTAAAAGGCATGGACATTATAGAAGACTAAGAATAGACTTTGCTGAAGCCATCTGTCAAGACGTTTTGGTTCAATAGGATTATAATTGGTTTGATGTGTGTGGTGTGTGTGTGGGGGTGCGTTTGTAAATGCCGTCTAACGAGGACCTACATATGGATACACACTGTAAAACGAGGACACACCTCCAAACGAGGACGTCCTCGTTTTGAAACTATGCCCAGGATGACGTAAATGATGCAAATATGCATATAAGATAGCATATAAGATAGGTCCCCATAGCGGGTATAGGACGGGTCTCAGTTGGATAGTAAGTTGCCTGGTGTGTTTGCGTGAGGTCCACGGTGTGTCGATTAAAAACGGGTGTGTAAGTCCTCGGTTAGATCCTTCTAAAGTCGAGGTCCTCGTTTGAACGTATTTACAAACAGGGGTGTGTGGGTGGTGGTAGGGGTATTTAGTTGTGTATGAAGGGTACGTGTGGGGTGTGCTTAAAGAATGTGTGGTTTTACTTGTGGGTTTGTTTGGTTACCTGTCTGTTAAATCGAATACGCCAATTCTTGGTAGAAGTTACTATTTGCCCAGCTGATGGGTAACTTTTGGCTTCCACAGGGTAAAGATATGATACCGGCTCAACCACTTTAAGGTTTACGTTTATCGTATCGCTTGAAATTCTGGAAAAAAAATCATTTTAAGAATTTATTTCTTAATTTTAAAGAAATGGGAAAGTTGGAAGAATAGGCTACCTATTATTACTATACTTTTTGGGAACTGAAAGTGTGGAAGCAAGCAGATGTATCATGCTAAGTTTGCGTAAAAGTTGGCAACCAGTTTATTGTTGTTAATTTGGGTATGCTGAAGTCGAATCTGTTGTCTGTCAAGCACCGTTTTGAGCCGTTGACCTCAAAAAGACCCCAAATGGACCCCATAGGATCACATAGGGGACAAAATTAAATTCATACCAATAACACTTTCAAACACGTCAAACTATGCGTCTGCATTGGCCCCACGGATCCCAAAAATATAATATTTGTGTGCTGCCTATTGTTAAGAAAATATAGAACACAAAAAGACTAAGGTCGATTTGCGTGTTGTGCATGGGTCAAGTAGCTCCAATTTTCGTAAAAGTTGAGGCAAATTGTTTGCCTAGTGGCTAGCGTAGAGATTTCAGAAAAAGAATAGTTTGTACTATCTGCGATGTCTAGTTAGGAAGTTACACATCAAAGAGTTGAAATATATGTAGGATTTCATAGGATTCAATTGCATTTGTATTCATTTATCATCTATCGTCTGAACTTCACATCGCAGATAGTAAAACTATTCTTTTCCTGAATCCCGTGAACTTAAGGAATAGTTTGTATCAGTTTGTATCCATTTTTACGAAAATCGGAGCAACTTCAATTTTTCACCCCTTAGACCCAGACGAATAATATTCGACATGCTTTTAAGTGAATTTGGAGCATGTTTAATTTTTGCCCCCTATATGAGCATGTTCGGGTTTGGGGTGCTCTTTTTAGGGTTACGGGGTTTTAATACAGCTTGGCAGATAATATTGTTTGAGTTCAGCATGATGCTTAAATAAGCACATATTTCCAAAATAGAACCAGTCTTTATGGCCGTACAAACTGGACGAAGACCAGTTTGTTACTTGTAACGCCTATCGTTTGTAAATCAAATGAATTTCAGACATGCACATTTTGGACCGGTATGCACATAAGTGGTTTATGTTTGGTCTAAATATACTTAATCTAAGGTTATTATAGACCCTGGTAAAAGTTAAATCTCTAGGCGTATATACCGTAAAAACTCGATTATTAGCATCGTGTGCTTACTATCAAGCGCTTTTGAAAACATGAAATTGTACCATAATCCGGCGCTTTACCAACTGAGCAAATGGGTTTGAGGCACACATCTGCAGGTTTACTTGTTCGTATATAACTATGTGTATCGGTGATTTGCTCAAAACGCTTTACACTTTTATGGACGGGCTCTTCATGTTTGCATGTTTTAAAAGTGCTCGATAGTAAGCACATATGCTAACTATCGAGGTTTTACGGTATGGTACTTAATATACCCGGTTTAACACAATCAAGTGTCCTCCTCTTTAGTGATGGCTATATTGTAATATAAAGCGGATAACAAATAAGATTATAGCAGCTTCGTTTTTGAGGAGAAAGTCGACTATCGGTTGGGAAGGGAATTACACTCATAGTACTACTGGCCACATTTCTACTATTAAGTATAGTCACGGTGGAGTCCATCAATACATTTTAATATCAACTGAATTTTGAATTACAACCTTCTTACTTTAAAATCAATTTTCTTGAACAAACAAAAAACATTAATCGTATTTTTTCTTTGAACAAGTTCATTAGGAATGTTGATATCAACTGTGAATTTTGTTCATTTTGAACAATTCCAAGTAAAAACGAAGTTGATTTACTCACGTTTTTAGTGACGTTTCACCACTGCACTAGTGGCTTCATCAGACTGTTTCTTCAGTAAAGTCAGATAACACAATAGTGCTTGGACCTTGTTTTTCTTTTAAATCCTGGTATAATACATAGGCGTAGAGTTTAGTTTTCTAAATTTTCGATTTTAACAGGCCTGAACTTGGCCTGTGATAATATTTTTGGTTCACGTTCTAATTTTTAAGTCGCTAAGGAAAGATTCTTTCCAACTCTCTAAGAAACATATTACTAGACTAGACTATATCTGATAGTTTTCTCAGAATTTTTGCTTTAATTTTAACCATTGTTTACTCCCAACTGGCAAAATTTCAAATTCAGTCATTTTGGAATGCAACCAGCAGAAATTTCACGTGTTGATTTTGAAAATCACATGTTCATGGAATTTGGAAATTTTACCAAAAAAAAAAAGAAAGAAAATATTTCGCCTATTATGTTGTAATTAGACAGCTTTTTACTTACCCAGCCTTGTCTACTGCGGTAAAACCCACGATATATGGAGTAGGATCGATTTCGCCTTGCGTCGGTTCCCAAGTCAGAGTCCTCGATTTACCTCCATCAACAGTTTGTAAGGAGAAGGCAGTCATACCCGTAGGTTTGTTAATAACATCAATTCGACCAACCCTGTAAAAACAAGACGAAATGTGGATAATGAGAAAAAGAAGAAGGAAAACGAGATTAGAATACTTAAAATGATCTTAGTTAAACAGAGAGGATCGACGTATACGACCCGCTTTTGAAGACTTGAAATGATTCTAAGCAACACCGGAAATCTCCCTGGAAAGTTGATCAGATGATCACATCAATCCTACCTGATGAAGTCCTCCGATGTGAAGGATGAAATATTGTAATGAGTAAGATAATTGTCATTTAAAATGATCGTCACTATATAATTGCGGTATTGAATCTAAATGCGCTTTCCTAGAAACATGCGATTTAGGCTTTACATTGTACATTTAAACAATTAAAGGTGCTAGGTTTGTTGTTTAATATTGTGTAATGGCGTCACAATATTTGACGTCACAACATCATCAATCAGCTCAATAGAGCATCAGTCCGGTGATCCGAAGGTCCCAGGTTCAAATCCTGGATGGTCAGTGAAATTTTTCGCTGGCTGTCATTTATGTATGTGTTGACTTGTGTTAAAAACCTTTCTCATCATCAATCAGATGTCTGATTAAATCCGATGTTCTCGGATGCAACGTAACCGTAACCTAAGGTGGGGCGAAAAACACTTTCACAAAATCCCTACTTTTTTTGCTATTTCTTACTGTATAACTCTAGTAAGAAATAGCAAAAAAGTAAGGATTTTGTGAAAATCTACTGCCTGGGTGAAACATGCTTCGATCTTACTGATATTTCAGCACAATACTAGTATGTACCACAGTAAAATTCTCCGAGAGTTCCAAGTCGATCCGAGAAAAAAAAGTGTTTTTCGCCCCACCTAGTAACTAATTGCGTTGCAAAGTTTAGTTCCAGTATTATATTTAATTTATAAACTAAAACCTTTTATATAACATTATATAAAAAAGGCCTGTTTCCTGTTTTTAAAAGACATAATTTGGTGTCTGTGACTGATCATATAGGTTCGCCCATCATCTCGGACTACAGCTGCGCCATTTGATCTGGATCTCAGAATCATTTTGCGGTAGCAAACTTATTTTCTCCCGATCCAATTGATACTTTTAATACTGCATCATATATATATATATTCTTACAAGCTCATACACTGGAGATATTCAACAAAGTCTCCCTATTAAAATAATTATATTAATCATTTTACAACTGTTCTTAAAATGATCATATGAATCATTGTAGTGCTATGACAGCGCCATCTATTGTTATTAAGTTTATATTGTATATATACAAACTAAGGGCTACAGAGAAGCAATAGCCATTAAGGTCTCCATGCAGGGCTACAAATAAACAAGAGACCTCAATGTTGCCCCACAGGATTTCAAAGAAACAATAGTAATCAAGCTAAAACTATAAATTATCCCCTTCCCTCCCCCATAGTTAAAACAAGAAAGCAAATATGAAATGGGTGACGGGTTATTACCATGATTTAATACGGCATTTCATTCACTTTGCTTCCATGCCATGTGGGGCTCTTTTATATTGGAACTCTATTAGTTGCAAGTCTTTACTCTAGTAGTGACCGGCATCAGCCCTGCCGAGCTTGAGGCATTTATGTTTTGGGCCTAGTAAAAACATCATTCGTTGCTCTGAAATGTTTTTCCCCAAGGGGCGTTAGACCAACAATTATTTCGAGAACATAAAGTTAAGTCTTAAAATCCCTTTTTAAAGATATTTTAGAGAATCAAGAATATATAGAATAGAAGGACTTCGGAGTGCACCTCGTGTTGGGTGGCATAATACTTACGGTTGACTTCCAATGGCCGCATATGCTTCGACTTTCATCTCAAAGCGCTTACCAACTGGAATGGATTGGCAGTCATATTTTGGTTCAATGATTGCAGGTCTGTCGCATGTAGTGGTATCGGGGCTGATTCTCAGCAGGAAAGACAAGGAAATCTTGCTTCGTGGGTTGCCATTTTCATCAAGATCCTCAATCATTACTCTTACAGCATAATCGCCTGGAGGGCCACTGGTATCGAAGACTAATGTGCAGTTATCCTAAAAATTGAAATAGAAGATTTGCGAGTATATGCCTTTTATTGTTGATTCTTAAACACTTAAGAAAGTTCCTGCAATCTTATTGGTTCTTAGTCGTGTGATATGACACGATATCACACACTTTAGCCCGTGTGTGTCGACGTGATACTCGAACGCGCTATTTGAACCAATCGGAGGTATATAGCAACAATGGGACTGCTGCAATTCCTTCTAAAATGTAGGATTTAATTTGATTAAAATTCAAATGATTATGATTATATTTATTTGAATTGAAGTGTTTAAGAATGAGAATAAATGTATTGCTATTAGTAACTGTCGTGCATCTTTCGTCTCCTATAACACGCGACATCGTTATGTTTAGCGTAAAACAACTCGGCTTCGCCTCGTTGTTTTACTTTAAATAATGATGTCTTCCGTGTTAAATGAGACGATAGATGCACGACAGCGGCTAAAGACAATACCTTAATTATCTAAATCAGTACAATATTTTGATTGGCTGATTAGGTGTTTGTTCATTTATATTTTTGAAGAAACAGACTTATAAATGGTAACACTGTCAACAAACTGACAACGGAACAACAGAAAATAGAAAACAAATGCAATGTAACAGAATGAGTGTTACTGTACTTACATAGATGTCAATGTACGGAAGTTCCTCACAGACGCCACCATTGAGTTGAACTCCGTAATTTATTACAGGCTTGAAACATTCACCTTTATCGCGTTCAGTTTTCCGACAACTGTGTTTATCACCATCAGGGTCGTTAACTGTGTATTAACCAACAACAAATTAAAAGGGAGAAGAGCATTTGGGTGGGAGTTCCGACTTTTTAAATTAAGGACTATCAATGGAACAATCCGATTCCCGAGTTTTAAGTATAGTAATTGCACCAGCGGTTTAGAGAATGAAAACCACGGTTGGGTGAAGCCGCTGCCTGCTTGTTTCTTTACAACGTGTAAAGTCTTCAATGTAGTGTCAATGTGAACGGTAATCGTGTTAAGTTACTCCGACATTCCCGCGACCAATTTACTCCTGACTTTTGTCAGGGGTAACACTTAAACACGACCTGGTGGATCGGAGAAGCTGCCTGTGTGAACCAGTTGGCGACTTTTTGTCGGGTTTTTGGGAAAGATCACTAAGCAAGATGCAAATCGCGCCTCGATGCGATGGTCATGTACTTTTCATGATTCTTCGTCGTTCTATTTGCCACTGAGCTCCGCGCTGTAGACGGACAAACAGTGGTGATGCAAGGGCATAAATATGACGGGGAGAAATTAGTAGTAAAATGTTGAAACAAGTATTACAAAGCAGAAGAACAAATTGCGGCTGACAAGAAAAGTAAAGAATTGTTAGCAGCAATTTGTTTTGACCAATAAATAATCAAATTTTGTTTGGGTATTTCGATGATACCCAAATCATATTTGAACTCGCGCCACTTACTGAAAGCAACGACGTTGTTAGTTGTGATTTCTTACGACTAGTCCAATAAAATATCCACTTACTTGCAGACGTTTCGGAAACTGTCAGTTTCCTTTATCGATGCTATTGATGTAATGACGATCTGTATACAGCTGATGTTGACTGCTGCTTAGCAACTGAGTTGCCAGTTGCTTTCTTGTCAGTTATCAGATCGTCAAAACGTGACTCAAGTTGTATTGCCCCTCGTCTCTGTTCATGGTGTTGCCCCGCTTTCTGATGGTAATTGCCTCTTTGATCCACCTTTTATATCTGTTGCTCTCTTTGCCCACGATCTTAGCCTCATCCCAATCGATTACATGATTGTTTTCAACCACATGGTCTGTAATAGCCGACTTGTGGATGACAGACTGTGATGCCTTTCTCGTTGCTCTTGTTTTGATGTTGTCTCCGATTTTCTCAGCCTCAGTTTTATGTTCGTCAAGTCTTTTTCCAAATTTCCTGCCTGTCTCCCCGATGTAAGCCGAATTACAGTTTTTGCAAGGAATGGAATATATCACATCGGTAGAATTATGGGGTTCCCGCTTGTCTTTTGGATGTACTAAGAGATTGCGAAGTGTGCAATGAGGTTTCATTGCCGTGGCGATGTTATATGTTTTGAAAACCCTAGAAATGCGCTCGGACACACCTTCCACATAAGGAACAACTACCAACCCTTTAGACTTGTTCGAATCGTCTTTCTTCTTTCTCTCTTTCTTTGACTTTAGTTTTGCCATCTGATCTTTCACCTTCTTGATGCTCCAATCCGGGTAGCCACATTTCTGAAGCGCGCCTTTGATGTGATCGTCCTCTCTTTCTTTATCCTCATCTTCGGTGACAATTCTGTTCTTTCTGTCCATGAGTGTGCGGACGACCCCTAATTTATGGTGTAGAGGGTGATGCGACCTAAAGTTCAAGTATTGGTCGGTGTGTGTTGCCTTCCGATACACCAGTAATTTAATCGATCCGTCATCTCGTCGAACAATCAAGGCGTCTAAAACGGGATCTTACCATCCTTCTCCTCTTCATAGGTAAACTTGATTGAATCTGTGTCGTCCACTTGGTTGAGGTGGTCGGTGAGGGCGTTAACTTCATCTTTAGCTACAATTTCAAGATATCATCGACATACCTTTTCCACAGCTTCGGTTTGCATTCCATAGGCGCCGTAGCAATCGCAGTCCCTTCCAGGTGTTCCATGAAGATGTTAGCTGCCAACGGTGACACTGGACTGCCCATGGCTGCTCCGAAGCGCTGTCTGAAGATGTTCCCACGAAAGGTAAAGTATGTTGTAGACAAAATAAAATCAAGTAACTCCACCACGTCTTCTGTTGCCAGCTTGTAACCATAGGACTTGTTGTATTCTTTAAGCCAACTTCCCTTCTGCAGTCTTTCTTTCACAATGTCAAGTACTTTGTTGACAGGTGTACACGTGAACAGCGAGACCACGTCGAGGGGCAATACAACTTGAGTCACGTTTTTGACGATCTGATAACTGACAAGAAAGCAACTGGCAACTCAGTTGCTAAGCAGCAGTCAACATCAGCTGTATACAGATCGTCATTACATCAATAGCATCGATAAAGGAAACTGACAGTTTCCGAAACGTCTGCAAGTAAGTGGATATTTTATTGGACTAGTCGTAAGAAATCACAACTAACAATTAGACTATGAACAGTCCTGATGAATTTGTTCAAGAAGCAACGACGTGTATGCAGCACTTTATTTCCGGAAGTTACTCCGAGCATTCAATAGTCCCCTGCGAAGGTCGTGTTTAATTTGGCTGCGAGGTCGTGGCAAAGTAGTCGGAGTAATAATAATAATAATACATGGGATTTATAGAGCGCCCCACGATGTAAAAACAGCCTCAAGGCGCTACACAGAATCTTAAAACTACATACACTAATACAAAATCAAGTAGGGTCTACATGCTGAACAAAATAGTAGACATGAAAAATAAGCAGGATAAAACTCATATACACACCTTAATATACTACAACTCAATAAAATACCATGAGCTTGACCAGCAAACTATATAAAATTAGACTACACTCTGGAAATACATGTTTAAAAAGTAGCAAAATTAATAAGATAAAATCGCTTTTAAATTTGCACAAACCACATGCCACCTTATTTCACACCTCTAAAACAATAATTCAGAACCTTGCAGAAAAATTAAATTGCACAACTGAAATGAGATGACGATCAAATTGTCTAACAAGATGCATTGAAAAGATGAGTTTTGAGTCCTTTGTGAAGGAATTTATGTTTGAAACTGAACGAAGCTTGAAAGGCAACTTGTTCCACACCTTTGGTGCAGCTGCGGTGAATGATCTTTTGCCGTAGAACTTGGTTTTAATTCTTTGGTTCACGTGTACAAAGGAGTGCATGTGAAGTCGATCGTAGAGTCCGCTTTGGCTTATACTCCTCAATAAGATCGCTAATATATCTAGGCGCCAACCCGTGCAGTGCCTTATAAATGGTTCCAAAAAAGTAAGTCCCCCTAAGACATTTTAGTATAACCCAAAAAAAGTTTGGAACATAGGCTGATTAGTTATGCATCAAGTGAGCGGGTTTTTGTTGCTACTTTTATCATCTTCATTGCAAAATGCAGCCATTTATGAAATTTTCGGCCAAAAAAAGTTTTCTACATAGGCTTTTTATGCTTTAATTTGTGTTTGACAATTTTTTTCCTTTAAGTGAGTAATTTAATCAAAAAGAAGCATAATTTAATTTAATTAAGTTTTCATGATTTAGGTGTCACACAATTTTTATGGTTCAGAGAATAAATTAAAATGAATGTTGAAGTTTATTAATGTCTTTCAATAATGAATAGGCCTTCTCATGTGAGATGACTTCTAGCATCGTTCTTCTCTGCTGTTGGTCAAGCTGGTTCCCCGCATGCTGCAGGATTTGCTGCAAAGTCCTCTAAGGTGGTGTTGTCCCTCACTTGTCCGCTTGTAACAAGTTAAGTCTTGATAATGGCCACCCATATAAATGTTTTTTGAACCTTTCAAGGAATAACCACTTGAAACAAGTGTATAGGGATCCAGCATAAAACATCTAACCAGGAATCTGTTGGTCCATTGGTTAAATTAATCAATGAACACAAGATTTATCATTGAAGTTACAGTTGTTCCTTCCTAATAAATTTAATTAGAATGAAAAACTTATTGAATTTACGCATTTTAATGCAAACAAAAAGCCAATGTAGAAAAGTGCAACTTTTGTTGCTGAATAAAATTTCAAAAATGGCTATATGATTACTCACTGAACCATAAAACATGTTTGAAATGTCTAAAAATCATGAATAGAGGTCTGAAACCAAAAGTCATGCATAAAAAGCCTATGTAGAAAAGTGCAGCTTTTTTTTTGTTTAAAATTTTATAAATGGCTGTGTTTCTCAGTGAAGATGATAAAAGATAACAGTAAAACCCCGTTCACTTGATGCATAACTAATCAGCCTATGTTCCAAAATTTAAAACAGGAGAATTGATCAAGCCGTTTTTGGATTATACCAAAAATTCTTAGGTTGGGACTTGTTTTTTTGGAACCGTTTAGGTAAGCAATGCGATCTTGTACACAATCCGCTGTTGCACGAGAAGCCAATGAGGACTCTAAGAACAGGCTTCATATGCTCCTCCTTTCAGCACTTGGGCGCCGCAGTGTTCTGCACTGTCGATCTGTAACTTCGCGATTTCATTGTCTTGAAGTCTGTACAAAACAGCATTCTATGAGTCTAAACGCGAGGATACAAATGCATGTACCAACCTCTCCACAGATGATCAATGGTGATTTTGGGAAATGATGGAGTTTTCACAAATTTTGAACTTATTTGAACCACCTCAGTTTTTAGTCATTCACGTGTGTGAGCGCGTGCGTACGAATTTGGGTAAATTCTTTGGTATGCAGCTGTAAATTTACGCCGATGTGTAAATCGAATCCCAGAATGCATTGCCTATTTTAATTTGGTGTTAGAAATAAATCTTGTGCTGCTCATGGCTCATGTTATAAACAACACAAATCATAATTCTTAAGCACTATAGTGCAATATAAAATTTTTTATTCCTGGCAATGAAAGGAACAATTTGAGGTATTTTACAGCATGGCAGAACAAATTTTAAATTGTTGGTCCAATTATGACCTTCTACCTGGTATAAAGCATAGCGGCATATAAAAAAGGAACCAGATCTATTTTTATCATTTTGTGGTGTAAGGTTAAACATTGGTTCCGCTAATGTAACAGGGCAAAATGCTAATTGAAATACATAGCGTTATGCACTATTGGCTCTATTGGCTAAATGTACGTAATTAATTAGGTAAAAGAAGGAAAAAATCATCCTTGAACAGTTTTGAACCTGGGACCCCTGGTATCCAGACTAGTCGAGCTATCAAGGGAGCCAGCGCTCTACCACTGAGCTATCAAGGAAACCGATTGGCTCGTTGTATGTATAAGTGATGTTTTGCTTGCAAAAAGTACCTATTTTGTTCAACCCTAAATGCTTTCGTATCTACTTAAACTGTAGGGATGACCATCATAATTTCATGTTGCCCCTTTTGCTACAAAAGATTGTTTTCTGGAAAGAACTCATCAACAGAAGTATTTTGGTGGTTAAATGGTCAAAATCGGTCAAAAACTTTTCGAATTATGAATTTTCAAAGTTTCCCATTCTGACCGGTCATTGGAACGAAATAAATTGACAAAGTCTAAATATAGCAATGTGAGCAAAATTGGTATAAGCATATATTTACCTTTTTATATTTGGCCACGCGTTTTAAGTTGGGCCCATTTCGTGTGACACACTTTATGTTTGCGCAAATCGCGTGTATTTTCGTTTCAATGGCTATAACTTTTTCAAACTATGCATTAACCCCACAAAAGTATACATTTTCTGGAAGCAAATTGCCTGAGGAGTTCAAAAATGCACTTAAAATTAACATAGGATGTTATGAAAGGTTATGAATTTGAGAACCTCCAAAATTCATGAAAAAATACTATTGGAAAATTTTTTTGAAGAAATGCTGCATACCCTACAAGATTAATTATTGCAGATTTGAATTCCTCACAGTCAGAGCTTTCCAAGCATATATAACTTTCTATACCTCGGCAATGTTTACCATATTTTGCGCGGGGCTAGAAAAATGACCCAACAGATTCCATTTTTTAACAGAAAATTTTACCTTGCCATGTTCTTACTGTAACTCTCCTTGAGGACACCAGACATGTATTAAATGGTCTAATTCAATTTGATAAGGCATGCAGAAGCAGCAAACCTACTAAAATAGGTATTAATTCCTCGTAATAAACTGCATTATCTCGTTGTATACAATATGCGTTGACTTCAGTGAAAATTCTCCATTTTTTGTACAAATTTGCTTTACAGAAGAGTTATACTACATGCAACTATACAAAACAATTCAAATCATTGCTAAAAACAAAATTTACATTTTATGTACTGAAACGGGGGTTGTTAACAAGCAAGCAGTAATGATGGTCATGTTCATTGTCCAGATTTATAATGCACTTGTACACTAATGTCTTCATGGTCCTCTTTTTTTCCTCGGTCTGCTTTTTGCTTTGTTGAAGACTGATACCACAATATTTTAAAACACACTTCTGTGGTACTATGGCCTCCTCTCTTCCTTAGCAAACCTTCCTTTTTCCTTTAACATAACAACCTTTGTACCTGAGTGCTATACATATTTTGATTATGACCATAATCTGACTGCATATTGTTTTCAAGAGGAACCACGCCATCTGATATGACATGAAGCAAGAAATAGGAATATAGCATCAGATGATGGTTGAATTGCAGTGACAGCTACATGTAGGTCCTTAACAATCAAACTGGTATAACCTGTGTCACATTTGAATGGGTTTCTGTTTGATCTGCAGAGTCCTCTGACACCCCCTCATCCATATCATCACTTGCATTCGCTCCATCGCGACAAATAGGCCTAGGTTCTCTTGTTTTTTTTTATTTGCTCAAGTCATAACCAAGTTTGTCAGTAATATATGCAAATGCTTTTTAATTGGCTTGATTATGCTAAATATACATGTATGAGGTTCAGTTTCAGAATCTATGAATCAATTTGAGGCCTTGACTGCAAAACTATGACCGTCCTGATCAAAGTACTTGACGTACAGTCATAGTTCTACCAATGCAACGTAGGCCTGTAATTTTAAAATAATTCTTTAATTAAGGTAATTAACACTCATTAACAAACATCCAAATGATCAAAATCTGATTAGTTTTAGTAATTAGCCACAGTTTATGTACGGTACTCAAATGCAATAAATCCTAATATGAACATGATTTAACTTAGTTACACCACAGATGCCAATTTTGCTGCGCCAGATCCTCCTGCGCCAGATCCTCCACCACCCTGGAGCTTCGTTAATTAACAAGTAATTAACAGAACATAATAAATTTTGTACATGTGTTATCACTTCTGTCCTCTTGCCCTGCATGAGTGCTTTAATTTAATACCAAATTTAGCTGTATATCTTGCATAATTTTAGAGAAAATTAAATAGATGATGTCATTTGTGCTGCGCAAATGTCACAACTCCACCTATATATGGGCCCAGTTCAAAACGCATGGCCATTTCTTTATTTTAATATATATGCAAACGTGAAAGTATCAAAGGGTTTCTTATGAAATGGCACTTTACTAGTCAATAGCAATAAGTATTTCTTCAAACCGAGGCACTGAAATCATGCTTTTAGAAAACATTTGCCAAAAATCATCCATAATGGCCAACGTGGCACAAAATCAAAAGTCCAGGTGAACTTTTTACCACAACAATATACACTACACATAAGAAAAATACTAATGTACTACAAGGGATTTTCAACATAGGAATCCAAACAATCAAGTACCAACATGATCAGCTTTGTCCTGATATCACTTCTGGGGTTTTAACAAAATGTTTAACCTCTATTGTGATTGGCAGCAGCATAAGGTATCTCTTTGATAGCTGATAATGCCCAGCCATTCAGCAAGTGGCTAATAACAGACCTTGATAGGCTTGAATGAATACTGTCATGTGCTGCAAAACCATCACATCCAGGGCCTGGTCACTCCATATGCTGCAGGGAGCACACTACTTTAACAATGGAGTGAAAGACTCATTATTGATTAGGCGCGTATTTTAAAAGTACAGCTCCTGTGCGTGTATAGCAGCAAGTCAGTGCAGATGGTATAAATATAAGAAAATGTTTAGGGTTGAGATCAGGTGAATAATACAACAAATGAGCATAAAACTTCACATTTATGTTCAGAAAGGTGTCTATTTAACATGATTCGAAAGGTGTTTGGAAATTCCAAAGGGAAGCTGGTGATTTAATTTTTAACTCGAGATCTACTTGTCCGGTTTTTTTCCTTTTTACAGAGGGTATGATAGAAGTAATAACAACAACTCTGCCAAATTACAGCTCAGTAGGTCAAGGTGTTCACCTGATCTTTTTCATCTGAATATTTTGTGCCATTCTGAGCAGTGCTGCACTGGGCCACTGGCAATTAAGCGCACTGTGGCGATGGACCAATTTTGACTCACACTTACAGAAAAACCAAATACGTTATGATGCTGTAATTTGCAGGATAGTTACAAAACATAATTGGCATTAACATCTCCAATTTTTACAGAAAAATTTTGAAAAATAAAAGAATGAGCTCAATTTAGAAATGTCTGTGCAAGCAGTGCACAGTTGAGCTCCCTGCATGTCTATGGGAGTGTTCTAATCAAGTTGATGGTTCATTGGTCATCCCTACTTAAAGTCATAATGTACGATCTTATAATATGAATTTGGTTAATTTTTTTCAAACCTGATTTTTTTGCATATTTGTAATGTTTACACAATGTCACAACTTGCACCTAAATGGAATCAGCCAAATTTGTTGTGTCTTTAGGTAAACAGAGCAAAGTTCGACATAAAGTCATAATTCAAGAAATTATGACTTTATGTCCGCCCATAGAACTGCGTGTTAAACGGCCAAAATAACAAGCAGTGTTTCTTTCACGTTACCTCGTTATTTCAGCTCAAAATGGACAGAAACCATTCCCGATCATTATTACTAGTATTATTTCAGCATTTTGAGTATATAATGACAAATTTGAAATTTGAAGGAAATCGTACATTAAGCCTTTAACACCTTGAGATATTATTATTATCAAATTTTAGGTGCATACCTGGTATAATAAATGAGTATTTGCCGCATCCCTGGGGATAAAGTTGCACTGGTCTTGGTGACGTCACAGGTGAAGAATTCGGCCGTCCGTTAAGGTCAATCTCGGTTAGCATTTTCCATCCTTGATATTTTTTTGGATCTGCGTTTTGAATTTCTACCCAGCAGCAATCCTCGTAGCTAAGGCAAATCAAGAAAATGATATCAAGAATTCGACTGTTTTGGCATTCTCGATTGCTGAATACTTGAACAATATGAATTTTTGTTGTTACTACCATGTGATAGACGACAGTAGTTTTATAGTAAAACAACATTTCGTATCGTTTATTCTCATTCTTAGTCAGGTGTTATTTTCATAACTAAACACTGTTTTATTTTAGTAAAAATTAAGTTACCGTCATGCGGGTCATTATGAAAACTCCCCTTTTTCTGATCATATGGAAAAGTTCCGGGCATTTGCTCTGCGACATGTCAAGCACGTCACTTTTCACGGCAAACCAGCTGTGAATTCCCTCCCCGCTGTTTTGGCCACCTTCATCCTGCGCTTGTGTTGAGTACAGTTCCACGCCAAGAATTAGCAGCTTGAGGATTTGGAATGAGCATTTTTTTAGGGACATGAGAGTACATCAGATATATCGAATTACATTCTGAATACGAAAAATGTCTTTCTGATATCAAATAATTTCATTTATGAAATTCACGATATAATAGAAATTTTATGACAAATTATTAAATTTTGATATTTTCACATTTCTAATATATAACAGTCCTCGAAGTAAATCTAATGACATATTTTAAAGTGTATGTAGCTGGGAGGAAAAGCCGACGATCAATTGAACATTTTGACCTTTCATATTGAAAATATGGATTCCCCCAAAAGACCTTATTGTTTTGGTGTTTTGGGAAAAAATCCATATCTTCAATACGAAAGGTCAAAATTTTGAATTGATCGTCGGCTTTTCATCCCACCTACATACACTTTAAGTATAAATCATCAGATTTATAAAGTTTACTTCGAGTACTGTTAAATATCAAAATATCAAGTTTTAATCATTTGCCATAAAATGTGTATTACATTGCGAATTTCAATAGATCAAAATTATTTGATATCAGAAGGACATTCTTCGTATTCAGAATGCAATTCGATATGTCTGATGTGCTCTAATGTCCCACAATAAATACTGTCCAAACGTTCATCCCCACCCCTTAAGGTTAGCAACTTAGCTGTTGCGATTTGGTAGTTCACAACATCTTGCCTTGCGAATGGTAGTGACCTTTAAAAAAAATTGCATTGATCATTTCATAGCGAGTGTGTAGAAGAATTAAAATATCACATATACTTTTGTAGGTCCTGTGGTTCTTGAGTTATGTTGTAAAGAGGGTTGAAATAACAACACTTTTGGAAAACGTACATAACTCATTAACAACAATAAATCAAGATTTTGATTTAAACTTTTGATCCAAACACAAGGAAATTAATTCCTACCTCGGAATTTTCAGATGGTACTCCATCTTTCATCAGCGAGTGAGTGACTGTATCAGGTCGTGATCTTTTTGACCTTTGACCTGATAACAGACTCGTAGACTCGTGAGAGTTTGAACCGTCCCCCGTCTTTGTTGAGAGATGGTTGGTTGGCTTTGATGTGAACTGCTTCCTTGACTCCACGTTGGAACCACCTGCTGTTCCTATCGAGTATGTGAACTTTATCCAAGTCCACAAAATGTCCAGGAGACTCGATGTGGATGTGGTTTGAGACCTCTGATGCTGTACTGCTGGGCCTCCTATGTTCCTGAAACCGTGTTTTTAAGGAGCGTTCAGTTTCACCAATATAAAATTCTTTGCACTGCCCGGTTACAGTTTTGCCCTGGCATGGGATGTAATATACCGGACCTGTAATGTCTTTCTTTTCTGTCTTGTCCTTTGGTGACACTAGGATTTGTCTTAGTGTGCGAGTTGGTTTGAAGAACACGCTGACACCGTAATTGCTAAATGTCCTTCTAATAGCTTCAGAGGTGCCTTTGATGTAGGGTAGCACTACGTGACCTTTATTAGGGCGTTTATCGCCCACGTCACGCGTTTTGTGAGATTTTGGTTAATTCGCATTTGGAATATCCACATTTTGCTAGAGCATTGTTGACATGAGATTTCTCGTCCTCGCGATCCTGGTGGTTAGTGACTACAGTATCAGCCCTATGGTACAAAGTTCGGATGACTCCAAGTTTGTGATCAATGGAGTGATTCGAGGCGAAATTCAGATATTGATCCGTGTGTGTGTACTAGCTCTTGCGATAGATGGTTACTTTGGTGGATCTATCTGGTTGAATAACGGTGAGCGTATCTAGAATGGCAAGCGAGTTATTCTCTTCTCCTTCGGTGGTAAATTGAATGTCCTTATCCAGCGAATTGAGAAGGTCAGTGAATTCTTGAGAGTGACACTTCTTAAG
Source organism: Amphiura filiformis (assembly GCF_039555335.1). Taxonomy (NCBI): domain Eukaryota; kingdom Metazoa; phylum Echinodermata; class Ophiuroidea; order Amphilepidida; family Amphiuridae; genus Amphiura; species Amphiura filiformis. The sequence goes on from NC_092629.1 coordinate 7,978,022, forward strand.
TTCACAATGGGTGTCATCTACTCTCAGGAGTCTACGAGTCTGTTATCAGGTCAAAGGTCAAAAAGATCACGACCTCAGACCTGATACAGTCACTCACTCGCTGATGAAAGATGGAGTACCATCTGAAAATTCCGAGGTAGGAATTAATTTCCTTGTGTTTGGATCAAAAGTTTAAATCAAAATCATGATTTATACCAACACAGATGAACTTTCATGAACGTTAACAATAAATCAAGCAAGTATATGATTTGTAGAATGAACTTTCGTAAAACATCAAAGTGTTATTTTTCAATAATATATTGATTTAGATAATGAAAATGGAAAAAATGTACAGCGTTTTTCAATTTTAAAATTAAAAATATATATATATATAATTTTAATAATGGGCTAATTTCTTTTCCGGGGTCTCCAGGGACTCGTCGCATTAAAGGCAACCATAGATTTAAAAAAAAATCTATGATACAACAGCCAATTAAATTGCCTAAAAAACCTTTATTTTTTAATTTTCTCCAAAAATGAGCATTTTGGCCCAAATTTGACCTCAGAGATGAATTGGTCAAGTCTTTGCTTACTGTCAGATATAACGCTTGAGCCGAACAACTAAGGCAAAGCAAACAAAACTGGAATTTACTATCAGCGCCGATGTCGCCAATACGTATCACTCCTTCGGTCGTGTTATAGTACGATCCTTTGTCGTGTAGATCACCGTCCCGCACGCCATGTACGTACTGTGTTATGAACATCGCGTATATCGACTAATATTTCCATCGTTATAATAAAACGACGGTTCCTACGTTTTATTCAATATCTCGGATTTTGACAAAACTACAGCACCTAGGGTCTTTATTTTTTGCAGGGTATTTTGGTTTAATTAAGTACAATATAATTGTGTAAAAAACAGTTTTGAAAATTATTGAGGGAGTTCTCTTCAGCAAATCGTATAATATGGCTTTAATTGCTGCTCTGGGTATATTAAAGTTTGTTCATCCTTTCAACAAAGAGAAGTACTTCATCCCAATTTGACCTCGTATATTTGTTACACGCAGTTCTGATACCTTCCAATAATAATGTGACCAGCACAATTCGAACCTTGTTACCTATATATTTAAATCTTCCGTTCTTCTGTCCAGATGGGTACAATAAATATGGCGTTAGGGGAAACTCATAAGTTGAGTATCCTATTAAAGTATGATAGTTCATTAGTATAATGAATACGTCCTAAAGCACCAATCGGTTGGGTTTCTTCGAACATCAACTTCAAAAGTTCTACCACCAGCATCCCATCCTGCTTTTTTGTCATAATCCGTACATAGCCATGTCATATCTGAAGAAGTTGGGTCATTATTTGGTGGTGGGTCAAAATTCACGCAGCTAGAGATAAAAAAAGAAGTATACAAAATTAGATTATCTGTTTTAGCCAGAAAAATCCTTTATGCTATAATTGAATATAATAATTTCATTATAAACTGTGCACCGGTTACGGAAAGACATTTGGGGAACACAAAACGAATTTTCTGCACATTTTACACTATTCTAAACTTTCTGCTCGTCACTAATAATTATATCTCCTTGCTTTAAACATCTTAACAACTAGACCAACCACGGCACTTGATTAATTATGCAAATTAGGAAATTGTTTTTTGCATTTCTTAACATTATTTGTCAAAATTATTTGTACCGTAAATTAGTGAACATTTGCACTTTTTTTTTGAAGAGGAACATATAGTTTCAATATATTGGCTAAAAAACGGTATTTGCGTTCGAAAGCGTACAACTCGATGACATTTGTTGTCGCCAATTTTATTTTCACAGACGACTTAACCTTTTGAGGTCATCTAGTAGACTTACTTACCAGTCGTTTTGTTGTTATCCTAACTACAGTTTGCCCTTTGAAAGTAAACTTGGACGTACGTGGTGTGAAAATAGTTGCCTCCAAAGACGATCGGATTTTTGGAGGCACCCGTTTTTCATGATTGCTGTCTCAACGGTTTCTCAAAACCAAAGGTGTAATGAAACGGACTCCACCGACCGACCCACCCAAAATTGGCCAAAATCAGGGTCGGCCCTTTTCAATTTTTTTTTTTAGATTTTAATTTATAATTTTAATGGTTTTTATTACTTTTTCTGTGTGTAAATTTCATTTCAGAGGAGAAAATCATGACTGTAAACTCATAAAACATTTCATAACTGTCCATTCATGCATCTATGTTTTCAAAACTTTTCGTATTATGCCTGTAAGTATTTAGTCACCCTAATTGAATCTATTTCTATGGTGTGTCATGCCTATTGACGGTCTGAAGTATTGATTTATCTTTCCACATGACCGATGTGCATTCCCTAGGATTATACAGTATACCACTTACCCACCCCACGAATCCCACTGGAGGGCAAGCAAACAACATTTTATTTGCCTACTCCTTTACACATTGTTGAACGATATCGGCATCCAATTTCTAATAGATTTGGCGACGTTTTGGGCAAATTTTGGACAACTGAAATCTGACCTAATGTTTTTGTGCTTAAAATATATAATAGCAATTACAGTATTTCAAACAATATTTTGTAGGTGCAAACTATAAAAAAATCCTGAAAGTTAGAGGCCAGAGTTTTCCAAACCATATCAAAACGAATTATTGATTTATCGAAATAATTGTCATATTGCGTGTTAAACCAATAGCGACGTCAAAATAATACCGGCCTTCCCATGGTTTGCAAATCAATGTCTTAGACGAGTTGTGAACCCGGGTCAAGGTCGTGTCACATTTTCACATATCACACCTTAATCCTGGCTATAGTATTACGACAATATGTACATATGAATATATGACCCCAATTAGATCGTGACCTGTCCCTTATTTGTATATCAACCCAAAATACTTACTGTTGTTGTCTGATCTGGATAACACCCTTCACATATCACACCTTAATCCTGGTTATTGTATTATGACCCCTATGTACATGTTGAATATATGACCCCCATTGAATCGTGTCCTACTAATTGGGAGCATAAGGCGGAGGCGCCCTATTTAACGTTAGCTTTGGACATTTAATTATTGATTTTTCACCCGGGTAGGTCGGGCGAAAATAGGCTAAAATAGGGCACATCCGCCTAATGAGCCCCTTATTGGTATATCAACCCGAAATACTTACTTTGTACAACTGTTCTTATCTGTCTGATGTGGACACCCTTCACAGTTAAGACTGCCTTTTGTTTTGAGATACCCTCCGTAATTAGGCTCAGTTACATTGCACCTTTGGTGAGTTACTAGTGGGCTGTCATCATCTCGAAACCCGTTGAAACTGAAGGAGTATTTTACCTCTACCTACGAAGTTAATATTTAAAAAAAAATGTCCTCTGTGGGTCGGTGTGTTGTGAAATTGTCATGGACCCATTCCATGTCAACTCCAGGGATGTGCACCGCAGCACCTCTTCAATTTTTTTCTTTTTCTGTGTGGTGGTAGATATTGATGAGAAAGTAAAATTCCGAAAATTTGAGCTTCATACTCCATTTCGTTTTCCCGTGGCATCAATTTGAAATTTAGGGGGTTCAGCGTAAAAAATGTGTTGCAACGCGAAAGACAACGTTTGGAGGTCCATAAATGTATAAAGAGAACCATTTATAACTTTGAAAAGTATGTATCCTGGGGTACTTATTTGTGTAGAATTCAAATCTGGCATCAGAAAACTTGTAACTCTTTTACTTTAAAAGATATAGGGCCCTCAAAATGCAACTTCGGCCATCCAGGACCAACTTTGGGGGTCAAAACTCCAAAAGTAAAAATTATTTTATTGTCCATTTTTTTGCCAGTCAGAGCCCTTTGGTAGGACATTACTCTTATCCAATATTGAGCCTATTAGAATACTTTTAGCTGAGATATTACCCATGCAAAACCCCAATTGTACATTTTTTGTACATTTTGACCCCCCTGAAAACCAATGTCAGACATTTTGCCCCACCATCAACTTCAGGTATGTTGAAGATATGTCCTTGGACAACATTTCTGAGAGATATTGGCTTTGGGACTCGATGGCTTCAACACATCAGTAAGGTTTGCATTCTCCATAGAGTTGTACACATTTTTGATTTTGTATGTATAATGACTTATGTACAACTCTATGGAGAATGCAAACCTTACTGATGTGTTGAAGCCATCGAGTCCCAAAGCCAATATCTCTCAGAAATGTTGTCCAAGGACATATTTTCAACATACCTGAAGTTGATGGTGGATCAAAATGCCTGACATTGGTTTTCAGGGGGTCAAAATGTAAAAAAATGTACAATTGGGGTTTTGTATGGGTAATATCTCAGCTAAAAATATTCTAATAGGCTCAATATTGGTTAAGAGTAATGTCCTACCAAAGGGCTCTGACTGGCAAAAAAATGGACAATAAAATTATTTTTACTTTTGGAGTTTTGACCCCCCAAAGTTGGTCCTGGATGGACGAAGTTGCATTTTGAGGGCCCTATATCTTTTAAAGTAAAGGAGTTACAAGTTTTCTGATGCCAGATTTGAATTCTACATAAATAAGTACCCCAGAATACATACTTTTCAAAGTTATAAATGGTTCTCTTTATACATTTATGGACCTCCAAACGTTGTCTTTCGCGTTGCAACACATTTTTTACGCTGAACCCCCTAAATTTTAAATTGATGCCACGGGAAAACGAAATGGAGTATGAAGCTCAAATTTTCGGAATTTTACTTTCTCATCAATATCTACCACCACACAGAAAAAGAAAAAAAATGAAGAGGTGCTGCGGTGCACATCCCTGAGTTGACATGGAATGGGTCCATGGCAAGTCCTCATAAAATCTGTAATACCTAAAAAGTCTTTGTGAGGTTAATTCCCATAACCCCTTTATCCAGTGATACCAAAATCTGGTGGTGAAAAAACCTCGTCTTGGGTCAGTAACCACCCGTTTTTGTCACAACTTGAAACTTGAGGTCCCTAAGACACATAAATGTGCTAGATAGGGTCTTCTCAGTGGCTGGCCCCAGAGCTTGGAATAATCTCCCAAATCACATTCGTAATTATCCGACAGTTGAAACATTCAAATCTGCTCTAAAAACTCATTTGTTTCAGATTTCCTATATGTTTAGTTTCTCTTGTTTTTGCTTCTTTGTTTTTATTTTTATTGCGGTTTGAATCCAGCGGTAAAGGCGCTTTATAAGTGTTGGTTAATGGAAAAGAAAAGGATCAACATCAATGGGGAGAGGATAAGCCACCTGAGATTTGCAGATGATATTAAAATCTTTGCACAAAACCCTGATCTGAATCTATACTGCAAGCCCTCAACAATGGTAGTAACCAAGTGGGGCTGAAGATCAACATGAGCAAGACCAAAAGTAAATCTACATTCACCAAACAGCACTAGAAGAAGTAGCAGAACATGTGTACTTGGGTCCAGTTGTCAAAATGAGTTACAACCACTTTGACGAAGTTAGAAGAAGAGTAAGAGCAGGCTGGGGTGCTTTTGGAAACATGAATGAGGTGATACAGAGCAATAATACGGAAAAAGAAAGTCTCCAACCAGTGTGTGATCCCAGACATGACATATGGCTCAGAAACTTGGGTCATGACTCAGAAAATGGAGCAGAAGTTGAGAGTGGCTTAACACAGTATGGAAAGGAGCATGCTAAGGATCACAAAAAGAGACAGAAAAACACGTGAGTGGATCAGAAGCATGACACAGGTTACCGATGTCATGTGAAACAAAAGAAGTGGTCTTGTGCTGGCCACCTAGCTAGAACATCAGATGGACGACGGGCCATTACGTGTGGTTACAGAATGGATACCTAGAATTTGTACTAGGCACCGAGGAAGACAGAAAGTTAGATGGAGAGATGAAATTTTTTGATATAACCTGAATGAGAAAGACATGGAATAAACCAGAGTGGTGTCACCTTGGAGAGGCCTTCACCCTGCAGTGGGTCGACGATGATAACGATGATGATGATGATGAGCATCCGATCTTTTGAATGATGACCTATGACGACAGGGGTGGGTGTGTGTGTGTGTGGGGGGGTGTGTGTGTGTGTGTGTGTGTGTTGGGGAGGGGGGTGGTTGTGGCGTATGAGATTACCATAGACTGGTCTTGGCCTCATAAGGCCATATAAAATTTTGTTGGTTATCCGTCATTTCATGTACTGATGAGAAAAGAAAGTGTGTTTATTTTCTTAAAGTATCCTTGTTAGAAGTTTTAGTTCTATTCTAAAGCATTGTTAGTAGCTTACGCCAAAATAGCAAATATTACTATTAAAGATAGCATACTTTGACCTTTGGGATAAAGGTTAAGAGCATTGGACCGCAGTCATTGTCCAAAATATGTAACAGAAGTAGGCTTAAGGGAACAAACCAAAAGATCGATGACGTCCTATAAACGAAACTAGTTTCGTGTAGGGGATGGGGTAAAAATACTCGATTGTATTTGTAAACAAACATCGGTCTGACGAAGAATATGTCAATATATATTTTTTGCTTTTTTGCATCAAAATGTTGATTTTAAAAAAACAAACAAAAACATTGGAAACCGTTTTCAATACTAATAATACTAAATATTGCAAAAAAATGATTTGTATCAGTTGATTTACATTGATACGAATTTTGCATGGTGTACCCGCGAGTACCGGGTGTCAGCAAACGTGGACCCTTAACTCGGACAAACAAACCCGAGAAATCCCAAATTAGGTGAAAGTTTTGCGTCCCTTTTCCTTATTTCATGAGCCCCCGTTTTCAAGATTTCGAAAACGGTGTTCCAAACGGACATGCTGTACAGTGGGTGCTTGTTTTGCGGTTCTCGGATGTTTTATCCCTTTAGATAATCTCGAAAACGTGAGCTAAAACGGGAACCCAGATGCAACTATCCCCTACACTGCAAAAACTCCGGTGTTGAATATGCAACACCGAGCTGGTGTTGACGCTTCTGGTGTTAATTTACGGTGTTAGATTGTTAGATTAACACCAATATGGTGTCAATACAAAATCTTAAATGTGCACTCCATGGACTTTTTTGTAGATCTAAGTGATCTATTATTTGGGTGGAAACCAACAGAAGCAACAGAAACAATTCACGCTCATTTATTAAGATGTTAACAATGATTAAATTAAAGATAACATTTTCAACACCCGTACCAGTGTCACTTCTACAACAAAGAGTGTGGACCTCTCAGAACACCGCCGCAGTGTTAAATATGTTCCATCAACACCAAGTTGTGTTAAATTTACACCACAGTGGTGTTGAACATAGGAAATACAGGCAAAAGGATCAAATCAACACCCAGCGGTGTTGAATAGGAAATTAACACCGGAAAAAGGATCAAATTAACACCAGGATACAGTGTCAAAACAACACTTCATAGTGTCAAAATAACACTTAGCAGTGTTTAATTACCACCGAAAAGTGTGGACCTCTCAGAACACCACCTGGTGTTGAAATTAACACCCTCGGTGTTACCGTTTTTGCAGTGTACGTGCATGTATTTTGGGTCCCGTTTTGAGACATCATCATGGTTATGCATACCTAAACGATGACGAATGAAGAATTTTATTGTTGTAGTACAGTTTATAGTCTATAACCGTTTGTATGATATGCCCGTTGCGTAAATGACACCCACTGTTTACCGTCACGTTACATTGAAGTTATGTCTCATGCTCTTTTACAGAGTTCGCTCCTTTCGAATAATTGTCTCATGCATAGAAATCGTGATTCAGATCAGCAGAGATCTGTCGTGTGCGACAGTGTGCTTAGACTTCACGATGAGGCGAACTGAATGTAGAACTATCAACTATCGACAGCTGTGATTGGTCGATTTGTCGTGAGTTTATTCGGTTATTTCTTTGTGGAACACACATTTTCCATAGAAAGTTATAAATAAAATAAATGTGAATTATTATGCTTATTTGGTTGTTAGAATGTAGAATTTAACGTATTTGTCATGTCCCCAAGGGCAAGTCTTGCTAGTTTGGATATTATGTGCTAACAATTTTTGTTATAAATATGATCATTATCATAAATATTAATAATATAAACTGTGGGCTTAATTTCGTTTTAGCGTAGTAAAACGTTGTAATTTTATATGTACTTTTGTTAGTGTGTATCATTTGTACATATTAATAGACATTCAAGTACCGTGTCCGCACATCCACCACCCTGCAAGTTTGTTAGCTTAATTGATAATAAAATCTGAGTTTGTTGTCAAATTAAAAAGAAAGAACTAAGCTTTAAAACAAAACCAATTTGAAGGTTGTAAGCAACGCTCTGCAGGGTCTATTGTGCTATTGTTTCCGATTAGAGCGCTGACATATTGGAAAATGTTGCCAATCAATATTCATGAGAGTGTACATTCAACGTCCAGTTTGCGAAATTGGGTGAGTTGTGTTTGGTAGGTGTGAAATACATCTGACTGGGCGTTTTAATTACGTAACGAATAAAGGCATTGACATCATCGAATGGCTGCCCAGTGCTGTTATGTGTTTAGTTATTATATAAGCCTAATAATTATTATTAAATGTATTCATCATACCTTTCTTTTCCCTTCTCTGTACTTATTCTTTTCTAGGCCTACACTTTATCACTCCCTCGCTCTCATTGTCCCCTCTCACCCTCCCTCTCTCATTCCCATCATTTTCCTTATATTTCTATTTATCTACTTGTCTTTTTTATATCTTTATTATTATAATATTATTTCTCCCTTCCTCCACCCCTCTTGCATTCTCCATATCCCCTCCTCCCCTCTTCCTCCCTCCTCCCCTCCCAAGACTTCTCACAGAGGTGAATCTGCCCCCCTCTCTTTGGGTACGCCACTATTTCTATACCAATCTCCTTCTTAAAATAAAATTAAATGGAAATTTCTTAAAAACAACCTTTATAGGCCTATACCTATACTTACATGTATACGTATAGCGATTAGCATAGTGTAATATAGATATATGGACTGGACATGGCAGCCTTCATACATTCTAATGTGTAATCGATCAGCAAGAGCATTCAATTTATTTAAATGAAACGCCTAACGTCAGGTGGGTGGTAAAGATGATTGTATCGACAGCTATAGCCTCCTTAGAGACTTCAGACCCACACAAGCACACATTTGGGATACGCGAGAACAATGGTACCACTTTACACATGACTGCCCTTACACATGACTGTAGTGTGGTCACTTATTGATACTCGCCTGTTGTGTAGAGCGTTAATATGATGCCGGATCAGTGACCAATTGAATACATGAATACAAAAGCCACCTAAGTCCATGCGAAGTTATTTTGAGAGAAAAACCCGTGTATCATTTTAATTCCTTCAGTTAGATTTACCTGGTCAATATGGTAAGTTTTACGTGCAAATGAGTGGATTAACCTGTATTAGGTATGACGATTAGCATTTCAGGGACTTCGTGGGGTTCATTTTAAATTTTGGACTTAGGTGGTTTTTTGAATCATATACAAAGACAACAATGTTAGAATGAGATTACCACTAGTAAGATAATACAAAATAAAGCACACAGGTATGTATAATGTTGATAAGCATTCTGCCATGTAATATAAACCACACACTTTCCTTTATTAAACCCATTTTTTGTTCAAAAGTCATTCTCTAGCAATGAATGTGTTACAAGTGGACTTTTATAGATACTGGATTTCAATCAATGTGTTACAAGACTCAAATAATGGAATTTGGTGATTCTTTCATACATGCTATTTTTCACATGCCCAATAGACACAGAGAATGAATTTGAGTTGTTCTTTCATGCATATGACAGGCCTATGTATAGCAACAATTTCCCATGCTTAACTCAATTTGGCCAAAGTATGGACTTAGGTGGCTTTTGTATTCATATATTCAATTTAATGGCGGAACCCCTTTATTCGAAACAATGGTACCACTTTTATTGTATCGACAGCTAAAGCCTCCTTAGAGACTTCAGACCCCACAAGCACACATTTGGGATACGTGAGTACAATGGTACCACTTTACACATGACTGCCCTTACACATGACTGTAGTGTGGTCACTTATTGATACTCGCCTGTTGTGTAGAGTGTTAATATGATGCCGGATCAGTGACCAATTTAATGGCGGAACCCCTTTATTCGAAACAATGGTACCACTTTTATGAATAGCCTGTTGCAACTTCTTATCGGCATCAAACAAACAAAAGATTATATAATCTATTGCGACTCTATTGCTATTTAAAAGCTCTTTGGTTGTAAGTATTTATCATTTCTTTTGAAAATATCATTATCATTTCATTTTTTCAAGAGTTGAGGGTTATGTTTTTGGATGGGGGAGGGGGTAGGTGGAAAACAAAACTAGTTAAACTAATTTATAATAGGACTTCTTCGATATCTGTCGCAAGTGTGATGACAAGCATGAATGACTAGTGTTATGACATCATAATCTAATGGTGTTTGTGTCTCTATTGCCTTACTGTTCCACTTGATTTCATAACACTAGTTTTCTACATTCATTATTGTCTCACTTTTGGCGACCTTCACGACTTCCCATTCCACCACACATTACAACTGCTTACGTGATGATTGTCTTTTTTAAAAACGTTTCTTGTTTTACAAACGTAATCGAGTATTTTTACTACCTCTCCCCCTAGGTTCGTTTATAGGACGTCACCGACCTTTTGGTTTGTTCCCTAAGATGGGTGTTAAATTCAAAATAAGGTGAACAACTGAATTGGTGGCCATTTCGGATTTATGCAAATTAGACATATTTTTTCTAGACAAATTGTTCCTGCAATTTGTTTGACGTTTACCTAGAAAATCAATTAGGTTGCCTGATTAGTTTACCTGGATTATAATGACAATTAACCAATCAATTAAATAGAAAACATCTTACCTTGTTTTCGTTAAGCGGTTTCCAGCTGAAAGTCCCGCCTCGAAAATGTTTACCAAAGACGTGTGTTGTTACACCAAGCAGCAGTAAAGTTACCGCTAACCTCATGGTGCTTCAAACAGACAGAAAGAAAGAAAGAAAGGAAAGTTTACACTGATAACGCTGGGCTTTATTTATTCAAATACACCCAGTACTCTATTAATATTCACGACAGTGGGTTAAGGCTGTATATATACAGCCTGTCTCAAAAAAAATTGTGCAAGTGAAAAGCGCCCTCTGTGACAATTAGAAAATACCGTTGTGACATAATGCTTACATCAACGTCAAGGGCATAGACTTAGCTCTAAAATGCCGTTTAGTCTGTTCAATTTGCTTGTTTTAATCTTGAGATATGCTTACTTAACAACTAAAGGGTAAAATCACAATTGTGCCACTTTTACTAGGAATAGGGCTGTACATGTAAATCAATGATAGCATCAAGTTTATCAAGAGTTCCTTCGCGAAATCAAAAGAATGCATCAATTACACGACAATACAAAATTGATAAAGGTAAATGGTATAAAGGTATAATGGTTCTCTTTTTCCACTTACGACAAATTAAACGATAACTAAATATTTCACATTTTGCTGTCAAATTAAATACATCACTGCATGTCAATGATTTTACCATGGTATACTGTTCTCATTTGTCATTCAAGACACGTTAAAAGACAAACAAATCATGCACACTTATAGGTTAATGAACTTTGACAAGTTCATAAAATTAGACAAATTAATGAAATTAGACAAAACAATGCACTCGCGCTGGTGTTGATGCGTCTAATGCGAACGGGGGTGCATTAGACGCATCAACATCAGCTATCATTGATTTACATGTACCAGCCCTATCCCCTAGTAAAAGTGGCACAATTGTGATTTTACCGTTTCGTTGTTAACTAAACATATCTCGAGATTAAAAAGAGCAAATTGAACAGAACAAACGGTATTTGAGAGCTAAGACTATGCCCTTGACGTTGATGTAAGCATTATGTCACAATGGTATTTTCTAATTGCCAAAGAGGGCGCTTTTCACTTGCACAATTTTTTTTGAGACAGGCTGTAGGCCTCAACATAAAAAGTCCAAGTTCATTTTTTACCCTGATTCCAAATATGGTCATGAAAATTTACAATTCTGAAATGTTTGAATCTTTTAATAATTTTGTTTTGAAACTTGTCGTCTGCAGACGACACCAGCGTGGAGAGAGTTAATATTATGCTGCGGTGGCAAAAAATATACTAAAGCTTCCAGCATACTTTCCTGCCGCTTGCCGCTGCGGCAAGCGGCAGGGCGTTTCAACCAATGACAAGCCTTTATTGTGTCCGTTTGTCTGCAATGCGCGTGCGCCACGCCTCTCAGCGGCAAGCGGCAGGGTAGTATGAAACCAGCATAAGTGATTATAAAACCTGTTGCTTAAATATTAGGCTATACAATAATTGTACACTTGAAAATATTAGAATATTTAGTAATATTAGTAATTGCATTCTACGTTTAAGGGGGTACTACACCCCTGTGTTAAATTTGTGACCATTTTTGCATTTTTCTCAAAAAATAATAACACACTGGTAACAAAAGTTATGTATATTATTGGGGCAAGGAATCCAGTTACTACATTAAAATGTCAGTCACTCAAGACAAGCGGTTCAGTATATATGATAGGAAATGAGGTACATCCTTGCGGTACCTTATTTCTTATCATAAATAACGAACCGCTTGTTTTGGATCACTGAAATTCCAGTGTAGTAACTGAATTCCTTGCCCCTATAATATACATAACTTTTGTTACCACCACTGTGTTATTAGTTTTTGAGAAACATGCAAAAATAGACACACATTTATCGACGGGTGTAGTACCCCCTTAATGGTACGCGTGGTATTTTTGGTTGAAGCATCCAAAACAAAAAATCGATTTTCATTGTCTAAATCTATTATTGAAAAATTACACTTTGATGTATTTCAAAAGTTTATTCAACAAATCATATACTTTAAAAACTTGCTTGATTTATAATTGTTGTTAATGAGTTATGTACGTTTTACAAAAGTGCTGTTGTTTCAGCCCTCTTTACAACATAAAGAACCACAGGACCTACAAAATGATCGATGCAATTTTTGCCAAAGCTCACTACCTTCGCAAGATGATGTGAACTATCAAATCGCAACAGTTTAAAATAGTTGATAACCCTAAAGTAACAACAAGATTATCCTTTTTAATTTACTTACCAATTATATGCTATCTATCTTCAGATGAATTCAGAAAGCTGTATACTTGTGACGTGTACAGGGAATATCACAACGTCCCTCACTGCGAAATCTGTTCCAAGGGGTTGTTTATATACAGTTATAGCGGAAATGAAAGAAGGTCTACAGATGGTTTAGAATAGGTCTACAGATGGTTCAGAATATATTATTTCAAAATTAATAATAATTTCAAAAAATATGAATGTAAGGGGCCATCCATAATTTTTGCCATTCTCACTTACGCACAAAGCCTGCATAACTTTTTACCACCCTCCCCCCCTCGAGTTATGCACAATAAAATGGCGAAAATTTTGCCATGACTAGGGGCCTACTACTGATAGATATCCAAATACTCTATGGATACCTTAGTGCGGGTGTATACGATGCAATTGGTGCAGGAGTAGGCCCCCTACCCACTATATAATTCAAAATTAAACTGTAGGTATGGTGTGACGATCTTCTTGCAACTTTATTTTCTTTCCCCATATCAGATAAACTTTTGGATAAAGTTTAACACCATTTATTTCTGGCAGTTAATTCTTGGTCTAAAAGACTTCCACATAATAAAACATAAAAAATAATATTACTTCAAACAAAATATTCCAAATCAAGTTGTACATCCTTCCTTGTATATCACAAACCCTGTGAAGGGGCTGCGTGTTCTCGAATTTTGTTTGAGTGAGTAATATCTACGACTGGGTCTCTGAAAACTTACCCAGAATTTAAACCGTGTTTGACGAAAGAGAGACTCGAATTTACTAAACCAATGTAAACCCTTATGAATTTTCTGTTGAAAATTAAGGTAAGATGCTCTATAGAGTGCCATAATAAAGTTTTGTATTCAACAAAAGCTGTGCATAATAGACTCCAAATTAACATTAAAGAGAAAATCACTATTGGCATATTGTAGAATTTGTTAAACAATATCATTAACATTTTCTTAGGTCGGTCATTAAGTTATGAATAAAATGGTGGGAAAAGGAATTGAAATACCATTATTTTTCACTTTCATATTTTTTTATTGCTCAAACAAATCGCCATTTTCTTATGCACACATGCCCAAAATTTTCACCCCCTCCCCCCTCTTACGCACGGTTTGTGCATAACTTAAAATGGCGAAAATTATGGGCGGCCCCTAAATGACGGAGGCATCAAATGTTTTCCAATATGTTATTAGAATTTTTGTTATTAAACAGGCAGAACGCTGTCAGTGATTTCGCCATTCAATAAAACGTGAAAACCTTTCAATTCATGATCCCGTAAGATCGTTCACATAGAGAAGAACTCACACAAAATGCTTTATCAACTTTTGCAAGAAATAATTGTTTTACATTATCTTAAATGTAAGCTACAGACTTGTTATTTTCTGACAAGTAGAACCAATGTACCTTTATCCTCTCTTAAATTTATGTGAGACTCGTAGGTTCACTTCAACTTCAATTCCTGTAGTTTGATTTCTGCATTTCCCACAAAAGATTGATCCAAGGCCAATTAACACGTCTATGCACCAGGGCATATTTAGGTTCAGTGCGTCGGAAGCGAGGGGGAGGGGGAGGTGGTCGGGGCAGTAACAATTCTACACAGGACCCATATAAGCAGTAGTAGAGAGATTGCGATGTTACGTACGTGGTGCGACAGGTGCGTGGGCTGTGCGTTTATACGACGTTCAAAACGGTGTTAAATATTGCTAGTCTCAGTTTCAAATTGGATTGTGCTAATTAGTCACGTAGTAGAACAAGGCGACTGCAATAAAGAGGGCGACGCGATTGAAAATTTAGTTATCACCGGGTCTTCTGTCTACTTCAATACAGCAAGCTTTTGATTTTGATAAAAACCAAGGTTAAAATCAATTGTATTAATGTAAATAATTATGTGTTTAATGTTTTATAGAATTGATTATATTTTCAATCTCAGAAATTTGTCCAATTCTCATCGCTTTTGAAAGAATTCTATTTCAAATTTCTACTGGTGTAAGCAACTCTTGTGATACACAAAATTGATGGCTCACTGTAATTTATGTCATCATGTTTGGTGCTTTAAAACAATGAAAACTCTCACATCCCCTGCATAATATGCTGAGTTGTACTTTTAATTGATCATTTTTCACTTAAAAAGTTCTGCATATTATGATAACATCGTTCATTGAAATTACGAAGTTTTTTATTGACACTGTGTAATAGGGAATTAGTGGTATTTAACCCCAATCACTCGGTATGTTGATATCAGAGTGATATTTTTGTATTATCTATTCCCAATTTTCAAAAGGTACACCAATTGCTAATGACCAGCAGATACTGGGTTTTAATTAAAATAACTTAATTAAAATCAACTCTTCCTAAACCTTTGTACAAGATCTAACCGTTGTTAATCCGTGACGAATCCACACTTTGCCAGTAGCGTACACGCGAACACAAGTTAATGGAAGCGCATACACCCGGTACGTGTACTTTGCCATTTGCCTTGAACTTGCGTGCACTACATGCTGTTTTCATTATTTTGAAGGAAGCAGCTAAACATTTTATTCTGTAATTCTAATGCTGATATCTACAGAAAAGCATTGATCTTCTTGTAATGGTCAGTGGTAATGACTACAAATGGCATTGTACGTTCCTTATGAAGTAACGAAGGGTGGGGTTGCAACCCCCCATCGACATCGCTTGGCAAATAATTACATTGGACAGCAGAGATACTAAAATCAATACCCGGGATTGATACCCATGTATGTGCTATGCACGATTTGATATTCAAACAATAAATCTTTGGATACCGGGGTAGAAAATGACAATCTCCCGTAATTTTTTTTTTATTCTAAAGAAGCCGATTTCAAGGCTTGCACTTGAGAAAGAACCGTGCGTATTGAACTCAAAAACTGACAAAAAATCTGATTTTATATATGCCGAACAATTTCCAATCAACGGTCACGGGAACATACACACGGTACTATAGCGCAGCGTAGGCCACTGGTGGAGACAGTCTAAAAGCAGATGACGTCATGACGTATACCATATGCTCACTGACATCTACAGATGTCAGTCACCAGCATATTGTCAATGGCCTTAGTCGGATGTACCTCAGCCCATTATGCGTCTTAAAACTATTAAACAGGTCGGAACAAAATGGCCATGCGTGGCTGTGGATTCAACCTACCATGGCGATTTTGCCATGAAGATATCGGGTCGACGACACTGTGCCCCCCTAATTTTCAATTAAAAACGTCATATACCGTTATATTTGGTATCGATGTATAGCTACGCGTCTTCTCTATCCAGTAATACCAAATACGTACAAACATTACCCACATAATCTCGGTATGATGCCATAAATATGAGGGCAAATTTCTGAAATTCTGGCTATGTACAAAAGTATTGGCACAATTGATTTTCACCGAATTTTCTCCTAAATATAAAAAGAAATAACTATTTCAACCTAGCTAACAAAAAAGTCAGTAGTTCTTGGATTAATTTTACAAGAGCGCAATGAAATCATTGATTTTACTGTAGAAACATATGGTGGGTCTCACCAACCCCCCTCTATGGTCATTTTTAATGGTGGCCATACCTTACGTAAAACTGGTGTAAAACTTTTATCACTGCAAATGACTGCAAAGGGTGGATCTAAGATTAGTTTAGGTATGATGAAAAATCTTAGGGGATTAGTACTAACGCCCTGTCATACTGTATGTGGTGTGATCAAGCAAAATCAGTCTGAAGTGGGGAATATCCAATATTCAATTTTCACTCGATCATGATGATTGTATAAAAGCATTTGCAAATTAAATTATATTTTGCAGAAAACCCCTTTGAAATTTAACATTTAGTTCCAAAGATATGAATAGTTGAAGTATTTCCAAAACAATATGAAACAAAAGAAATTATCGTCTTCATTTAGGTATCTTAAAACAATATATCCTTGAAATCAATGAAATACTTATTTTGAGATATAGCCAAACAAAGGAAGTATTTCCTTTTTTTTCGTTTAAATTCGTTGTCCAATTTCAATGGGATTTTCTACAAAATGTAGCTTTGCAAATACTCATGATAATCCTATGAAAAACTGAACATTTAATGTTTCTGACTTCAGATTGATTTTGCTTGATCACACCACATACATCAGTGCAGCAGATACGCGGTGTTACTAAAAGAAGGCTTTTTCCGTAATTGAGACAGATAAAATGTAACGAAATACGTCCCGATACTTTGAACATGATTACATTGGTGTCGATGTTGATCATTAAAGTATAGGCGACCTTCTAATATTAATTAGTGGCTATTGATTTCACATGAAGTCCCATTCAGTGATCTCAACGCAAGTATCAAAAATTGTTTATAAATTGCGTAAAAGTGAAAGATAGTCATTCGAATTTTCATTTGGTATTTTTGAAATGAAAAATTTGGCAAAAAACGAAGAAATTAGCATTATTCACGTAGTTGAGGCCCCATTCAAATACATGTAGCTAATGTATGTACTGTCAAATTACAGATTCACGTAAATACACGGCTTTTGGTGAACCACTGACCAATGTTAGCACATCTATGACGATGACAATGGCACCAACATCTGAATTTTGATGATTTTTACCATCGTCCGGATGAGCAAATCGCTTAATAGCCCTTTAAAGGGTATAGTAAAATATCCAAACAGTTTTGAATTACTACTCCCAGAATGTTCCCAGAATTAAAAAGTGATTCGATAGTTTCACGGCGTACCCTCACTTACGACCATTGGGTATACCGATCATCAGACGGATAATTTCATGGTTTCAACTTAACGTATACGTATGCGTATACATGTATATAGTTTAAATATTTTAAAACTACTGAGTTGGAGAGTTAGAAAACTGTAGTAATCATTTATACTCTTCAGGTGAATGATTTGATTTTCAACGGAGCAATAATTACTGGTAGACGTCAGTGTGCGTGTGTTACGCTGCTAAGATGTGCAAGTTTTATGACGCTCAAGACGCGCACGCAAGTTTGTAGAGAGGGCGCACCACCAAATCACTCCACGATTTATGTACCAGTGAAATTCGGTTAAAATAGTCCACCGCTTATTTGAGCTTGTTGCGGCTTTATTTTCAAAACGTATAGTCAAAATTTGCCCATTTTCAGCTCATTTGCTTCCGACAAGTGTCTACATGACAAAATATGAGAAAAAGTCCCAATGTTTTATTTCAGAGATGGAGTTTTGGCGCGAATTTGGACAATGTCCGGTTTCAAAAATTGAGTGATTTTTAGGGTTAAATTTGCACGTTTTTTCTTTGCGGCCAAATAGCAAAAAAAGTAGATGGTCACCAATATATTCTGTTAAAAGAATAATATTCTACACGTGATAAGCTTTAATTTGATACCAAACTTTTTATCTATATTACGTTTTTGCAGTGACAAAACGCCATCCAAACGTGCGTATTTCCCTGTGTAATCCAATGGCGCAATCATTGGTGGTGCGCTCTCTTATAAGCGGCTTTTAAAGTGTGTTGCTATGTACGCGCATTTTTACAAAAAAAAACATAGAATAAGGGCAGAAGTCTTAATAAATCATTTTATTTCATTCGCAAATGCTTGAAATAACATTTGTGATTAGTTTTAGCAATAATGTTTTTTTTATTTATCCAAAAATACAGGTCTCTGACGTTAAGAAAAGCATCAAAAATCTACTTATATGAGCGCTTTTGCTATAGATTTATACCAACTCAGAATAACGTATAAAACTTGTATTTTTGCTTAAAATGACAAAATCAGTAGGCCTAGTTTGAAGACAGAGAACGAGAGGGGGGGGGGGGTAATTTGACTCAATTATGTAAATAGGCCTATATTTAAGGTATTAAAAATATTTGTACACACATAAAGTACTTTTCACAATTACAAAAATTAAAGAGTATCTTTTGCATAAAACATTCAATTTTATGTCCAACCTCTTCAAACTTCTGCATGTTGATAAACACGTTGAAATTTGGGTCTTTTGGTGATTCGGAACTGATATTTAGAGCACCATTTCTTCCGAACGGAAAGACGTAGAGAGATGAAATCTTGGGAAATGACTAGAAACTGTCTCTAGTTTAATTAAAAAAAAAAAAAATTGGATTTTGATAACTATTGACGTTTATAAGAGGGCGCACCACCAAATCACTCCACGATTTATGTACCAGTGAAATTCGGTTAAAATAGCCCACCGCTTATTTGACAATATATCCTTGAAATCAATGAAATACTTATTTTGAGATATAGCCAAACAAAGGAAGTATTTCCTTTATTTTCGTTTAAATTCGTTGTCCAATTTCAATGGGATTTTCTACAAAATGTAGCTTTGCAAATACTCATGATAATCCTATGAAAAACTGAACATTTAATGTTTCTGACTTCAGATTGATTTTGCTTGATCACACCACATACATCAGTGCAGCAGATACGCGGAGAAATTAGCATTATTCACGTAGTTGAGGCCCCATTCAAATACATGTAGCTAATGTATGTACTGTCAAATTACAGATTCACGTAAATACACGGCTTTTGGTGAACCACTGACCAATGTTACCACATCTATGACGATGACAATGGCACCAACATCTGAATTTTGATGATTTTACCATCGTCCGGATGAGCAAATCGCTTAATAGCCCTTTAAAGGGTATAGTAAAATATCCAAACAGTTTTGAATTACTACTCCCAGAATGTTCCCAGAATTAAAAAGTGATTCGATAGTTTCACGGCGTACCCTCACTTACGACCATTGGGTATACCGATCATCAGACGGATAATTTCATGGTTTCAACTTAACGTATACGTATGCGTATACATGTATATAGTTTAAATATTTTAAAAACTACTGAGTTGGAGAGTTAGAAAACTGTAGTAATCATTTATACTCTTCAGGTGAATGATTTGATTTTCAACGGAGCAATAATTACTGGTAGACGTCAGTGTGCGTGTGTTACGCTGCTAAGATGTGCAAGTTTTATGACGCTCAAGACGCGCACGCAAGTTTGTAGAGAGGGCGCACCACCAAATCACTCCACGATTTATGTACCAGTGAAATTCGGTTAAAATAGTCCACCGCTTATTTGAGCTTGTTGCGGCTTTATTTTCAAAACGTATAGTCAAAATTTGCCCATTTTCAGCTCATTTGCTTCCGACAAGTGTCTACATGACAAAATATGAGAAAAAGTCCCAATGTTTTATTTCAGAGATGGAGTTTTGGCGCGAATTTGGACAATGTCCGGTTTCAAAAATTGAGTGATTTTTAGGGTTAAATTTGCACGTTTTTTCTTTGCGGCCAAATAGCAAAAAAAGTAGATGGTCACCAATATATTCTGTTAAAAGAATAATATTCTACACGTGATAAGCTTTAATTTGATACCAAACTTTTTATCTATATTACGTTTTTGCAGTGACAAAACGCCATCCAAACGTGCGTATTTCCCGGTGTAATCCAATGGCGCAATCATTGGTGGTGCGCTCTCTTATAAGCGGCTTTTAAAGTGTGTTGCTATGTACGCGCATTTTTACAAAAAAAACATAGAATAAGGGCAGAAGTCTTAATAAATCATTTTATTTCATTCGCAAATGCTTGAAATAACATTTGTGATTAGTTTTAGCAATAATGTTTTTTTATTTATCCAAAAATACAGGTCTCTGACGTTAAGAAAAGCATCAAAATCTACTTATATGAGCGCTTTTGCTATAGATTTATACCAACTCAGAATAACGTATAAAACTTGTATTTTTGCTTAAAATGACAAAATCAGTAGGCCTAGTTTGAAGACAGAGAACGAGAGGGGGGGGGGGTAATTTGACTCAATTATGTAAATAGGCCTATATTTAAGGTATTAAAAATATTTGTACACACATAAAGTACTTTTCACAATTACAAAAATTAAAGAGTATCTTTTTGCATAAAACATTCAATTTTATGTCCAACCTCTTCAAACTTCTGCATGTTGATAAACACGTTGAAATTTGGGTCTTTTGGTGATTCGGAACTGATATTTAGAGCACCATTTCTTCCGAACGGAAAGACGTAGAGGGATGAAATCTTGGGAAATGACTAGAAACTGTCTCTAGTTTACTTAAGAATGAAAAAAAATTGGATTTTGATAACTATTGACGTTTATAAGAGGGCGCACCACCAAATCACTCCACGATTTATGTACCAGTGAAATTCGGTTAAAATAGCCCACCGCTTATTTGACAATATATCCTTGAAATCAATGAAATACTTATTTTGAGATATAGCCAAACAAAGGAAGTATTTCCTTTATTTTCGTTTAAATTCGTTGTCCAATTTCAATGGGATTTTCTACAAAATGTAGCTTTGCAAATACTCATGATAATCCTATGAAAAACTGAACATTTAATGTTTCTGACTTCAGATTGATTTTGCTTGATCACACCACATACATCAGTGCAGCAGATACGCGGAGAAATTAGCATTATTCACGTAGTTGAGGCCCCATTCAAATACATGTAGCTAATGTATGTACTGTCAAATTACAGATTCACGTAAATACACGGCTTTTGGTGAACCACTGACCAATGTTACCACATCTATGACGATGACAATGGCACCAACATCTGAATTTTGATGATTTTTACCATCGTCCGGATGAGCAAATCGCTTAATAGCCCTTTAAAGGGTATAGTAAAATATCCAAACAGTTTTGAATTACTACTCCCAGAATGTTCCCAGAATTAAAAAGTGATTCGATAGTTTCACGGCGTACCCTCACTTACGACCATTGGGTATACCGATCATCAGACGGATAATTTCATGGTTTCAACTTAACGTATACGTATGCGTATACATGTATATAGTTTAAATATTTTAAAAACTACTGAGTTGGAGAGTTAGAAAACTGTAGTAATCATTTATACTCTTCAGGTGAATGATTTGATTTTCAACGGAGCAATAATTACTGGTAGACGTCAGTGTGCGTGTGTTACGCTGCTAAGATGTGCAAGTTTTATGACGCTCAAGACGCGCACGCAAGTTTGTAGAGAGGGCGCACCACCAAATCACTCCACGATTTATGTACCAGTGAAATTCGGTTAAAATAGTCCACCGCTTATTTGAGCTTGTTGCGGCTTTATTTTCAAAACGTATAGTCAAAATTTGCCCATTTTCAGCTCATTTGCTTCCGACAAGTGTCTACATGACAAAATATGAGAAAAAGTCCCAATGTTTTATTTCAGAGATGGAGTTTTGGCGCGAATTTGGACAATGTCCGGTTTCAAAAATTGAGTGATTTTTTAGGGTTAAATTTGCACGTTTTTTCTTTGCGGCCAAATAGCAAAAAAAGTAGATGGTCACCAATATATTCTGTTAAAAGAATAATATTCTACACGTGATAAGCTTTAATTTGATACCAAACTTTTTATCTATATTACGTTTTTGCAGTGACAAAACGCCATCCAAACGTGCGTATTTCCTGTGTAATCCAATGGCGCAATCATTGGTGGTGCGCTCTCTTATAAGCGGCTTTTAAAGTGTGTTGCTATGTACGCGCATTTTTACAAAAAAAACATAGAATAAGGGCAGAAGTCTTAATAAATCATTTTATTTCATTCGCAAATGCTTGAAATAACATTTGTGATTAGTTTTAGCAATAATGTTTTTTTATTTATCTAAAAATACAGGTCTCTGACGTTAAGAAAAGCATCAAAAATCTACTTATATGAGCGCTTTTGCTATAGATTTATACCAACTCAGAATAACGTATAAAACTTGTATTTTTGCTTAAAATGACAAAATCAGTAGGCCTAGTTTGAAGACAGAGAACGAGAGGGGGGGGGGGTAATTTGACTCAATTATGTAAATAGGCCTATATTTAAGGTATTAAAAATATTTGTACACACATAAAGTACTTTTCACAATTACAAAAATTAAAGAGTATCTTTTTGCATAAAACATTCAATTTTATGTCCAACCTCTTCAAACTTCTGCATGTTGATAAACACGTTGAAATTTGGGTCTTTTGGTGATTCGGAACTGATATTTAGAGCACCATTTCTTCCGAACGGAAAGACGTAGAGGGATGAAATCTTGGGAAATGACTAGAAACTGTCTCTAGTTTACTTAAGAATGAAAAAAAATTGGATTTTGATAACTATTGACGTTTATAAGAGGGCGCACCACCAAATCACTCCACGATTTATGTACCAGTGAAATTCGGTTAAAATAGTCCACCGCTTATTTGAGCTTGTTGCGGCTTTATTTTCAAAACGTATAGTCAAAATTTGCCCATTTTCAGCTCATTTGCTTCCGACAAGTGTCTATATGACAAAATATGAGAAAAAGTCCCAATGTTTTATTTCAGAGATGGAGTTTTGGCGCGAATTCGGAGAATGTCCGGTTTCAAAAATTGAGTGATTTTTTAGGGTTAAATTTGCACGTTTTTTCTTTGCGGCCAAATAGCAAAAAAAGGAGATGGTCACCAATTTATTCTGTTAAAAGAATAATATTCTACACGTGATAAGCTTTAATTTGATACCAAACTTTTTATCTATATTACGTTTTTGCAGTGACAAAACGCCATCCAAACGTGCGTATTTCCCTGTGTAATCCAATGGCGCAATCATTGGTGGTGCGCTCTCTAGACACGCTAGTTTTCGCGCGGAAGTTTTTGAATAAGAATTGTTTGGCGTGTCTGCATGTAGTTTCAAGTTCATATCGCTTGTTTGAAGTTGCCATTAATGGTTTGCAACCTATGTCTTTGGGAAAAGTATTTCATAATATGCTGTGACTACTTGTTACACACACGTTCCTTTTTAAAGGAATTTTTGTTTGTCAGTTTTTATGCAAATATAGACAGGGCATCAGCCACTCCATTGTCTTTTCCCTTAATATGTTTGATGGCCAGATTGTACTCTTGCAAGGTCAAATTGTGTAATTAATGTCTATCATTTGTCGTACGTAATTTCTGTGTAGCGTTTAAAATCATTTACATAGGAGGGGTGCACCGCTCAGTCCAACACGCCGCTAGTCCGACAACACAAATTCCCTATACTTAGAGGTGCGTCAGTCCGAAAATGAAAAACACTGCGCTAGTCCGGAAAAAAGCATGCGCTAGTCCGAAAATGAAAAACACTGCAACAGTCCGACACACCGCTAGTCCGAATCCGAAATACACTGCGCTAGTCCGAATTTGAAAACCACTTCTTCAGTCCGACACTGCGCTAGTCCGAAACTGAAAACCATGGCGCTAGTCCGAAACTGAAAACTACAGCGCTAGTCCGAATCTGAAAAACACTGCGCTAGTCCGAATCTGAACAACACTGCGCTAGTCCGAATATCGGACTAGCGCAGTGTTTCCGCAATTCAGATTTGGACTAGCGCAGTGTTTTTCGAATTCGGACTAGCGCAATGGTTTTCAGTTTCATTTTTGGACTAGCAAATTTTTGGGGGGGCGGCGTGGCGGACTGGAAGGGTGTATTTTAAATTCGGACTAGCGGCGTGTCGGACTGGTGCAGTGCATTTCAGATTCGGACTAGCGGCGTGTCGGACTAGCGGAGTGTCGGACTAGCGGTGTGTCGGACTAGCGCCCTGTCCTGCTTTCCATTCCTACTGATTTCGATACTGAAATAATTCTTAAAATAATGTTCTAGAGTCTAGATGGCCCTACTGAGATGGTAATTGTTTATTTAGTCAACCAGAAAATCCAATAGCTTATAATTGAAGACCGAATTAAAGAGTGTAGTTTGTGTCTGACGTCCTGTCAGTCAGGTCAAAAATGCCGTACTGCGCAGGTCAGCAACCAATCACACCGCGCCGTTTCCTTGACGTCAGATGCAAACTAGTCTTTTTTAATTCGGTCTTCAGTTATAACAAATATAGTTTGACAACTGTAATAATAGGGCTGAAAGATTAGCATGACCCACCACCATGAATACAGCACTGATTTAAAGCCTGAAATTACAGGGCTTCAACCTCTAATGTGCCTTTTTTGGTCTGGTTGGATAAGCTTGTGGCACCTATCGAACGATTGCAGCCAGGGGCTATTTTAACGTGCCCCCTGGCACGTTTGTGCAGTGAGATTAAAAATCCGTGCAGTGAGAATTAAAAATCCGTGCTTAGAATATTTCTATGCCATTCGACAAACTCAATAGGGATGCTTCATCTACCGTTTGGTCATTTTCAGATAAAATGTCAAAAGTTTTGCGCTGACCGCGCTCAACACTTCAGTACCCCTTTTCTCATGTTTCTAGAAAATTTATGCATATTATAGACATAGTTTGCTAACCACTAGTATCATCAACCCCCCCTCCTCACGCCTTGCTCACGATAGTTACAATCAAAACAAGTTCTGGCAACTTTCCATTCGTCAATGTGCGTGGTAAATGGCGATCGCAACAAAAAGGCATAGGCAAAGATTCCTTGTGGAGGAGGGAAGAATCTACCAAAAAAAAATGATAAGGGTCAGGTACATACAATCATATCCAGCAAACACAAAAACGTTTTTAAAACGTTTTAAATAAGTAATATTTTGGCTTTTGGTTTAAGTAAAAACGTTTTAATAACATTAAAATGTCGGGTTATATAAAGATCATGGAAATGTTTTAAAACGTTTTGTATGAAAACACACTACAAAAATATTTTTAAAATGTTTTCAAAAATGTTATTGTAAACTATATTTGCAAACATTTTGGCCAAATATTGTGTCAATACTTAAATAACATTATGTTAAAATATTTGAACCCAGCAAACACAGAAATGTTCTCAAAATGTTTTTTTCAAAACCTTTTAATAACATTTAAATGTCGGGTTATATAAAGGTCATGAAAACGTTTTTAAAACGTTATTGAAAATATTTTGGGCAAACATTTTTCGCAAAATATTTTTCAACTCCCAAAATAACATTCTGTTTAGAATGTTTTGTATCAAGTTTTCAAGAATGTTTTTGGAATGTTATTAAAACGTTTTTATACTCTTTATATAACCCGACATTTAAACGTTTTCTGTAAAACATTTTTGTTTGCTGAGCAGTAGATTATCAACAAATGTTTTTAAGGTTATGAAAACGTTTTATACTCTTAATATACCCTTTATATAACCCGACATTTAAACGTTTTCTGACAACCTTTTATAACCTTTTGCGAATGATGTCGAAAACGTGTTGTGTTTGCTGGGATCCGCATGTCGACGTAACACCTCTATGTGGGTTTCTGTCCGAATTAACCTCATTTGGCCATTTGTAGTGCCCATTTTGCACTCTTAATGCGAAATATTCCACATTTGCACCATATTTTACCATTTTAGCTTTAATATATATAGCAAAATGTTCGCGCGCTTTCTGTGCATTTGTACAATAAACTTATTATGTGATTTTATGTCGTCAGAAGGTGCGGGATTCACTGTACTTTAAGACATACTTCCAACCCCATATATATTTGAGGAGAACGTGGAATAGTTACAATTTTTTGCTGTTTCTGATTCTCTGACGTGACATGTCCTGACATAAAATCCGACTGATGCCACTTTGTCATCACGGAGCTATTTAAAATATGACTAAATATCATCCATTTCCTCAGGTGTATTTCCCAGCTCACTAAAATCATGCCGTCATAAACCCCCTTATCAAAAAGCAGTCTTTGAACTAGAGTGAACTGAAAAGCTACCGACCGGTTGCAAACATACCTTTCCTCTCAAAGTTGATAGAGAAACATGTTGTCAACAACATCAACAACCACATGTTGAAACATCATCTTGGTGACGAACTGCAATCTGCCTATATGCGTGGCCATAGCACCGAAACGGCACTGTTGAAAGTGAAGGATGAGATTATGGGACATGTGTACAACCAGAAAGGAGTTTTCCTTGTCTTACTCGATCTCAGTGCGGCTTTCGATGTACGGTGAACCACGACCTTCTGCTGAGTAGAATGTCGCATGAGATCGGGGTGACTGGGATTGCTCTTGACTGGTTGAGGTCCTATTTTACTGGTAGAACAACAACTGTTGTGATTGATGGTGTCTACGCAATGGCAAAGACCATGGACTATGGACTACCTCAGGGCTCAATTTTGGGCCCCGAGGTTTCACAGTGTATACAATTCCAATAGGCAGGATCATCAAAACCACTCGCTTTCATACCACATGTACGCGGACGATATACAGATTTTCTGAAGTTTTGAGCCATCTAACCCATCATCAATTGAAACCGCTTTGTCATCAATAACATCTTGTATCAAAGAAATCAGAACATTGATGACATTTAATTTCTTGAAATTAAACAACGACAAAACGGAATTCTTGGTTATATCATCACCTCACTTCAAACGCGAGATGCCTGATATATGCCTTCACATTGGAGATGACATCGTCCACCCCTCCACTAGTGTCAGGAACCTGGGCGTTATCTTTGATGATGTTATGAGTATGTTGCCGCAGATAACTTCACTGTCAATGAACATCACATATCACTTACGCAATATTACTCGGATCCATCGTTTTCTTGATAATGAAACATGCACCCATGTTGTTCGATCTCTTGTGCTGACACGTCTAGACTATGGGAATTTACTATTAGCAGGAACTAATGCAACTTACATCATGAAATTACAACGCTTGCAGAACTGGAGTGCAACATTTTCTCTGCTTCTAAGTATGACCATGCCAGCCAGTATTTGCAAGAACTTCATTGGTTCCCTGTGAAGCAGAGAATTTTATATAAGATCATGCTCTATGTGTTCAAATGTCTGCATGGATGTGGACCAAATTATCTCATTGAATCAATTTCATTGTACAACCAAACTCGTCTCGGCTTGCGTTCTGCAACAGACACTACACGTCTCTCTGTACCAAAATTCAACCCTAAAGGCCTGCAATCAGCTTTCGACAAGAGTTTTTCTCTCACCGCACCTGCGCACTCTGGAACTCACTTCCATCTGAACTCCGAACTGCTGTTTTTCTGCCAAGTTTCAAGAAAGGTCTCCAAACTTTTCTGTTCCCACAATAATCTGGTGGCTTTGTTTCAGTTTGCTGTTTTATTTTGCCTTTCAAATATTTTGTGTTCCATCTTGGCGCCGTGGTCTTTATGAAATGGCGCCCTATAAATGCCTTGTATATAATGTAATGTAATGTAATGTAATGTAATGTAATGTAATGGTAATGGTAATTGGTTTCTATTAAATGCATTATTTTTTTCAGAGTTTTAGTACCACATGTACTCCAAGTAGATATTAAACATCAAATAGCATTAGAATGCTTAGGAAACTCATTTTAGACCTAAAATTTGGTAAAAAGTACCCACAATGTGTACTGATAGCTTCTTACTAGTTTAGTAGCAATTTGGTACTGTTTCTGACTCACTGGCGTAGCCTGATGAAGTTGTGAGCTTTGGCTACTTTGTCATCATTGAAAAATATCACATATTACCAAAACTACTCAAATTGACTTAAAAGTGGGAAAATGATAATACAATCATATTGCCTTCCATATTTTTCTCGTTTTGGTGTCATAAATTTACTCTTTGTAGATACCAGTCGATAAATGACATTCACATTTCTTTTGGGGGCCCACAAATGACCAAAAAATAACCCAAAAGACATATAGGGCCTATATGTTAAAAATTTATGTTAAAAAAAGCAAAAACTATATGGTTTGTCATGGTTTAACAATACATAAGCAGTAGAGCCATTTTCAGTGAAAATAGTGTGTGTGTGTGTGTGTGTGGGGGTGTGTGTGAGAGAAACAGCCTAACGCCTTGAACCAAGGCTAAAAGTAGGTTACCTTCTTTTTTTTCAGGATCTAGATCTTTTGTGCACAAATCCATGTATTCTTCCCCGATGTGACTATGCGTGGTTTGGAAGCACAATGGTTGTGATTATGTTGTCAGTAATAAACCCCTCACAATGGTTGTGATTATGTTGTCAGTAATAAACCCCTCTACAGAAGAAAGTTCTTACTGTTTGAGTGGTCATAAAATAAAATTATTTTTAACACAATGGATTAAACCATAGATAGTGATCTCCTTCGACTTTTTCTGTGATTAAACCAAATAATGATGAAAAGCAATTGGCTAAACTTGCCAAAAAGAAGTAAATTTCGTTTAATATGATCAACTTGGAAATCTCAAAGACGTTTATATTAAACGACTTCAAGAAAACTCTTTCCAAGTTTTATCATGAAAACTTAATAATGCTTTGAAAAGGCCTTTAAAAAATTCATGAGCTTGAGACTCTACTCCCTGCCCCAGCAAGGGGCTTTGACGCTGGACTCCACCAGGGGATCTAAGGCGGATCTCACCCGTTTGAGCTCACAACCTTGATACTGTAACTTACTAGTAAAAATAGTCATAATCCCTACAAGTGAGAAAATCGTTTGACTGAAGTAGTTTCCCCTCTAAAACATAGGCGTAGATCCGGGGGGTGGGGGATAAATCCCCAATATTTTGCCTGGGGTGGTCCATACAATCACCCCCCCCGACGCTTGTATGTGGGTTTCTGATCAAATTAACCTCATATTTGGCCATTTAAGCCCCAAATGTCCATATTTTTGTCCGCATTCACAATACTTCAAGAAATTATTTCCAACCCCATCCCCCATGTCAAAAAGAAATCTACTCCACTGCTCTCAAATCAACGCGGCCAAATTGCTTTTTTTTAATTTAAAATTTATTCAGACCTATTTTGCACGTTTGTTTGCAGATTAAGTATTGCTATATAATTCAAGAGTGTCAAGTGTCCAATCAGGTAACTTAAGTAAAAAATGGGTCACTGTACTAAAATTGATGATTTTTAAAAATTCCAAAACTGGAGGGGGAACCTCCCTCCACCCC
Organism: Amphiura filiformis; assembly: GCF_039555335.1. Taxonomy (NCBI): domain Eukaryota; kingdom Metazoa; phylum Echinodermata; class Ophiuroidea; order Amphilepidida; family Amphiuridae; genus Amphiura; species Amphiura filiformis. Next base: position 8,007,907 of record NC_092629.1, read on the forward strand.
TCCCCGCAAGCTCGTCACAGCTGGTTGATCATCGAGACTTTACATTCGCCAACGTGCAGTGACTTTTTCCTCCTAAAATAGCCCCTGATTGCAGCACAACCAGGCTAACTGCATGGGCTACCTGGAGCACACAAGTTAGAAACTGCCTTCGTTTAACCTTATCAGTTAACACTTTTGTGCCCACAGCAGCCAATGCAGTTGACAGTTTTGTGTTCCAAGCTGTCAATAATATACAGTAAACCTATTGTTTCTACATACCTAATCAGATATATGATTTGTCATCGTTTACTTTTATATTAATTAAATTACGTTCTTTTACATGACAAAGATAAAGAAGGACAAATAAGATTAAATACTAGTATCACTATACCAAGGCTAAACGGTCCTTAATTCATGGACTATGCGGTAGTTGGGCCCATATAGGCTGTGAAAAAAAGAAAGAAAGAAAGCGGATAAGAGATACATTTCAGTACAGGCGTAAAAGTTTCGATTGGCGTAAACTTATCTAACCTAAACATAGGCCAATAGCTGATCCTGAATACTTTTTTTATAATGTTGATGGAGTAAGGAAAAAAGTAATTTGTTGAATATTTGCTGCTTTGGGTTATTCTTGTTTGTATTTTTTCTTGGAATTTTTGAATTTTTCTGCTGCGGCATTACTTTGTGCAATGTTAGAAAACTTGAGAAAGAAAACCCAAGAAAGAAAGTGAAAGAACCCAAGTCTTGATTTACGTTGGCTGCGGAACGGAGGTTGGGGTGGGTGGTGGTGGGGGAATCTTACAGCCCCCAAATGATTTTAAAGGAAAATCATAATTTTAGGGTAAAATATTCATAATGTTGAGGTAAAATTCATAATGTTAGGGCTAAATTTATAATTTCTAAGTAAAATTCATAATTCCCAGGTATAATTCATGTAAGATGCAGGTATTTCACAAGTTACCGCGCTTCTCGCGGGAAGGGGATACCATCCCGCACCCACCCCCTCAGCGTTCCGTGCCTCATTTTGATGGCCCCACCAATATTGTAAATCTTCGGGAGAGTCTGCATTTGGGCTATTTCATTTAAAATCCACACCCCACCTGTTATTGTGCTCTCGTTCAAAATACATGGTGCCCCGTGAACAAAAGTTTTAATTGGGTATCGCAGTAATAATAATATCAATTGTTGCAGTTAACATTTTTTTTCACGCAAAGTGACTATTGAGTGCAGCATTTTTAAAAACCATCTACTACTTAAAATATGGGACCTGCATGCCTATCCTGACAGTAGAGAATAATAAAAACTAAATTTCTTATTGTTCCAACAATATGCATACCTGTATCAATTATTCATAACAAGTGGTCGAGCAGCAGAATTTGTAAGGAACTCGGATGTTATTCTGCGACGTCACAATAAAACTCTCCTCCGACAGATGTATGAAACATTCGTCGCCATCTGCCGCATCAGATGGTATGCCGATATCCACGTTATCATCATGACATTCAACACTAGGGGGCTCGATAGGTGTTTGGGTGCTGATGCGGGGAGGCTCGGTGGGAGACTTGGTGGTGTGTGGATGCATGGTAGGAAAAGATGGACGTGTAATTGCCGGTCGATCTGTATAGATATAGAAATATAAAGAAGTAGATGTATCAGAGATATCTATACAATACTCATTACCAATGAATGGTATAGTGTATGAGCCTAATCCCCGCAGACGGGTTGTTTGGTGGGTGGGTGGGGTGGGGGGAGGGGGAAGCCAAAACGTAACATAGATAGTTGACTGCATGGGCTACATAAAAATGCCTAATAGCAATTGAACTACAGTAGCTTTTGGCGGGAAAAGGTCATCGAACTTTACACAGGTTTGAATTTTAAACTTGCTGCAATTGAGTTAACAACCATTTCAATGTATTCCTCTGGTCATGAGGATTCAGAAAATGAACAGCTATACCTTTCTACATCATACTAAATTGGATATATCTACAACTATGAGCCAACGCCAGTCGTATATTTTTCTGTTATTATAGACATTAACTAATTATCTAGCTTTTACATGTATTCAATTTTCAGCGAAAAATTTACACAAATTTGCGAAGAGGCGTTCGTTGCTAACGCCATACGGCTTACGTATTACGACATTGTGCGGTGGAACGTCATAGTGCCATTCACATCCAGACTAGTCTCCTACACAGCCAGTTTGTTTCGTTGCTAACGCTTGTTGTTCCTAGTATGTTCGTTATAGCCGCATACAGTCTGGCCCGCCCGTGCTACAGGCTGAGACAAATATATCTAAAGATATAGGAAGCTCAAATTGATTCACCTTGGGTGCATCGAACCAGAGAAAATTAGACTAGATACTCATCTTCTCTCACCGAACCCACTTTCCTCGGTATTGATATGCAAATACGACTGGCTGTATCTATTGCTCTAAGAATTCAGTCCAGTTTAGCGATGATTTGAGTTTTGCGGGCTATAGACGAATCCAATTTCACGCATTCCTACACCTCAATGGCAGCCAAAGCTGGGTCCCCGTCGGCTCCATCTCACCTAAAATGTGAAATGATGCGGCCTTGGATGGTATTTTAAACTGCATTCTATCACCCATGTTACACGTATTGCACCACCCAACTGGGCAGTTACAACACCAGTTTGGTGCTGCGGGGACCCAATAATGGCAGACCAAATTCTGACCATGACTTGGCTCGTTGGATTCGTCTATTGGAAAATGAGTATTGTTCACACGTCTCTGATATGTCGAAACATTGGTGTTGGATGGCCCATGAAAGCTGTGGAAGTAATTGTAATGGTGTATATTTTTCGAGCAGCAAGAAATGCCGATTACTACCCAGACACAAATATATTACAGGAAACATTTTGTTCAAAACTTACTGCAAAACGGCTAAAGTAAAAAAAATGTTTACCCAATAATATTTTACAATAACATTTTGAATTTTTCTTTAAAATTGTGTGTTATTTGTTTTTCAGTACAACACGTTTTCAAAAGGCGTTTTCATGACTCTTGTATGATTAATGGTATCAAAAATGATTTAACATGCATTATCATGTTTTAAAAACATTTTGGTTTTCGCTGTGTAGTATCCATAAGCAAAACATTTTGACAACTGTTTAACGAAATAGCAATGGTGATTAACGACGTTACATGAACTGCTGTTGCCCGCCCAAAACAGACATTATTCATATCACGTATGTCGTAAAAACGGCGTGGTGGCCTAGTAGTTAGAGCGTCCGCCTCACGAGAGGGAGGTCGCGGGTTCGAATCCCGGCCGGGCCATACCAAAAGCTTTAAAAATGGTACCTGCTGCCTTCTTGCCAGGCGTTCGGCATTGACAGAATGGAGTAGGGAAAGTTAAACACATGGCCACCAGTGGACTAACCCATGCTGTACCTTTTCTGCTTGCAGACATGTGGCCTAGGGTTATGAAACGGATATATGCGCCGCCCAATGGGCCGAAAGGCTTGGGAAGGATTTAACTTTTTTTAAACTTATGTCGTTAGACGACACGGTCTAGTCTAAACGCCTTTTTACAAGGTGTTTTTCGGACGGCGCATTTGTCACACACATATGAATAGGCAATCTGCCCGTTCGAACTCGCATCGAAATATTTCAAAATCTATTCACCTCATCTCATAGGTCAAATTTTAACAAACCAAATTAATTTTATTTCATGTCAGACTCTCCTTGTTCAATGTAGTTACTTTGAATCGCTTCAGAACATGACAAACATGAGATTTTTCTACATTATAATTATTTTGGAACGTCATAATTTGGTACCAACCGCAACGTGACCGCCTTATGGAAATTCTACAATGGATTCCCCTCTAGAAGGTATACTAACTGAAATCATAATCCGTACCTATTATCGTCACTGGCCATTCTTTCGGAATAGAATATAATGGACATTCTTTATCTTCGTAGTCCTTGTCAATTGCAACTCCTTCCTCAATACGTAGAGTGTAAGGCAACGCTTGTGCAACTTCATCTATAGGCATATCAAAAGATACATCTTTGCGGCTGAATGTCACTTCGCGTGGATCGGATGAATCCACTCGGCCAACTTCTCTACCTTGGGGGTTTATCAGCCTTATAAATGCCGCTTGCGTCGGAGGTTGAACCTGTGTTTCCAAAACAATCGAAGTGCAAGAATGTACAAAAAAGACTTGAATTACTAAACATTGTTAAGAACGAAAATTAAGCACAGGTGATAAGACGCGAAAAAGAAAAGAAAACGACTAGAGAGACGATGGCGGAAATCAAAGTTGCAAATCGACCGTGATCTTTTCAAGGCTCAGCGTCTCCTTGTAAACACATTGATTAATAAAGCAAACTCGTCGTACTACAGGGATCAGATAGTAAACTGTGAAAACACTAAGGAACCGTATAATATTGTCGAATCACTACTCCATCAAAAGGGTAAACCCAAGCTATCATCTCATTCTTCTAATCAAGCATCAACAAATACTTTATTTCAAAAATCACCAACATCCGTGCATCTTTCACGCATGATGACCTTTCTCCAACTCCTGGACTTACTCCGCCATCTATATGTAATTCTACTGTGCCAGAGTTGAACACCTTTTTACCGGCCTCTGAGGATGAAGTTCGCAAATTAGTCATGTCTTCTCCATCTAGGCATTGCCAATTGGATCCAATTCCTACTTCGATTCTCAAGGACCACATTGACCTTCTCCTCCCAACCATCACAAATATTGTAAATTTATCTCTTGAAACATCTACTTTTCCTATGCAATTTAAAAGTGCTGTTGTTAAGCCATTGCTAAAGAAGGCATCTCTTGATTCTGAAAATCTCAGAAATTATCGACATGTATCAAATTTAACTCTTGTGTCAAAAACTATTGAAAAAATTGTAGCATCTCGTCTGAACAATCACTTTGAAACGCACAACCTTCTGGAAAAGTACCAGTCTGCGTACAAAAAATTTCACGGAACTGAAACAGCACTTTTGAAGGTCCAAAATGATATCTTATGTGAACTTGATAAAAACATGCTGTGTTCTTAGTTCTTCTGGATTTATCTGCGGCCTTTGACACTATTGATCACAATATTCTTCTTTCGCGTCTTGAATCCTTGGGTGTCAACGGCCCACCCCTTAAATGGGTTTTGTCATATTTGTCATGCAGAAATCAATCCGTCAGCATTGGAAATAATCTATCATCTGCGGTAGACCTACCATTTGGAGTACCACAAGGCTCTGTGTTAGGCCCCATATTTTTCACTATATACGCATCACCTGTTATTGAAATTGCTCGTCATCATAACTTGAATGTTCATACTTATGCAGATGATAGGCAGCTTTACCTTTCTTTTGATGTAAACAAACCCAAAGATGAAGACTTAGCTCGTCAGCGTATTGAAAACTGTATTTCTGATCATGGATGACAAAAAATAAACTAAAACTTAATGATGACAAAACTGAATTGCTCATAGTATCTTCCAAAAACTCTCAAAGTAAGATTCATCGTAACAGTATTCAAATCGGATCCTCAACTATATCTTCTTCAACCAGTGTGCGAAATTTAGGCGTGTGTTTTGATTCTACACTGTCAATGGATAATCATATTAAAAAAGTGTGTCAATCTGCTTATTTTCAAATCCGGAACCTACGTAGTATTAGGAAACTTCTGTCAAAAGATACTGCCGAAATACTTCTTCACGCCTTCATTACCTCGCGCTTAGACAACGGAAATGTTCTACTAAATGGAATTACTGAACAACAGCTTAGGAAACTTCAACTTGTACAGAACTCTGCCGCACGCGTTTTGACAAACACTCGCAAATATGATCATATCACACCCGTTCTTATGAATCTGCATTGGCTTCCCGTACGTGAAAGAATTGTATTCAAAACTCTTCTTCTCACATGGAAAGGATTAAACAACGTTGCACCTTCTTACATCACGGACCTTCTTGTTCCATACACACCTGCAGGCACTCTTAGATCGTCAGACAGATGTCTTTTAAAAATTCCACGATCTGATTATTCTCTGGGAGACCGTGCTTTTTCTACTATTGCACCAAAACTTTGGAACTCGCTTCCCTATAATCTGAGACAATCAATTTCTGTTGATCAGTTCAAATATGGACTCAAGACTTTCTTATTCAATGCCAGTGTTTGATTTATCATGCTTTTATACTGCTCTGTATTTTTGTTTTACATGTATTAAGGATTCTTTGGTTTCATTGTATTTTGTATGAAATTGTATTCAGCTAACAATTTGGATAGCTGTTTTGTTTTAATCAGCTATACTTTTTTGTTAACTCTGTTTTCATGTTTACTTGTATGTGTATCTTGTTTTTTGCGCCTTGGATTAGATTTAATTTTCTAGATAAATGGCGCATTATAAATGCTTATTTATTATTATTATTATTATTATTTTTATTATTATTATTAATAATAATAACAACGCCAATTGACTTTGCGGCATTTTATTTCCTATTCTGGTTCATATTCAGATTAACAAAAAATAATTAATAATTAATTTATATGTAGACTTATATCATTGGGCGGGAAACTATTGTTGGCTGAAAAAACCTCCTAACCCGCTCTATGTTCACTATAAAGGCAGAAAAAGACTATGAAGACACTTTGCTGGAGCCACCAATCCATCGAGAAAATGGATTTCATGTATGTGGGGTACTTTGGGGGTGAGTGTGGAGGAGACTGATGTGTGTTGTATGTTTTGCGAATGTGCGTGTACAATCTCTACCAAGAAACGTTTCAAAACCTAAAAAGGGGCCAAAGTTTAAAAAATCTTTCATGTGTTCCTTTTCTCCCTTTTAAAACTTGGTCCCATTTATAACAGTTTCTAAAAGAGATAAACGAGACTTTAAGTCTATAATAGTAAGCGTATTTGGAGTATGTTTAATGAAAATATTTGCGAAACGCCGGCGCTAGAGAACATTTAGGTAATTGATGCGATTCCTGCATTACGATTGATGAATCAAAATGAATAGAATAACAATGGTGGATTTTAATAGATTTGAAGTGGAAGTAGACTTCGTACTGATAAACCTTGGTCGCGTTGCTTAAATTTCACTTACTTCTCCTTCATTTCATTAACTATCCGTTATTTATTTATGTCTATTTTGGAAAACTCGACCGAGTTTTTGATAATAGTACCTTTCTGTTAAATCGAATACGCCAATTCTCGGTCAAATTTACTACTTGCCCATCTGTTGGGTAACTTTTGGCTTTCACAGGGTAAAGATATACCGTGTCAACCACTTTAAGGTTCACATTTTTCCAACCGCTTGAAATTCTGAAAAAACAAAACAAAAACAAAAACATTTTTTTAAATGTTTATTTCATAATATCAGCAAAAAAGGAAAGTATGAAGAAAGGCTGCGTATTATTACTACACTTTTTCTCACATACTGAAAGGGGGGACAAGGAAAGCGTAGGCCTATATAATACCATGTTCTAAACCTACTATCACACTGTGATAGATCACGTGATATACTCTTAAGCAATTGAAGAACTGAGCGCAAGAAGACCGTAAGTCCACTAATGTTTTATACATGTTCAGGGGCCAAAACAAATTTTTCTAAACCTTTCATGATGTTTTCACCCTGGAACATGTATTAAACATTATACAACCCTAAGAAACTGTACGTAACTTTAGTGTATACATGTTGAGGGGCCAAGTGGACTTACGGTCTTATTGCGCTCAGGTCTTCAATTCAATAATTTCTATGTGTAACATAATAAATATAACGTGAAAGAGGACAATCTGTGGAAGAGACGGTTACTGCACATTTCGAACCACAAAATGACTCGCGGCAGAATGAAATCCACTGCAGCACACTTGGCCAATAAATCTCGTTTTAGCCTGGTAAAGGATGAGGATTTGTTTGGAAATTACAGAAAGAGCAGAGTTGCAGATAGTGTTCACATCGACATGATCAAAGAGAAAATTAATTCTGCAAAAAAGCGTCTTCGAGCACTAGACGTATTTGAGAGCAAACAGGTAGTATTGGTATGGTTGGAGAGGTTTCAACATTCTCGTGGTAATAAAGCTTTTAGCCGTTCAACCATGTGTGCTGTGCATTCACGTGTGTTTAATCCATAGTCGCAGATCCCGGGGGATGGGGAGATTTGCCAGGGGGATGGCCCATACAATCACCCCCCCATGTTAACGCCTGTATGTGGGTTTCGGACCAAATTAACATTTTAGCCCCAAAAGTGCGAATATATTCCATGTTAAGTGGCTGAATTCACCATACTTCAAGAATTTTTTTCCAACCACAGCCCCCAATGTCAAAAAGAAATCTTACGCCACTGGTTCAATCAACAAAACAAAGCAATTAGCAAGGCCGGCCTGGCCTAGTCTTGTCTAGACATAGCCTACTGATGCCTATGTCATTTCGGATTTAATTGACCAATACTTCCCAGTCTTACTAATGCGCCTGTCACACTACACCGAATAGGTCTTCCGTACAAGAAACGGATGGTATTTTAGTAAATCCGTTGTTGTTCGTCAATGATCATGTTATGTTCTTTTTATGTCCTGCTATCATCCGCCAAATGCGTTTCGTGTTAGGTGATGTTCGTGAAGTCCGTCGGCATGCACAAAACTTGAAACGGAGTGTACCGAATACACATGTTCGGTATTTATCCGATGTGTGTTCGTATGGTACTGCATATTGCCGGAGTTTGTTCGCTCTCCTTTCGTTCATGTTCGTTCTTTGTTCGTTGCACTCGGCCCGTGTTCGTTGCAAATACGTTCCTGTGAGGCCTTCACCACCGGATAGCATATTTTTGCATTCGGTGATGTACGTTGACCCACACCGTGTTAGTGTCACACTACACCGGATCGGTCTTCCGTATAAGAAACGGATGGTATTTTAGCAAATCCGTTAGTGTTCGTCAATGTTCGTTTTATGTTCTTTATATGTCCTGCTATTATCCGCCAAATACGTTTCGTGTTAGGTGATGTTTGTTTAGTCCGTCGACAATACGTTTCAAGTTTTGTGCATGCACAAAACTTGAAACGGAGTGTGCCGAATACACATGTTCGGAAGTTGTCCGATGTGGGTTCGTACTGTTCTGTATATATACCCTGGGTTTGTTCGTTATTCTTTCGTTTATATACCGCGGGTGTTTGCAAGGTTTCGCAGGCGCTTGTGCCGGATGTAGGCCTATGGCGAACATGTGCATCGATCATGGGTGGGGGGACTTTCTGAAGGGTGTGTGACGCAATATCATATTTCCCCAGTACTTTAGTGACTGACAAGTAGAAAAAAGGGGAAAGGAGAGAAAAAGAAAAGAAAGTGAGAAAAATTGAAGAGAGAAGAGAAAAGTTAAATTGCACGTAATTTAGTAGGCCTATGCATGTAAGTAGTATTGAGGGAGGGGCACGTTCGGAAGGGTAGAGGACGCAATATCAAATTCCTACCAGTTTTAGTGATTGACAAGAAAGAAAAAAGAAGAGAAAACATGGAAAAGGTTAAATTGTACGTTATTGAGTAGGCCCAGGATAGTATATAGTAAGCCTAAGTATAGGCCTGTGATTATTATAGGCAGTGCTTAAAGGTGGGTCCTTGGCCCAAAAGCCTGTGAAAATTACTGCCGGCCCGTCTATATGTAGGGCCCGTGACATTTTTTCACCAACGTCAGTATTTAAGACGGACTTAGGTCTATTACTGACTTTAACATATCAATCCATGCATGCTTTACCTGAAATTACGAGTCTGAAGTCTTATATCTAAGTGTCATCAGTGGACCAGTGTAACATTTTAAATTTTGCAAATTCAGTTCGGGCCTTCTTTTTTGTTTTTGTTTAAGGCAATAATAGTGTAAAAATGATGCACCAAAAACAATTTTCCAAATTTTCCATTTTTAAAACTAAATTTTTACACAATAGGCCTAGGCCTAATAATGTAAATAGGCCCTACAGTCCCCATGCAAATGGCTTCAATTGGACCTTCATTTTTGCTTCTGCTATGGACATCCACGTGTTATTTTTAAAGCAATTGTTTATATTATACAATAATGGTGAAAACATTTCAATGGCTTCAATTAGGCTTTCGTTTCACCAATTTGCGGCTGTTTCAAACTAAAATAGTACCCAATAATAGTGCTAAAATTGATCCAAAAAATGACAAATGGCTTCAATTGGGCCTTCATTGTCCATAGGTTTCTAGCCTCTATTGCCCCAGGACGCTGGTTGCCCTGATATATAAGATTTGTAGCCCTTTTGTACTTATTAGCCAATATTTGACAATTTTCGTCAAAGTTTTCCCCCTTAAAAGTTGTCTTTCCCCACTTTGTTCACCCTCTGAAAAAGTGCTTGCTACGTCACTGCCTCTAAGGGGTCAAAACCCTCTCAAACACCCTCTCCTCCCCCACTTTTCTGATAGGGTGGACGTCCCTGTTGGTGCCACATGCGACAAATCCGGTCATTTGTCGGACATTGAACGATCGAATATAAGACGCCTGCAGGATTATTAGCGGCCACAACGCATAGAGAAACGAACGAGAATCGGACCCCAAATCCGGTCATTTGTCGGATGTTGAACGATCGGATATAAGACGCCTGCAGGATTATTAGCGGCCACAACGCATAGAGAGACGAACGGGAATCGGACCCAAAATCCCACCGAATCTTCTACCGGACTGGTGATTTTTCCACCGAATAAAATATTTTTGTATTCGGTGATGTACGTTGATCCAGTCCGTCGTAGTGTGACAGACCTATAATTATATGCCTGAATACAAAAATGCTTTTAACAGTTCTCAGCATATCCCGAATGAGTAGTCTATATTTGCATACTATAACGCTTTTTATAGTAAGGTCCACAGCGCTCAATAAATCAATGCATTTTAAAATAAACAGAAAAGAATCGTTAAATTTCTCGGGCAAATATAAAACGTGGATTTTTAACTTTTTCAGTTATATCAAATAAAACAATAATTATTTTCTTTTAAATCCTGGTATTATACTTATAGGCGTGAAATGTAGTCTGCTGATGCAATTGTCCGATTTAAAACCTAAAATAAGTCGCCAATAAATGTTTTTCTTTCTATGGCACATCATACATGACTATTTATATGATAATTATGTCAAAGTTTCTGCTTTGAATGTCAAATTCAGTCATTTCAATTGTGGCATGCACCGATTACCGATCATGGGCACATTTTACGCGTTGATTTTGAAAATTGAATATTCATAAAATTAAAAATTTTTACCCCGGAAATTTACTTACCCAGCCGTATCTACTGCGAAAAAATTCAGGATATGCGGCACAGGATCGATTTGGTCTCTCGTTGGTATCCAAGTAAGCTTCCTTGATTTACGCAAAGTATATCCATCAACAGCACGTAACGGCGAGAGAGTCATTCCCGTTAGTTTATTATGAATATCTATTCGATCAATCCTGTAAAAACAGCAAGAAGGAGGAGAAGGATTAGAAACGAAGAAGAAAATACATAATTGCTGATAAGAAGGCCAATAATGCAATATGAAGGAAGAATGAGGAAAGGAAGGAGGATGAGGAGGAGGGAAGGAGGAAATAAACACAAAAAGAGGGAGAAGATCAAAAACAGGAAGAAGTGGAACAGAACACAAGAAGACCAACGTGATATTCAAAGAACATAAAATATAAAACGAAGTTAAAATACGTGAAATCATGCCAATAGTAATTTGTACAGCAGATTTAAAAAGACTTATTAAAAGATTTATTCAAGTCATATTCATATCACTATCCGCATACCTTTGTATTTCCCAGATTCATAAAAATTGTCAATTTTTAAAAACTAAACATTTACATATCGTTACTTTTATATGTAGCATATCATCAAAAAAAGAATTGATTATGGAAGACCACAAAATAAAATGCTTAATATTGAATTGTGTGCAATGATTGGTGAATAAATATGTTCAAATGTATACTTGAACCATTTTTGTACTTGTCCTCAAAATTACAAAAAATGACGTAGGCAATTACCATAGCCTACACCAATTTATGCATCACATCTTAAAAATAAACCTTTTAGTTCCACAAAACTTTAATTATCTCAACACACTCAGAACGCTACTGACCACTCTACCGTGTTATGCATAGTCGTACATGTTGAAATAGACACAATTCTGAGATACAAAATGCTACTTCTCCCACAAATAACGTAGCACGGTGACGCAACTTGCGCACATCGTCGTCTGTATTCCATAGTGGCGTATAGTGGGGCGCCGCGAATAAACAACTTTTCGAGAAAATCGGGTTTGAAGAAATGCCAATTTAAAATCGAGTTGTGTAAATCAGACATTCATTATATTTTGTAAATGATGTGAAATTTCTGTAGTAAACTAAGTAGATTTTATTGTTATATATTTTTCAAAAGAAATAAATACATACTATTGCTGGCAAACTGAAAATAAAAAGCACAAAACTATACGTCACTATGGAAAACAAATAAAACGCAATACCCTAACCTAACGTTAACCTTACGCCACCTCGGTCGCCGTGTAATACCTATGGCGTTACTTTTCGTCGTTTGTATTCCATAGTGGCGTATAGGTCCGATACGTGTACGCCACTATGACATACAATGTTTTTCATTTTTGCCGATATTTCTTAAAATAAAATGTGTATACAAAGTGGCGTATGGTCGATACGCCACTATGGAATACAAAAAATGTCACTTTGTAACTATACGCCGCATTTAATTAATTAATTACTAATTAATTAGCTAATTATGACTGATGAGAAAAATTAAAGAGGACATCATTAAAAACATTTGTGCCAATTTTCAAAAAATGACCAAAAATCACTATACGCCACTATGGAATACAGCCGACGACATGTATTGCTATTACACATTGCCTATGAATCATAAAAAAAAAAGAAAAAATGGCCCAAGAATTTTGTTGTTAGGATGCACGAAAAAGAAGTGGGCCAAAAACCGTTATTTTTGGGATTTTGGGCCAAAAATGGCATTTTGGCCCAAATTTGGAAAGCACTTTGGGAATATATATTTGCACCTTTTGTTGAGTGGTATAATACTTACGTTTGACTTTCAGTGGCCGCCTCAGCTACGACTTTCATCTCAAAGCGCTTATTAATTGGAATGGATTTGCAGTCAAATTTTGGTTCCTTGATTTCAGGTATGTTGCATGTTGTGGTATCGGGGCTGATTCGCAGCAGGAAAGACAAGGAAATCTTGCTTCGTGGGTTGCCATTTTGATCAAGATCCTCAATCATTACTCTTACAGCATAATCGCCTGGAGGGCCACTGGTATCGAAGACTAATGTACAGTCATCCTAAGAATCGAAATAGAAGATTTGCGAGTATATGCCTTTTAGGCCAAAAAATATTGTTGTGTTGCCCTCAACCGTCCTACCCTGAATTTTTTTGGGGGGGGGGAATGATGATTTTTACAGATTTGTTCAAAAACTCAATGTTTTTTACTTAAAATTAATAATTTTATTGTAAGACTAGTCTTTAATTGTTGTCTAACAGGTATCCAGAAGTCAAAATTAACAAATGTCCCCTAATTGAACAAGCATTATTTAATATTTGAGGGGATTTTTAAAAACTGAAGGTTTAAAAAAAAAAAAAAAAAAAAATAATCCGACCGTCCTACCCAAATTTCCCATTTTTCCACTTGAGGGCAACACAACAATTTTTTTTTTGGCCTTATTGTCGAATCAGTGCAATATTTTGATTGTATAGTGTTGATTGATAGGTGTTTGTTTAATAATTTTTTTCTTTCAAGAAACAGACTTCTGAAAATGAATGTAATCACTGTCAAAAAACTGACAACAGAACGAATGATAGTAGAAAACAGATGCAATGTAACAGAATGAGCCTGTCTGTACTTACATAGATTTCAATATACGGAAGTTTTCCACAGACGCCACTATGTGTATATTGTGTAGGTGTGAAACATTCACCTTTATTACTTTCAGTGTCCCGACATCTATATGGATCGCCATCAGGGTCGTTAACAGGGTATTACGCAACAAAAAATAAAAATCATTAGGGTGAGAGTTTTTCCTTTTTCACACTGTGTTTCAGCATGTTGAAAATAATGAGGACTATCAATGAAACGATCTGATTCTCAAGTTTTAAGAATATTTGCTCCAGTGGTTTTGATCTGCATCAACATTTCTTTACGATGTGTACAGTTTTTAAGCTATTAGAATTATCAAATCCAGGCTATACTGCGTCCTGTTGTCCGTTTTCTTCGTCTATTGCAACCGCCTCCGCCCATGCCCCTTCTTTATCTTTACATTCTTTTGGGTTGGAGTTTATAGGTTGGTGGTTGCAAGCAAAGTTGAAGAAAGTTCACTCACAAGCTTCATTCAAGGAATAGATAAGTTAATTGAACAGGCTAAAATAGAGTGCTATTCAGGTCAAATCAATGAGAAAGCAGGTGATCAAAACAGTTGTTTAAGGTTGTAAATGATTTGTTGCAAAAAACACAAAACCTGTGCTTCCACAATGTGAGTCTGATGATGCTCTTGCCGAGCAAGTCTCTGAGTTCTTCAGTGAAAAGATAGTGGATATACGTAATCCTTTTCCTAGCAAATGTACTGATCCATTTTCATGTGAGAATGAATCAAACACCGCTGTTTATCTTACTAGCTTTAAACCTGCCAGTGAAGTTGAATATTATTTGTAAGTCACCATGTTAAACCTGTAAGTTGGACCCTGTCCCAACATCACTGGTCAAAGAGTGTATTGATGACCATGTTCCTCACATTACCAACATCGTGAATAAATCTTTTGCTGAAGGTATTTTTCCATCCACTCTCAAGACTGCATACATTAGACCTCTGTTAAAGAAAACTGGTTTGGACAAGGAAGTCCTAAAAAATTATAGGCCTGTAGCCAATCTGGAATTCTTAGGAAAGACAATTGAACGTGTTGTACCTGATAGACTGAGTTTGGTTATAAATGAAAATAATCTTTCCGATGGGTTTCAGAGTGCTAACAGGCCAACACACAGTATTGAGACCGCCCCATTGCGTGTTGAAAATGATATTTTGGCTGCTATGGATGAGGGAAACGTGACCGCTCTTTTAGATTCAAGCGCGGCATTCGATACCGTGGACCACAACATTTGCTAAGCAGACTTCGTGATTTTATTGGCTTGCGAGATAGTGCGCTTGCATGGTGTTAATTATAGTTGAGTAACAGGCCAGAATATGTTCGCGTTGGGAACTCCTCCTCCACTCCAATTTCGTAGCAGACTTAATCAAGAAAGTTGTTGTAGGCTTTCTAATAGTCTATGTAGCCAGTCTCTTTGCATAGCCAATAATGTGCTATTAATCCAGCAATAAAACGAAGGTGATTTCGAGTACAACAAAGTGCTCTTGTTTCCCAAAATGGGAATATATTCTTCTGTCGATTTGCTGAATTATGATTTATAAAACAGGTGTAACAAGGCCTCTACTCTTCCTCGAATAGGTTAAGAGTGAATCCAGCCAAAGTGCGATAGAAACGTGTACACGTGTGTACCCATTTCTCAAACAAATTATTTTCCTGTTTCGTTTACGGAGGGGAGTAGCTTGAGACAAGTTACCATTGAATAGGTGCATAGATATTTGACTCTATAATAGTAGATATCTAGTTCAAAAACTGCTGAGTTGGAGAGTGCTCAATAGATAATTCCAGAGCGTATTAAACAAAGAAGACAAACTAACAGTTTTGATTTGTATTAGTTTTGTGCACTAGGCACTCTTCAGATAAATGATTTTATTTTCAACGGAACAATAATTACTGGCAGAAACTCGATATGCGCGACGCAGTCAGTTTGCGTGTGTTACGCTGTTAAGACGCGTAAGTATTATGACGCTACTAAAGACATATAACAATGGAGCCAATTCAATTTTTTTATTAGTTGAGGTGTAAGGATGCCATAAACATTGGTTCGCTAATGTAGCGGGACAAAACGCAAATTGAAATATCACCTCATATCGCCATGTACTATTGGCTCAATGCACGAAATTAATTCTTCTCCTCGAAGTTCATCATCGACCAGGTTTTGAACCTGAAACCCTAGGGTAATCTAGTGCAGAGCTCTTACTACTGAGCTTTTAAAGGAACCAGCGCCACTACCACTGAGCTATCAAGGAAGCCGGTTGGCTCATTTTAAGTAGTGTTTTGATTCTTGCATATAGGTCCGAGTTTGTTCAACCCTAAATCTATTTATCACCATGTAATTATCAATTCGCTGTCGAAGTGACGTAATAATAGAATAATCGGATTAACTACCATAGCATTAGATGAATACAATTGTGAATATACCACACTGCACTACAAGCAGGTTACACTCATCACCTGTGTATGTCTGCAATCATACATAGGTACTTATCTTACAGGTGCGAGTGATCAGCATTTCTTTGACATAAGTACCGCGTGAACGTTGTGGTGCAGGGCGATCTATTCAACAATTGTATCCATCTATTGCTAAGCTAGTTAATCCGATTATTAATTAGCTTATCCGTCACTTCGACGGCTAATATGTGCATACCGGGTATAATAAATGAGTATTTGCCGCATCCATGGGGATAAAGTTGCACTGGTATTGGTGACGTCACAGGTGAAGAATTCGGCCACCCGTTAAGGTCAATCTCGGTTAGCATTTTCCATCCTTGATCTTCTTTTGGATTTGCGTTTTGAATGTCTACCCAGCAACAAGCATCATAACTAAGGAAAAATTAAGAAATTAATATCAATAATTTGACGGTTTTTGGCTTTACCGGTTACTGATTACTAATATACAATATTCAAAGAATATACTTCTTAAATCCCTAAATCCCTCAAAATTCCAAATTTAGTACAACATACTGAATATAATTGTGGGAGTTTAGCAATTTATAGGGATGTGACGAGCGCCATTCGCACCTAATGCCTTTAGATTTTAAAACCTTTCGTTCGCATGCAACGTGCCTTTGTGGTTCAATTCAGTGGCGTAGATTTCTTTTTGACATGGGGGATGGGTTGGAAAATGTTCTTAAAGTATAGCGAATAAAGCAACTTTTGGAGACCGAATAACCCAGCAAACACCAAAACGTTTTATAAACGTTTTAAATAAGTTATATTTTGGCTTTTGGTTTAGGTAAAAACGTTTTAATAACACTAAAATGTCGGGTTATATGAAGGGCCATGATAACGTTTTAAAACGGGTTGTATGAAAACACACTACAACAATATTTTTTAAATGTTTTCAAAAAATGTTATTGTAAACTATTTTTGCAAATATTTTTGCCAAATATTTTGTTGATATTTAAATAACATTATGTTAAAATATTTAAACTCAGCAAACACAGAAATGTTGTTAAAACGTTTTTTTCAAAACATTTTAATAACATTTAAATGTCGGGTTATATAAAGGTCATGAAAACGTTTTTAAAACGTTATTGCAAATATTTTGGGCAAACATTTTTCGCAAAATATTTTTTCAACTCCCAAAATAACATTCTGTTTAGAATGTTTTGTATCAGGTGTTCAAGAATGTTTTTGGAATGTTTTTAAAACTTTTTATACCCTTTATATAACCCGACATTTAAACATTTTCTGTAAAACATTTTTTTTTTTTTTTTAGTAGATTATCAAAAAATGTTTTTTAAGGTTATGAAAATGTTTTATACTCTTAATATACCTTTTATATAACCCGACATTTTAACGTTTTCTGACAACCTTTTATAACCTTTTGCGAATGATGTCAAAAACGTTTTGTGTTTACGTTTGCTGGGAAGTTAATGGTACAAAGGTACGCAAAGCGCTGGAAAAAATTGCCATATTGAAGCTAAATTGATGAAACATGGTGCAAACGTGGGATAAATTCGCGCGAATCGCATACAAATATGAGGTTAATTTGGTCAGAAACCCACATATAGGCGTCAACATGAGGGGAGGGGGTGATTGTATGGACCATCCCCCTGTCAAAATATTGGGGGGATTTATCCCTTCATCCCGCGGGATCTACGCCTATGGTTAAATTGATAAGGGGTCTTGCAAGTATTACGAAGGTCACCGGCACGAATACGGCAATATGCATTTTTTTCAACGTATTATGTGCCCGGCTGCTCTGGGTAAAGACTAAAATTTGCTCAACTGTCAACCTAGAGAACTAAGAATCAACGGGTGTCAAGTATTAGTCACTTAACATTTTGTCCGAATAAGGCAAACACAACAGAGGCCAAGGGCGTCAATCCGAAGTTCACCAGGGGGGGGGGGGGGAGTTGGATATGAATGCGAAGAGGGTATCTCGTCGCACATGGGACCAGATTGGAAAATGCCTTCATTATTACAGGTTCGAACCATTTGATATCAAGGGAGGGCTTGGTAGTTTTTTGAAAAAAAATGCCTCACCATCTGAAGAAAATAAAATTGCTCCACCTCAGACCAGAAAAAATTGGTATCAAGGGAGAAAAAACTTGTCACAGTTAGTGAAAAAAAACCCTCATATATGACTATTTTAGCTTTCAAATTGCATATTTTCTCACGCTTTGTGCGAATTTGTTCCATTTTAATCACATTTACTATTTTATCTTCGAACTAGTAAGTATGTCATTCTGTGAGCCTTTTTGGCACTTTATTCAATCTACTTCACATATTTTCACTCAAGTCCAACTCAATGTCAAAAAGAAATTTATGCCAGTCAGAGCCGGGTTTATCATTGGGCAAGATGGTCGAGGCCTCCCAAAATTGTCATGTGCAAGTCCCTGTTTAGCCCCAAAACACCGTGTCTTGGACCAAAATATGGCAAATTTGTAAATATACCTCAATATAAAGTCTATATTCACCGTTTTTAATTTATATTGTCAACAATCGGGAAGGTCAGGCTAGCTAGGTAGTCTAGTGGAATCGTTGATACCTCTCACGTGGGATTTTTGAATCTTGGCAGAATTTGTTAACCCATTTTTAATTGCGAAAAATATTATACCTTCAACAGCCACGCAGTGTTGTCTATTTTGCTTACGTTTATATCAGTTCATATCAGACTATTTTATGCCTCCACCAATTGACAAAGAAATCAGATATAACCATATTGTCAATCACAACAAGGATGTGTTTTTAATGTAACACTCTGCTACATGAATTGCAGATATCATATTTCACTTAAGGCGATATAATACCCCGATTTTCATCAGTACCCCTCTTCTTTTTTTTTTCTTGCAAATTTATTAAGTACATATATATGTTTATCACCTCATGTCCTTAACTTATAAAATATATCTACATATAAAGTGACTTTCAACCATTTTAGTAAGTCATTTTAACCCTATATATTTTTTGTTTACTGTAACCAAGTAACTTAGATCTGTGTTTCATAACAAACCATAATTTATTCTTTTCAAAATGTTCAAGTAGGGTACATGAATAGAATACATTAAATCCTTTGTTATACTCTCTATAGAAAATCTATAGTGGTGCATGCAAAATACCTACCATGATATAACACTGAATAAATTAAATACACACTTATACAATAGATGCATAGTCATTAGTTGTTAGGAGAAGAAAAGGCTATTAGGTCACCGTATGTCAGGTTATAGGTCAATTGGTTCAGGTCAAATTTAAGCATCAATTTTGAATACACATGTGAGAGTCTGTGATATCATATGAGGCATAATTTTGATATTCTGTCTTTAACTGGATATATATCGAGAAGTGCATGGTGGATATACTAATATACCTTGGGATGTAAATGGTGAGTACAATTTAGAATGCCTAGTTGAGACGGATTTCACAAATAAATATAAAATAGTTACCAAAATCACAAAAGGTAAGCTTACGGAAAACTACCCAATATGGTTGTATAGGTGACAAGAAATACAATTTTTTTTCATCATTGCTGTAGTATGGTTGTTGTAGTATGGTTGTTGTAACTGTAAAGTGTGCTGAGGCTTGTGGATCAACGTCTAGGCGTTGTGCCTGTGCGTAGCGCACTATAAATCACTGCGCTTTTTTTTTTTTTTTTTTTTTTTTTTAACCTGTTACCTATGGTTTAATTAAGTTTCAGTGCAATAATGTCGCAAGTTAAAAATGCAAAATATAGCTCAACATTGAAAATAGAAGCATTTTAACCAGTTCCTTTTTTGATAGTTGTGGAGCACCAAGTTCATGAAGTCATAAAAGAAATCAGGAACCACTTATTCCCATTTTACATATCAACTTTATTTCCCTAATGTGTTAGCAACACATATCCAAAATTTTAACGAAATCCGTTGATAGTAAGCTTTCCAAAATGAAGTGAATTTAAATCATCAGTGATGTACCTCCTTTTGGCTTCTATCTGTAAAATCAGGTAAGCTACATTGATACCGATACCACCAATAAAACGAGAAGATTTGCCCTTCATTTTGCATACCACTTTGTCCAATTTTTTTTGTAATTTCTTCACAAAATGCAAAAAATGCAAAAAAAAAAATCAATGGGTGTAGTACCCCCTTAAAGCCTTAATGTACGATCTTTTAAAAAAAATCTTCCAAAATGATAAAATAGTTAATATGCAATCATTATGAAAGTTCCCAATACATTTGGACGCGAAAAACATTGGAAATTTGCAAAGAAACAACATCATAAACTTCACCTCTATCACTCAAAATATCTCGCACTATTTGCATTAGGACGGCGAGTACGGTCTCCCTACGCAACCAGTTTGGCTGCGCTCCTCCACGTGTGGAGGAGCGCAGCCAAACTTGTTTCGTAGGAGGCTACGAGTTGCGATCGTTCTGACATATTATCATAATCTGAAAAATTATGATAATAATATGTAGGGCGAATTTGACAATTTGCTCATAGATTTAAGTTGGAACATGTGTAAGTATTACAAATATGCCAAAAAATCGGTTTTGAAAAAAATGAGGTATATTTTGAAAATAAGATCGTACATTAATAAAGCAATATACCCTTTCTCCAAACAGTCAATACAAACACAACTAAAATCGGAGGTCGTGAGCTCAACCAGTGCAACCAGCTCTAAATCTCTTATACTGCCACCTTTGCTTAACCTATTCAGTCTATAGAGATTGACTGATTTGTCTTCATGGGTTACGTTAAGACGTTGTGGAAGTATGAGAGTATGAAACATGATATCTGTACTTTAAGTAGCATAGGTTAGATCTAATACTTTCATACCTGTTTTTGGTAATATCGTTTAATAATATCATCCTTATATGATTTTGTGTATTTCTCATAAATATTCAGTTATCCTGCAACGTACCTTTGTGGCTCAGTTGGTGAGAGCGTCGAGTTAGTATTGCGAAAGTCGGCGTTTCGTTCCGGCCAGATGCACTATTGTTTTTTTTACAACCTTGGATGCCCTGCGTAAAGATTACATTTGTTTTTTGCATCCTATCAACCCAGAGAGCTAAATAGTTTCACAAATGTATATAGTGTCATAGTTCATTATAATGAATACGTACTAAAGCACTAATCGGTTGGTAGTCTTCGGAACACTAACTTCAAAAGTTCTACCACCTTTATCCCATCCACCAATTGTGTCATAATCCATACATAGCCATGTCATAGTTGAAGAAGTAGGGTCGTTTTTTGGTGGTGGGTCGAAGTTCACGCAACTAGAGATAAAAAGAAATATATAATAACATTTTCTGCTATACCCAGATAAAATATTATATACTACACTAAAAAGTATCCTTACACTTGGGAAAAAATCCTAGTTTTAAAACTAAACCATATTTGGGTAAATTAATTTTTTAATAGATGTGCTATTTGATCCTGCACATTATGACACCCCATTGAATCCAATGTGACCTCATGCGAAGCATACCTACGTAAAACCGTACGTATTAACGTACGTAAAAACGTACGGTCTGAGTCGGCGCTTGGAAAATCGACATCTCTCTACTATGTTTCGTCAAACTTGTAACAACGTCTGGATTAAAACATTACCTCTTCACGTTAGGAAAACGTTGGTGATAGGTATCTGTGTACGTGTAACAGTTTCTGAACGTATTATTCAAACCTTGTTCTCAGGGCTGGTCAAACATTTCAACAACATCTGGATCAAAACCTTATCTTCTCACGTGAAGAAAACGTTTCAGAAACGTATTTGCGTAACGATTTCTGAACATATTATTCCAACGTTGGTACCACGTCTTGTCAAACATTGTATCAACGTCTGGATTAGAACCTTATCTCCTCACCTGTATTATTCATACGTTGTTCACAACTTGACGTCGAAACAACGTCATTACAACGTCATAATGACGTTATATCAATGTCCAAAAATCAACGTTAACAATAACGTTGTCACAACACGAATACGAGTTCACAGATTTACGTGTCCAACGTCAGCGAATTTCGTGAAAACGTAGTGTGTTAGCTGGGATATGACCCCCCAATTGAATTGTGAGCTACTAATTGGGAGTCCCTTATGTGTATATCAACCAAGAATACTTACTTTTGACAACTCGTTGATGCCTGACCTGGATAACATCCTTCACATGCAAGATGGCCTACTGTTCTGAGATACCCTCCATAATTAGGCTTAGTTTCATTGCACCTCTGGTGGTCAGCTGTTACTTTGGAACCATCTCGAAACCCGTTGAAACTAAAGGAGTATTTCACCTCTACCTACCAAAGTTAATAAAGTAAAAATGAGGAAAGTCCTCTATTTGTCGGCGTCTTGTTATTTTGTCATACCAGGTCCTCATACAATCCGAGGACATACGGTATGTATCGAAGACGAGAAGATTCGTTGCTACCAACGTAATTAGATAATAACACTTATTTGGACAATCGAAATAATGTTTCCTCTCATTTATCATGAGATGACATTAATCCTTTATTGCTAGTTTCATTCATACAACAACTAGTCTTTAAACAATGCACACGTTTTTAACTAATGGTTAACCTGGCATTTAAATGCTCTACGGTTTGGCCGGTTTTCAGGGCCTTGTTCTTGCCGAAGCACTCAAAGACACATGTAATGAGAAACAAGGCCGGATTTACCGTTTTTTGGGGCCGTTGGTCAAGCTAGAATTTAATGCCCCTGGCTATCTGGATCCACGTGTTACATCCCTACCCCATTCACATCAATTAAGAGCTGTCGGCTATACTCGCTTCGAGCGAGTGGTGGAACCAAGGAGACAATATATTACGTAACGCATTTTTACCTTGGTGCCGAATTGCTTTGCCAACAGGCTACTCTAAAGTGGTACATTTTGCTTAGAACTGACCTGTCAGCGAATTAACGCTTTTCCAGGCAGGCTGCTGCCAATAAGTGACAAAAGTAAGACACGTGAAAGCGCCCAATTGAGAAAGTGGTAACTTTTGTTCTCATACAGCCAATGGTGTGTTGGAGTTGTCTTAAGCACAAAAGAGCACACTTTACCCGTCGATTTACACTTATTTAAGAAAAAGAGCCTAGACGTTGATACATAAACCTCAGCTCACTTTACAGGTTGTCGCTAACCCCTACGGCCCCACATCATTCCATTAATCATTTTACAACAAATCATGGACTTTGCTGCTTCATGAGCGCACACCCTAGGTATTCCACAAATAACCTTCGCAACCAGAATCAGCTCCCCGAGTTTCGTATGATTTAAAACGAGAAAATTAGCAGTAATTTCCTTGTCCAGGTGAATTTCAAGCTAACTCAATTTTACACGAGAGCGTATTGGGCACCGTCAGGGTTCGAACCCGCAACCTCTAGCACCATAGTCGAACGCTTTGTCGATTGAGCTAACTTGACTACCCATCATCATTTAAATGTTACATGTTCTACCTTAATTTCAAGCACATGTATATTTAAACTAGATTCACATGAGAATCGTCAAAGACCTCAAGGAAGCACACTGATGATTTTGTTCCATCTACCCTGCACAGCGTCATCATCCCTATATCTTCGTGTCAAAAATTGCCGTGATAGTACGGCGAATCCTCTCGTTTTTCAATAGCTACGCATGGCGATTGTGTTCGAGATAGGTCGAGCGACTAAGGCTAAGCATAGTACGACTATCATATGAGATACCACCAAGTTCTATTCTATTCTAGTGACATTATTACGATTTTCGCATGCTCTAGTATCCCATATGGTGTTGCTATTACAAGGAAATTCGATTTGTTTTCAGGTAAAACCCAGGTTTTGTTTTTAATACACTAACTTGAAATTAAATACTAATTAGCGGCCATTGCTGCTTGCTCTGGATACATTTTACTGCATTTTATGCGTAACGATTTTTAAATTGTAAGTTAAAATTGTTATATATTTAATTCTGAGAATTACAATTATATAAAGGAACACATTTAGCCCATTCACCTAAGATCCAGGTGCTTGTATAGAATATTCGATCACACGTGTATATCACAATGCATATGTAAACTTTCTTTATCTATGTCAATAATAGAATATTGATTTCATCAACGGAGCTGTATGGAGCTATATGAAAAAAATATTTATAATATAGAGTGTTGACACTGTGCCCTGTCGTAAATCGGGAACGATAGTACTTTTTTACAGATTACCACAAATATGAACAAAAATAAATATTATAGATTTCCATCGGAGCGTTAGGGAAAGGTTAAAGAGAATTGGCATTGTCCGAAATAAGTACCAGAAGTAAGCCTAAGGTCTATTTATCTCTTCATAACTGCACAATGTGGAGTCGGTGAGTCGTCAAATGATAATTACAGCTATGCAATAATTGTAATTAACTAGTTTAAAAAGGTTACCAAACAATTAAAGAAAGAATAACTTACCATTTGTTCTTTAATTGGTTTCCAGCTGAAAGTCCCACCTTCAAAATGTGCACACAAGACATTTTTCTTTAAACCAAGCAGCAGTAAAATTACCGCTAATGATAACCTCATGGTGCTTCAAAAAAAGAAAGAAACGAAAATTTAGACTGATAACGCTTTGCCCTATTCAAAAGCACCTGAGACGCTATACACGCACGTGGGCAAATATTGTACAAGAAATTACAATAAAAAACCAATTTCAGTGATTAAAAACCTTTTTGTGGGCTCGCGCAAACTGACATATGCAATAAAAAGATATGGGAGAAAAAATCACGAATCAGAAAGATTGAATCCTGGTCAGGAGTCTTAACCACTGCTCTACTGAAGTCTTAATCACTGCTCTACCTGGAGTATAAACCTGGAGTATAAACCTGAAATATTTCATAATTGTATACTTCAAAATATTAGAAGATTTATAGTAACTGCATTCTTCGTTCAAAACAACAACAAGAATAATATTACCCTTTTTACTTTACTTACCAAGTATATGTTATCTTCAGATGAATTCAGACAGCTGTATATTCGTGACGTGTAAAGGGCAAACCACAACGTCCCTCTCTCCTAAATTTGTTCCAAGAGTTCTGTTTATATACAGTTATAGCAGAAATGAGAGTAGGTCTACAGATGGTTTAGAATATATTATTTCAAAATTAATAATAATGATAAAAAATATGATGGGTCTGATAAATTAAAATAAATGACCAAGTCATAATTTATCTGTATCAAAATTGTATTAGACTTTTTATTATTAAATTATTGGTAATCAATAACAACAGTCACTTCTGATTGGTTACTCTGTCAATTAAGGTTATTATACATGATTTTTTGATTATGCATTGTATACTCGGAGCCCCAAGTCTTAGAAAATTGAGATCTCAGAATTATGAATTCCGATGTCTTCTATTTCGCCAGGATTGCTAAAAATAGATATTGCGCAATTATGATTACGTCATCAAAATTTAGTTAAAACATCATCATTTTTTCTTGCATTTGAAAAGATTACTACGGAGCACTGGAAGTGACATGGAAAAAACTTTTTTATATCGTTCTCGCGAGATAATATCTCGTTCCCGTGAGATATTATCTCTCGCCCGCGATATATTATCTCGTTCCCGCTAGATATTATACAATACTAGTACTAGCTTCAGATTTACGCGTTGATTTTGAAAAATGTTCAGCCGTCAGTAAAAAATGGTAGAATCAAAACGGAAATTCTGACAAAACTATGATACGAGGGGTATCAAAAAGTTCTAAGCCTCAACAAGAAGGCTTGTTAGTAGACTCATGGTTCCAACATATTTTTCAACATAGTCCCCCTTGACCTCAATGCACTTTGTCTAACGGTGTTCCAGCATTCTGAAGCCCTCATGGAAGAAAACTTCATTTTGGACCTCCAAGTAGGACTCCACGGCCTCAATGACATCATTGTCTGACTCATAATGGCGTCCACGAATTTCGGATTTGAGTTTTGGGAAAAGGTAGAAGTCATATGCTGCCAGATCTGGTGAATAAGTTGGGTGGAGCAACAATTCAAAGCCACACTTGGCAGCATCAGCCACTGCAACTTGCGCTTTACGGACAGGGGCATCGTCCTGCAGCAAAAAGACCCCAGTCTGCAAATTTCGTCTGTGTTCTTCTTCAATGGCTTCTTTTAGCTGCTGTAGTTCTGACGTGTAGTACTCTCCAGTGATGGTTTCACCTCATTGAAGGTAGTCAATCATAATGACACCATTTCTATCCCAAAAAAAAGGCCATGACCTTTCCAGCAAAGGCCACTTGCTTGAACTTCCTTGGAGGTGGAGATCCATGAAGCTTCCATTACTTGCTTTGATTTTTTTATTCTGGTTCAAAGTGACAAACACATGTTTCATCCTGATTTGATAACACCATGATTGGCAAGTTTCTGATCTGGAGTCCGCATTCTCAGCACCCATCTTGCGGACAGCTTGCTTATGCCTAAGGTGTCAGTCAAAACACTTTGATAATACCCATCTTATCAGCTATTTTGCTGGATAGTCAAGCGTCTGTCCTTCAGCACCATCCGGTTCATGGTGTCCACTTCCAGCCCTTGAAACATCTTCCAAATTCTCCCTCCCTCGTTTGAATTCAGCAGCCCATTTCTTTATGGTGGAATAGCTAGGAGAGGTATCACCAAGTGTGCTGACCATGTCCCATGGATGGCCTAGGGTATCATGCCCTTTTTATGAAGTTATTTAATCACTGCATGAGCTTCTTGTTTACCCATTTTTGGATCTTTGCTGAATCTGAAGATTTTCAAAGGACCTCACTTGAAAATAATAAATGACAGATATATGAATATCAGTGCATAACCTTATAAGGCAACATGCTTTTTAATTACAATGTAAATTTGGAGATGGTGCTATGCCTTCTAGGTGAGGCTTAGAACTTTTTGATACCCCCTCGTATATCGCTCACGGTGATGTGCGTTAGAAAGTTGGGAAACTTCCTTCATTAGCGAACTATATTACTTTGAAAAGGTAAAAGGTTGATCTAAAAAAAAAAGCTCGCGGACAGAGCTGAAGCCTATAAAAATCGAATATCTTACACTAAATGACTGAATTTCAGGCCTAAGTTTAACACCAGGATTTGAAAAAAATCCAGTATCAAACATTATAGTTTTTCCTGCCATTTATTGAAAAATTGAAAATTATTGCTTTTCATTTGGCCGAGAAAAACAATTTCACATTGAAAAGGTGTAACTCAAATTTTTTGTTTATTTCAATACCAAATTCGATCGTTTGTATTGCCTCATTAAATGACTGAGTGAGCCTTGCACAACAAAAGAATCGGTTGACCAGCGTTCAGACCAACTCATCTGTATTGAATGTAGACAATTATATATGGATCGGATATCAATCACACGGTAACAGGGGACTGGTGTGACAGGGGGGGGGGGCTAGAAGTATAAAAAGTTTTAAAAAAACTATTGTTTGTTTGTTTGTTTGTTTGTTTGTTTGTTTGTTTGTTTGTATGAAACACAATCGATACATGATGATGGAGATGATTTGATTATGAATTACTTTATTGTAACCGGGAAGCACAACTCATATATACATCTTACCTAGGAGGCCCCATGTCACAGGGGAAGTTGCTCAACTTCGTCCAAAATTGTCAAAAATGACCAAAGTTGCACAAAGTTGCATTAAGTTGCCTAAATATTTTGCAAAGTTGCGCAAAGTCGCTTTAAGTTGCTTAAATATTTTGCAAAGTTGCATTAAGTTGCCGAAATATTTTGCAAAGTTGCGCAAAGTTGCTTTAAGTTGCCTAAATCTTTTGCAAAGTTGTCCAAAATTGCATTATGTTGCCTAAACATTTTGCAAAGTTGCATTAAGTTGCCGAAACATTTTACAAAGTTGCGGAAAGTTGCATTAAGTTTCCTAAACATTTTGTAAAGTTGCGCAAAGCTGCCCATATTTATGCAAAGTTGCCCAAAGTTGTGTAAACTTCTCATACAATTACGTCAAGTTGCTGCTGGTTTTGCTGACTCACCCCAGAAGATTTTAAACCCCTAAAACCAACCCAAAAAACACCCCCCCTACCTGCCTACATAGGCTATGCAATATAAATATGTCAAATGGCGTCCTCGAAATGTATAAATGGCCCCCTGACTTGCATCACTGTTATTGGAGACTCAACTCTCATGTCAATTGGGCTATTCCAGATAATAAAAGACCCCCCCTTATAGAGGGCAAATGTTTTTTTTTTTTAATCTGGGATTCCAAATTTGTTTTGCAAAAAATATCTGGAATTCCAGACCAAATCTCCACAAAAAGTATGGAATTCCCGGCACATTCCACCAAAACCCTATAGAGGGCAAACTATTTTTTTGAAAAAAAGTCTGGAATTCCAAATTCATTTTGGAAAAAATATCTGGAATTTCAGACCCAATCTCCGCAAAAAGTATGGAATTCCGGGCATATTCCACCAGAACCCCTATTGAGGGCAAACTTATTTTTGGGGAAAAAGTCTGGAATTCCAAATTCATTTTTAAAGTAATTTATTTTAATTTTAATTTTAATATGTTTATTGCCCGGGTTTATTGCACAAGAAACAAATAAACAAACATCGACAAGATGTGTTGTGCAAAAAAGGCATATAAGGCCCACGGTTGGACCTTTTAATACACATCAGGGAAGTATACTAGTATAGGCCTACAATTGCGAGACAAACACATTTGCAAATAAGAAATAGGTTATGTTCAAATTGACAAATTTCGTAAACCAGAAATTTAGGCTATTCATACATCAAACATACTATTTGAAATTGTGTCCTATCAACTTTTATAAAACGAGCAGGATTTTTCACTGTTTTATGGAAAATTGTATACACATTGTATAAGCTATATACACCTAGTATTATAAATATTGAATAATATATTAACAATATAAAACTAAAAGATGATGAACACAACCTTTTTAGACATGCTTAAACAGATCTTATGGCTGATTTTTTGGTACTAGTAACTTAGCGAATGATTGATTTTGCCACTTGTTGCATTTATTTTAATAGTATTAAAGACTACTCTAGTATTTTAATCATGTAAATAATTCAAATACATTGTACATACAGAAGGCCTATGTTTAAGACTCATATTTATTCACTGCTATTATCTTATCAAAAACACTATAAGAATGTGTTTAATATACTCCAACCAGGCCAGTGAGCCTTTAATCACAGTACAAGAATGCTCCAAACGCCATAAAGCATGTTACCTCTTGCCCCTAGCTCGCCCTATTTGACCTTTATAATATAGTGGTAGGTTTGAATTCACTGTGGTTTGAATTGGTAATAGCTCTACTTGCCATATTTGCTCTGGGGAGCTCTGGTATTACAGTATAACCAAAATACGTATTTACTGAATGGAATATTTTAAATAAACTTGAACATGAATAAAAGTGTCATAACAAATACTCATATTTTGCAAAAATGAAATATTTAGGCCTTATTTGATAAGTAAAATATAAAAGTAATATACAAATCTACAAAGAACCTAGTGATATAATACTAATTACTATATCATGGTACAGTACACTCAGTGAATTAGAAATACATGCATGTACTTCTAAAATATTAGAACTAAGCCTAAGACAGTAGTTACGTACATCATTATAATAAAATATTTGTGTACATTATATATTAAACACTTTTCAAACACTTTAGCAAATTAGCACATGAAAGTATGAGTAATGAGTTGCTTTTTAATGAGAAAATTATTAATGTTAAGGGAACTGGAATGAGCGTTTTGAGCGTTTCGACAGCATTTTTGTGGGACATGAGAGCACATCAGACCTATCGAATTGCATTCGGAATACGAAGAATGTCTTTCTGATATCAAATAATTTTCAGTTTATGAAATTCACGATATAATACTAATTTTATGACAAATTATTAAAATTTGATATTTTTCACATTTTGGAGATATAACAGTCCTCGAAGTAAATTTTATAAATTTAATGATATAGTCTTAAAGTGTATGTAGCTGGGAGGAAAGGCCGACGATCAATTGAAAATTTTGACCTTTCATATTGAAGATATGGATTTTTTCAAATTTTCAATTGATCGTCGGCTTTTCATCCCACCTACATACACTTTAGGTAGAAATCATCAGATTTATAAAGTTTACTTCGAGTACTGTTAAATATCAAAAATATCAATTTTAATGATTTGCCATAAAATGTGTATTACATTGCGAATTTCAAAAATCAAAATTATTTGATATCAGAAGGCCATTCTTCGTATTCTGAATGCAATTCGATATGTTTGATGTGCTCTAATGTCCCACAATAAATACTGTCCAAACGTTCATACCCCTTCCCTTAATTTTAATACTTTAGTGTTGTTGTTGTGTTGTGACTGACTTCCTGCAAAGTGTCATTTGCTGTTATAGTTTTCGTTGTTTTTGGTATTAATCTTGGTAGGCCTATTATGAGTGTAGGCTATATTGGTGGCCTATAAACTTTTCTTATTTGCAGACATATTCAAATTAGGATATAAATGCATTTCAGACTTACGGCGACAATTTAGGCCTACATGTTTAATATTTATCTCAATAGAATTTTTTAGTATTTAACAGAATGCAGGAAGAATCACTTTATTTGGGCAGTTTTTGAATTAATATTAATCACCATCTCTTCAAAAGTAACAAGGTTAACATACCGGCATGAGCTGTCATGATAGTATTAAAAAGACAAAGATAAATGCAATCAGATTTTGGAAAAATCATGTGCATAGTTTTTGTTTGAAAAAATAATTTTCAGCGCTTTTAGACCTTCTTAGCGGGCCTGAATAGCCCCTGAAAATGTGGTTCATTTTCCAACAAACAAACAAAAATTACCATAATATTGTGTAATTGAACTGAAGTTGAGCTTGAGCCTGTAAAAGTTAATGAAGGCCAGGGCCATTATACATACACAGATTTTTTTTGGGAGGGTGCAGGAATTCCAAAAACCGGACTTTCAAATGATAGGCCTAACTGTACTTGGGCAGATTTGTGTACCCAAATCCTCTACAAATTGCCCTTGTCTGTGTAAATGCCTTATCCCCTTTTTTCACGGCAGTGAAATGATGCCACTTTCCCCACATCTCATATGCACAGTTTATCCCTTACATATCCTGTGTCATGAATAGGTATTGTAGCCCACCAGCCCTGTGGTTATTAGTCTAGGAAATAATTCCTAATATCTCATACCCTTGTTTGTATGCCTTTATCTAATCTTGCCACACATGACAACTTACTAATTAGCCCTAACTCGGAAAAGAGTCTGTCCAGGAGTAGGAATTTTTTAGCCTTTTTTAGAAACATGTTTGTAATTGGCTTATAGCCATCACATGCTGACAATACACATAACTGATCGATTAATCAAAACTAGCAGGTTCATGGCCAGACCTGATTACAAAGTAAACATCATTCTGTATAGAAAACTGTGCAGCAAGCGATTTACTTCAGAATTTTACTACATTGCACAAAACTAAGTCTATATCTATACTCTATAGTTAATTGAATGTTAGCTAATGTTTATTGACTCTTGTAATAACCCATGTGTAGGCCTATAGGCCTAAACCTGTATAATATTGGTGTTCATACATATCCCTGACCCTGACAAAACCTAACAAGAGCAAGCTGTGTAATTATTTTGTTTACTTGTGATAAGATACAATTTTCTTCGTAGTAATATAGCCAAATTTGTTTCCTAGTAGGTGACTTAATAAAATTCCTTTAAAAAGGAATGGGCGCCCAATGTGAGCTTGGTCGTGATGTGGTAAATTTCATGGTGTTTAGATTTGGTATTATTATCTCTTGCAAACCCGGTGACACCTCAATATAGAAATCAGACCTGACAATAGGTTGTAAGAGGGATAGCCTTTTCCAGGCACGAATTGGGCCATATATAAAGAAAGTTTTGCTACTTTGCAACACAATAAAAACCTAAATGCAAAACGAGATCCTGTAGGTGGCTCCCGAGGTGGCTTAAAAAACTAAATGCAAAATGAGGTTTTAAAAAACTGTTTTCCAGAGTCAAGACGCATGTATCATTATTAAGCCTCATATCACTGTCGAATAAGTGCAGAGTAGGTTAGATATGAATATTGAATGTTAGACCAAAGTAGCTCAAAGTACATGTGATATACACCTGATCCGTGAACTTGTCTTTTTTAAAGACAAATTCTTGTTAAAATTTGTTCTCCCACATTTGGACCTTTTTATTGGAAAAATAGCAAAACCGGACCCTTTTGGGCAGGCGGCGGATGACATGATCGAGCCGGCAACTTGTGAAACCGCCCGGCCGTATGGCATTTTCCAATATACTCGGTTAGTTTTGTGGGGTTCATTATCGAACCCCAACGGTTTTAGCTTGTATTTATATTATTTATCAACATAGGCCTATTTGTTTGTGATATTTCAAGCGTTTTAAAATTTCAAAATAATCCCATTCAATTACACGGTTGACGATGGAAATTTACTGAATTTAGAGAATGCACGTCGTACACCACCTGCTTTTGGGGGTGGTGCTGCCGCTCCCCTGTACGGACTTGACGAAGGCCAAAGATACGAATTTAAAACTTAATGTGTGATTTGCACCACAGCGACGCCTTCAATCAGGGGCGCAGGCTTTTACTGTGGAGGAGCAAAGCCAAATTTTTGTCCCCGTTTGTCCATTTTTGTCCCATTTTTAGTCATTATAATGACACATTACTCTTTGCCGTCCCCATTTTTTCTGTTGCCACCATACCCCCAGCTCTATTTGCATTGGCGATAATTATAAGCGCTGGAATGAAATAGCAATTTTCCCTGTAAAAAGTGCTTTACCTCATTTGTTAATTTTTGGCTTGAAATTAAATGGGGACATAATGTGATCAATGAAAACTAACATTTTGTGGAAAACAAATATTAAGAATCTACTCTTTGTTGAAATCGCACATTATTGCTTTAAAAATGTAGTTTATTTTTAGCACTGTATTTATCCCAGAAAGTGAAAATATGACCATAACTTTGAATACATTATCCTGTTTTGCCAAATAAATCATAGCCAAATCACCTACCAATTCTAAGAATTGCATTTATTTTGTATAAAAATTCCGTATATGGGGTTCCTTCCCAGCAAACACAAAACGTTTTCGACATAATTCGCAAAGGGTTATAAAAGGTTGTCAGAAAACGTTTAAATGTCGGGTTATTTAAAGGGTATATTAAGGGTATAAAACATTTTCATAACATTAAAAAACATTTCTTGATAATCTACTGCGCAGCAAATAAAAATGTTTTACACAAAACGTTTAAATGTGGGGTTATATAAAGGGTATAAAAACGTTTAAATAACATTCAAAAAACATTTTTGAAAAATTGATACAAAACATTTTAAACAGAATGTTATTTTGGGGTTGAAAAAATATTTTGCGAAAAATGTTTGCCCAAAATATTTGCAAGAACGTTTTAAAAACGTTTTCATGACCTTTATATAACCCGACATTTAAATGTTATTAAAACGTTTTGAAAAAAAAACATTAAAAAACATTTATGTGTTTGCTGGAAGAAAATATTTTAACATAATGTTATTTAAGTGTTGAAAAAATATTTGGTAAAAAATGTTTGCAAAATTGTTTACAATAATATTTTGAAAACATCTTAAAATATTTTTATAGTGTGTTTTCATACAAAACGTTTTAAAAGGTTTTCATTACCTTTATATAACCCGACATTTAATATATTAAAACGTTTTTACCTAAACCAAAAGCCAAAATATAACTTATTTAAAACGTTTTTAAAACGTTTTTGTGTTTGCTGGGTTATTAGTTCCATTTTTTCATTGATAATATCACCATTCTTTTCCAAAGTGATTCCAGATACATTGGTGTAACAAAAATTGTTTTCTGTAACCCATTCATTCATAACCTGTTCTTTTTGTTTCAAAATATAAAATTTGATATAGCTTGTTTGCAACAAGCAAAATGAAATCAATAACAATTAATGAGTAATGTGTAGGCCTAAATTTATAATATACATTAGCCATTTTCCCCAAAAATTACAATATCAATCAAAAATTTCATCACACAAAAGGAAATTTACATTTCATTTATAGTATTTACACATGTTACGGTTATGGTTACCCTAGCTCTGAAAATGCTATTAGCCTTTGACCCCTAGCCAGGTTCAGCACAGGGCCGGGTAATTCAAAACCGTCTATACATCTATGTAAGCTTCTGTAGATCAAGATGAATCAAGTTATGACATTGGTTCTTATACTTTATGCAGACTGGCAGACTCAAAATGATGGGAAGGGTAATGTTTTTATTTGGTATTGCAGTGAAATATAAATGTTTTGCCTTTTACTCTGTAACTTTTTTTGTCACAGAGAAACGTCACTCACATGATAAATTTAAATATACCTGTTTTGGATGAATGGCATTTTCTAAAATGTATTGAAATTATTTGATGAGAATGAAAATGTGTTAAAATTTCTTAAAAGCTCTTTTGTTACTTTTGAAGAGATGGTGCCCGTAACTGGTAATACTACTAATTCAAAAACTGCTCAATATACGTGACCCTTCCTGCATGCTTATAAATACTGTAATTTATAAAACATTTGAAAAAAAATGAAGCTACCGGTTATATTAAGAAATTGAGTCTGAAAGGCTTTTAATATTTATTCAATTAAATACCGTAAAACCCCGTCTACAAGCATATATGGGTTTTTTTTTATGAAAGCTTAACTAATACTAATTTGGCGTATATATACCAATACAACATATCGGTCTTACAATAATACTTGTATTTATATGCTTGAATCTGTAATTTATTTGTTCAAACTCCATAATGGCGCCTGGAATAAATTAGCTTTCATCAGAAGCACTCTATATGCTTGTAGACGGGGTTTTACGGTATGTCAGTCAGCAGACAAGAAATATTATTGCCCAATACACATTTATAGGCCTATATATAGCATGTCCAAAACATATTTTCGCGTGCCAAACAGTATACACTTAAGTTGTTGTTTGGGCTCTAATATATATTTTAAGCTATTTTAGGAGAAGCAGGGTATGATTTCAAAGTCAAATAATTATAACCACCATACTATGTTCTTTATATAGATTTTGTACCCGGATTTTGTATTTACATCATCAGATAATTTATTATAAATTTATTATTTACAGTGTATGTGTAAATGTGTAGGCTATACTCACTACACTGTAGGTCCTATAGTATGGCTAACATGCTAATACTAGACAGCCAGTTTGAATTTCCCACTTTTTACTACAAAAGATCAATTAGGGGGTAACATGATAATGGAATGTGTGTGCACACTGTCATTAAAGGTTGGGGTTAACTTTGGTCAGAAACCCATATACAGGCGTCACCATCCCCCTATGATAATATTCCGGGGGGGGGGGGTTATCCCCCATCCCCCGGGATCTACGCCTATAACTCATTTAGCTAAAAATTACCATTTGGAGTTATTACTGGAGTTGTAAAGTGCACACATTTTGTTGATTTGAAGCTTGAGAGTACACAATTGAATACTTAAAAGTTAGGAATGTACATGCCTTCTCGAACATTTTACCCCTGACTTTTACCCTTAAATTCTTTTGATACCCCCGTATTAAGGACTGATTTTTTATCCCTTTTAGACCCCCATTTTTTTTTTTGATCCCCACCATATTTTCCAATCCCCCACCGAAGTATTTATGAACACTCCCTAAAGGGAAAGAAGAAGAATTTTAAATGGATACTGGGGTAAACAGTAAGCATATAGCTGCATGGTAAGAAGCTGTAACACTGAGAGTTTGTGATACAGTTATACAGCCAGTTGCCAGTGGCGGCGCCATTAATTTTTTCGGGGGGGGGGGGCATTGAGGGGGCAAAGTGAATTTCAGGGTGGGGGGGAAAAATCAACAAATTTTGTGCAAAATTACGGCAAAAAGTGAAAATTTTGGGGTTTTATTGGGGACACCAGGGGGGGGGCAAGAGTTCTGACTGGATGGGGACATTTTCCCCATGCCCCCCCCATGTGGGGCCGCCACTGCCAGTTGCAAATCTGAGTATGAGACCACATTTATGCCATTATTATTTGAGGCCTATAGCTACACTGAAGTCTGAATTGAATCCTGTAATATTTATGCCAAACCTTAGCCTCACCCAGCACACGCTGAACCCCAAATGATTCTCTCAGAACTCAGCATTTGAAGAGCAGTAGAGCTGGGGTATGCTCGGGGAGGGGGCTTCAATATGAAATGGATATAGGTGTAGGGCTGGCACTCACACAGTAAGGGGCATTCAGTGAGAGCAAAATACTCATAGCTCGACCAATAAATGTGGGCTCAATCGATCCAATTTTATATCAAAGTTGCACAAAGTTCTGCCAAGTCACGTAAAATTTTGCAAAGTTGCACACAGTTCCTCAAAGTTGCCTAAACATTTTGCAAAGTTGCACAAAGTTCCGCAAAGTTGCATAAAATTTTGCAAAGTTGCTCAAAGTTTTGCAAAGTTACATAACATTTTGCAAAGTTGCTCAAAGTTACGTAAAATTTTGCAAAAGCTACACAAAATTGTACAAAGTTGCGCAAAGTTCCTCAATGTTAATGTAAAGTTGCATAAAGTTGCACAAAGTTACTCAATGTTAATGCAAAGTTGCACAAAATTGTCAAAAATTTTGCAAAGTCAAATGACAACTTTGAGCAGTTTTACACAATTTTGCGCAAATTTTGTCATTTTTGACAATTTTGGACGAATTTGGGCAACTTCCCCTGTGACATGGGGCCTCCTAGGCTCCCCTCTCCCCACCTATATAACCTCCTTACCCCGCCTGCCTCACACTCGATATCTACTCTCCCCTACACACTAAATTACTCTCCACTCAAACTAAATCACGCTTTCAAATGAAGATTGACTAATGACTTGTTCGACTTCTCTGCTCGTGAATTTTGCACTGCGAAATTTAAAAACTTCTTTGGTATAATTTGATTAAGGTAACTTCAGACCTCATTTCCGATTATATAAGAAACTGCGACTTGAAGTTTGAAATGGGTATAGACAAAGATTTCGATAATGACGTCACTCAAGAGCTTATCCAGGATAATAGGAAACCACGTGACCAAAACCAAAACCAAAATTAAACTTAATATTTGAAATGAAAGAATGTACCAGTGGGTGTAATGAAGCAAGTGGTATTTTAAAAGTCCCAAGGACACAACACGTTCACCGTGTTGTGACTGAAATCCACAAGTATGTTCATGAGTCTGATTAATATTACTAGGCCACCATACTCATAAGTTGGAATACAGCGGTGTACTCTAGAACATAGATTGTTGACTAAAACACAATGCTTCAATTTTCTCAGAACTATTATGCTTCAAAATACAAGAATAAAAGGCTTAGTCTTTTACATTAAAAATGAACTTCATATTGCTGGTACAGATGGCTTGACATATATTATTTCGAAATTAATTAAAAACATTAAATATGATAAGGGTTATCAATCTAATATGATACAGAAGTTATCTTCGAGAGTGTCAAAGTTAATAACTGGCTTATGTGAAAATTATGAATTTCCAATTCAGTGTGATTTAGCCCGAATAATGTGATTAAAACCATAATGAGGACGCCCTCAATATTTTTTTAAAGTCTGTTTTTTACACGATTGTTATGTACTTTAGTAAACTAACATACCCTGCAAAAATCAAGACTTTAGATGCTGTAGTTTTGTCGAAATTCGAGATTTTGAATAAACCACAGGAACCGTCTGTTTATTATTACGATGTAAATATTAGTCGAACGCGTGCACGATGTGCATAACACAGTACGTACATGGCGTGCGGGCAGTTGTGACATATCAAAAGAGACGACACGACTCACGTTCGAATGAGTGGCTCGCATTGGCGACATATGCGCTGGTATGAAATAGCGACTTTCTTTGTATTGGCTCGTCTGTTTGGGCCCAAATTAAAAGAGGGCATATCTGAATGTAAAAGCTAACATTTTATACCAAAAAATGCAATTATATTTCTTATGGAAATGTTATAATATGGCTTTAAACAGCTGACTCCACACGAAGGCGCGATCCTCATCAATTCGATCTCACGGGTTGCGCACCTAGGTTTCATTATCATTGAGGTATAGGACTTTTTATTTTTTCGGAGAAGAGCAGGTAGGGCAACTACTTGATTATATTTCTACATGTTCATACAACATACTCTGAAAATTTTAGAAAATTCGCACGAGTCCGTTTTTTTAAAATCACATTTTTGTTCCTAAAATGGGGGTTATAGCGCCTTCAACGGGCACTCTCTCCATAGGGCTACATGTAAAGACCAGTTATAGACGAATGGCTCTAAAATAAAACGGACTCGTGCAAATTTCCTCAAATTTTACATATGATGTAGATTTAACATCTGGAATGTAATGCAAGTGATGTCGTTGCTGTTCTTTTAAATTCATTTTTAAAATGTCCACCCCGGACCAAGGTGTGCGCATCTATAATGGCAGGTATCTACATGAGCGATGTTCTTAGCACGTTGCCAAATGATAACAATTAAATCCCAAGCTTTTTAAGATTATTCACAATGAAAGTGATTTTTCATTGTTTGAGTATCGTTCTACCAAGGTAGGTTGCCCGCTTTTTCAAAGGGTATAGGGTAAAAGCCCTATTAAACCCCTATATATCTGTTATACATGTATTTGGTACCAACGGATAGCTATAGATAAAATAATATGTGTCACTTATGGTGGGTTCATACTACGTCTTTTTCCGTCTGCAGACGTCTACCGACATCGGCCGACGTCGTTCTACTATCTTTGAGTGACGTCACAGCGATGAGATTTGGCATCGCTGTCCATCGGCAGACGTCGCGGCGACGTCTTTGCCGAGTTGAAAAAAGTTCAACTTTTCACGGCGACGACGCAGCGATAACCAATCAAATTCGCGAATTATTTAACCTTTGACCTGTTGTGTGTTGTATTTTGTAAACAAAAGCACGTGTAAACAAAAACACACCTGAATTACATTTCATGGGTCTATTAGGCATATTTATTATGGTCTATTTCTTTCAATTCAGAACGATTGGAAAAATACTGACTCCCGTAGAGTTATCACTCACAAGTGGCGCAGCCAAGGGGGAAAGGGGTGAAACTTCCCCCGTGTGAGAAGTCTTCCCCCGGTGGGGGTGCTGGTACCCTGATATTAAGGTGCTTATGCTCTTTTTCTTGTAGGCCTACTTTTAGCCCATTTTTGACAATTTTCGACCTTTACTCACATACCATATACGCTACTGGCACTCACACATAAAGATGTGAAATCACTTTGTATAGAGACCAGACAGCAAGAAATCTTGTTTTATATAAATGGGTGAAATTTGTAGGCCTATTATGAAATTGACCCGGTAATTGAATTGTCAGTTATTTATTATTCCGTTTTTTCAGGGGGGTAATTGTTTGTCCAAGGTAATTGAAAGTATCACTACTCGATCCTTTGGACCATATCCATTAGTTAATGAAAATCAGTCTTTTTTACTTTTTAAAAGTTAATTGCCTTTACGTTTTTTGAAACGTTTTTGAACTTATTTTTTAATGCAGATGTTTTGTGCTCTTGTATACCAATAAAACAAAATAATAAAATAAAAAACCCTTTTTCTGTTCAAATGTTGACATCGGGGTGTTTATCCCCTTCTTCTTATTTCCTTGTTTTGTACATTAAAAGTTCACTTCTTTGGTTCTTTTTAGTTTTTGTATATCAAAATGTCCCGTGTTGTTTGGTTTTTTTGGGGGGGGGCATAAAGGTCGCTGTGTAGGTTTTGGACATAAAAGCATTTGTTTTGTACATAAAGTGCACTCTTTAGATATGTTGTAGCGCACTTTGTGGACTTAAGTCAGTGTAAGTTGACTTGTTTATGCAATTTTGAATTATTTCAACTTTTACTTCACTACATGGGCCCTACATACGCCCAAATAGCTGTAACCCCATCAAACACAAAAATGTGTTGTTTAAAAACGTTTTAATAACATTAAATGTCGGGTTATATAAAGATCTTGAAAACGTTTTAAATAAAACGTTTTGTAAGAAAACACACTACAACAATATTTCAAAGTGTTTTTTTTTTTTTTGTAAACAATTAAATATCTTGTCAACACTTCAATACCATTTAATAGGCCTATGTTTTATATCCTTTATATAACCCGACATTTAAACGTTTTCTGACAACCTTTTGCGAATGATATCGAAAGTGTTTTTGTGTTTGCTGGGACTGATCTAACAAAAAACTTTTCCCCAGAATGTTTCACGCCCTCTTTAGGGTGTAATATCGAAATAGTGCTCAAAATATGTGGCAAAAATTGCCTGTCCTCCCCAATTTTGGCCTGCCCTGTCAACAAATCTGTGCCCCCCCCTTTGGCTTTCCAAAACATCTTCCCTCCTCCCTTTTGCCCCCTCCTCTACAATTCACCACTGGGTACACATAATTATTCATTGCACCACCCCTAAAGGCAACTGACAATCAAACACACAAACAAACATTGCATTTTATGTATATTGTGTTTATTTTTACCAGTTATTAAAACAAACCAAATGTTAGAATTGCAGATTCATACATGTACACTAGTGGTAATAAAACGAGAATAATTTAACACCACTTGTTTAGGGACCGTTCACAAACACTTGGGGCCTGATGCAAAAATAAAATCATCGCGAAACTTTTTCGCCCCCTCCCCTTTTTCAGATCTCAAAAAATTCAGGCCCTCCCCTTTTTTTGACATGAAAATTATGGGTCAACCCCATAGAAAAGCATATAGACTCAATTTTCCCGGGAAACTTTTTCAGAGCCCTCCCCCCTTAGGAGGGTCAAAACTTTTAATAGCCCCCTTTTTGGCATCAGGTCCCCTCTAACAAGTGTTTGTGAACGGTCACTTATTTCGCTTACGGGTACGGGAGCGCTTTCGAGGCGATGTTGTTGTTGTTTCATAAAAACGTTTTTAAAATGTTAATGTTTTATGAAAATACAACAACAATTTTTAAAAAAAATGAAAAAGTCATTTTAAAATATTGTTTTCAAACAATTTACAAAAAGTTTCGTCAACGGGTTATATACAGGTCATAAAAACGTTTTTAAAATGTTATATGAAAACAACAACAATTTTAAAATGTTGTCAAAACGTCATTGTAAAATATTTTTTGCAAACAGTTTACCAAACTTTTCGTCAACATTTAAATAACATTATTGATAGAATACGTTGC
This sequence comes from Amphiura filiformis, assembly GCF_039555335.1. NCBI lineage: Eukaryota > Metazoa > Echinodermata > Ophiuroidea > Amphilepidida > Amphiuridae > Amphiura > Amphiura filiformis. The sequence goes on from NC_092629.1 coordinate 8,049,389, forward strand.
AGTAAGTGTTTTGCAAGTAATAAAAACGTTTTATACCCTTTATCATATGTTTATATAACCCGACATTTAAACGTTTTCTGACAACTATCTCTATCCGTTTTCCAACTGAACTGAACTGAACTGTTTTCCAATATTATCGAAAACGTTTGTGCTTGATGGAGCATTGATTTTAAACATGTAGGAAATGAATTAACTTAAGGAAATCTCTGGTCATTTATAGTTCCATATGTATTCCCCTTCCAGAGAAAATACCATGCACATTGGGGGAAAATAAAACTCATTACAATGAGGCTATATATTGAACCCATACCTTACGTGAGTGAGGGCTTTATTTTTCTCAACCTTTGAGCACAAACACCGCTAGCGCAGACACCGCTCCGACTCTCCTTAACAGACTGTGTAATATTTGGATTTGAGGGAATCCGAAAAATTTTGGGGTTCTTGAAGGCCTAGTGGGAAATCTTGATTTGGTTTTTATTTATTTGTACCGATGTCAAATTTTTAAATGGGAAAACCTTGGGCATCACATTGGGGGAATCCAAAAAAAGATGCCAGGGTTAACATTTTTGTACAAAAGTTTTACATTTTCTGCACCTCCACCCCCATCCCCGCACAAACACAGCTAAACTTCGTTTAGCATCAGAACAGCAACATATAAAATTGAATTATGCTAAAATGCATGGGGGAAACCAAACAAATCAAAGCTTTAAAAATATACATTGAAAACTAAGAATTTTAAAACAGCCTCCATTTGTTTTCATTAGTCCAAGTGATGCAGATATACATCCAGGAACAGGGGCTTGCATGATAATGGTTCCATCATAGGCCCTCAACAAATCAACTAAACTGAGCTCAAAAAGAAACTTATAATTTTTCACAACTTGTGAATCACAAGGTCATATCTTAAAATAGTGTCAATCAAAATGAATCAAAATTACACACAGGATTACTTTAATACTCTACTCAAAACACATGTCAGTAACCAAGCAGTTGTCCAACTGACACAACAGCAAAATGCACTGTCATGGGACAGCTTCCTGGAAGTTCCTCCACTTTCACAGCCCAACATTTGGCACCCAGCACAAAAAATCTGTGAGAATGCACACAAGATCCTTGCACAGATGATAAAACGGTGCTGCTTTCTGCTTTTCATACACTTTTTTTCATGAAACAGGGCTGGGCTGTGAATGTGGTCCAGGAAGCAGTTCCATGTCAGTGCATTTTACTGTTGTGTCAGTTGGATAACTGCTTGGTTACTGACATGTGTTAAGAGTAGAGTATTGAAGTAAACCTGTGTGTAATTTTGGTTCAATTTGATGGACAGGATTTCAAGATATGACCTTGTGAAAAATTATAAGTTTCTTTTTGAGCTCAGTTTACATACTTCAAAACTTTATGGTTTGGATTTTGGAATAGTCATGGCATCGTTGATCAATGATCATACCGTAAAACATGAAACAAGACCAATGCCATTGCCTTGAGGAACGCCATCATAAAGTAAGTAAGGCCAATCTGAATGTATCTTTTAGTTTTACTCGACTCTTTTCATTGGCACTGGTATTATCCCTGGAATGACATCATACTGCCAAATTGTTTGTCTGAAGTACATTTATATTTCTATAGAATGAAAGTAATCTGACGAGCTGGCCTGGCCAAGTGGCCACTTACAAAAAAAAAGTTTAATGGTGGGTTCCTTATTGGGAGGGGGCACACCACTCGACTCAGTGTGGATTCTTGATGACTTGATCTTCAATGGCAACTATATCCTAAAGTCAGATCCATTACAATGCACTATGGTGTGATATTCAACCACCAGTAGGTGATTTCAAGTAGTGTGAGCTGATTGGGGGGAGTACATCCATCTCTAGTGTTAACTTGTTGCTTTAGGCCAGTTCAGGTACAGGTGCCAGTTTGTATCTGTTAATAAATGAAAGAATTTAAGAAATATTGTGACACTTGCAATATTACAAAAGTATACTTATCATAAATGTCAGATGGTATTAACATACACCCCTTTATGGCTTTTTTTAATGTAAGATTCTGAGGGATACACTCCCTAGAGTACCACAAAAAGTCTTGGAAATGAACCATGTTCTCAAATAAACTTTATACGTATACATTTCCTAGTATTCCGAAGTCTCATATATTTTGAAAAATCTAAAGAAAAAAATCTGACAAATCCCAGAAATTGCGGCGGGAGGGGACGAGAACCAAAATATTAATTTGATACGGCTTTAAAGACTTGACTTTGGCCTAAAACATTGTTTGACTGGCGTAACCCCACCTACCCCATTTTTTTGGGGAAAATGCAATTTATACAATTTACAAAAAAATCCCTACCTACCTAGTGTATATTATGTTATGCCAATCAAACATTTTTTAGGCCTTCAACACAATGACTCTACATACACGCTTCAAAGCTAAATTTGAGGGAGACTTGTTTTGGCATGTCATGTGGATCATAATTGTCTTTTAGTGCAAGGCTCCCTTCAATTTGTGGAATTTGGTATTTCTTGTTATATTATGATTGTACCACATCAATATGACATCATAAAATCAAAATATGAATGTATGCCTTTAAATTTACATAAAGTTGTACATTTATGGCTATACTACATACCGTACCTGTCTCCTGTTGCATGTTGGTACAAAAAATGGTACTATATTTGTTCTCTCAGTAGGCCCTAGATGTGGTCCCATTCCCTCCACATCTGAAGAATGGTTAGGTTTCTACCAGTCCACTTCAAGTCACGTCACTGACCTGGTTGGTGAAAAGAAAAGAAACATGATTTGAATAATTAATTTTTTAACCAAACCGCGCCGATATTATCATCTTTTCAAAATTACTGGTTATAATTAGTCTAAGGTAGGCCTAAGCCTACTCAGAATAATCTACCTAATATTCTGTTTTCCCTTCATTTAAATTATGGCATGTCATTTGTCATTATGAGTGAAATAGCAGGCCTAAGCCTCCCTCTGTTTTAATGTTAACTACTTGAAGTAGGGTATAAAAGACAGAGCCCATCCTGTACTAGCCTGGCCACCCCTTGGCCTAGGCTTCTGCATAGTAATAGTATTAATATACAAACTATAAATTGGTCAAGACGAAGCCCTTCCTGTGTAGCCTGACCGTCTAGACCTAGCCTAGGCTGCCGCTGTCTTTGGTCCAGACTTGCTTTTTTTTTTATTGTCACTGCCACTGTGCCAGGCCTATTCACCGTGAAGCCAAAAATATGTCATTGACATTGTATTTGTAGCAGCTGTCATGGTTGTAGTGTAGGCTGTAGCCTGTCGTGCGGTCCTAGGTCCTATAAATCCTATTGAAGATTTTTTCACGGTTGCATATCGTATTAAAATTAATTATTAAATCATGACCGGAACTAGACCCTATTCCATGATTCGACATGATAAAAAATTAAAATCCCGGGAATGTGGGGAAATGACGGGGCTTGTATTGTAACGTTCCCCGAACTGCGGTGCCATTTGGCTTAGGCATATCGCATATGCATCATTTACATGCATGCATTTATAGCATAGGCCTACAAACATGACAAACCTCTGGCCAGGGCATTATTCAAAATCTCCCCGGGGGTTGCAGGGTCGGGAATTAAATTATTTCTTTCCTGATGGATCGCACCAACCTTGCCAAGCGGTTAAATCTCAGCATACAATCAATGCACCAGTGTCCTACTTTCTTTGACATGCCTAGGCATGATCATGGCATGCTAGCCTAAGGCCCTATATAGTCAAGCCAGTGTTAAAACCGTACTTACTGAACATTTGTGACAGCAGAAGTTCAAGTGTTTATACTGGAATGAATTCCTGAGGCAGAAAGGCAGTATTCCTTGCCGAAGACAGTGCTACGGAGTACGTAATCCACTGTATGAACATGATGAATATGAACATTTTCGTGTTCATTTGCAGTCATGACATGACAGCCCAATACGAAAATTGTGTGCGTTGTTTACGGTGATTTGGCATCCTTTCCTTTCCAAGATCTCGTACCATTTAAGAGTCACTGAGGACACAATATGGTCCATGTCCGCAAATCTTTATATGTACGAAGTTTAAAGTCATAAATATAGAGAAATGTTGACCTTTTTTGGATTTATTAGCTGATATTTCAAGTAAGCGACTGACAAATAAAATGGCGTCTTTTCACACCGCTCATCGCCGCTCTCATCGCCGTGCGAACTCAGTACGCGCATCGTCGACCGATCATCGCCGGGCGATGGAGCAGCACAACGATATCGCTGGGTGTTTGTGTTCATCGCCAGCGACGTCGGCAGACGTCGGCCGATGCACACCGATTTACTATGAACCCACCATTAAGGGCTCAGATAGCGAAGTTCTCACGTATCTTTTGTGGGACCTGAGAGCACATCAGACATATCGAATTTCATATTGATAACGAGAAATGTCCTTCTTATATAAAATAATTATTTCCAAAAATTTAAACATAGTTTAAATTTTTTCTATAGGACCCCTTTGAAATAAGTTTTTAAGCTTAAATGGCTATCCTAGGCATGGTGTTATGGATTATGTATGTTGTATGTTAAGATAATATTATGTATATTTTAGCTGTAAGTGCAATATAGTGTTTGTAATGTATATCCATTTTTAACATGTTGAATAAAACCAAATCAAATCAAATCAAATCAAATCAAACACCAATGATCAATATTACATGTCTCGCAGCTAATAGTTAGTTGGTTTAGTGGTTTTATACCATTATTATTTGTCTGAAACCTACCATGCAATAAATAGGAGCAGCCCATTAGGCCTAGCTTGAACAGTCATTAATCCGAACACAGTACGACGGCAACTTCGTGACCTCTTTTGTTCGACAGAAAATTTATACGGGTTGGTGAACACGAGTTACGTAACGCAATGTTGAAATTTTAGCCGGCAAACACGTTTTATCAAAATAGCTCCAGAAATGGAAGACACGGGTCGTATATTGCTCCATTTATGTACCCTAACCACAGAGAAGATATCAAACATTGTGTAAAGCAACAGATAACTTGTAAAAGTTAATTAAATGGACAATAAAGAAGCTTGAACATGTCCAAAGTAGCTCGGAAAATGAGAAAAATTGCATGTCACGAACACAAAAATGTTCATATCATCAAGCAAGAAAAAGCGCCGGAATCAAATGGGTGTCATGTTATAGAATAACTAAAGTGAGCTTGCCTGAAAATTTCATCAATTTTGGTTGGGGTATATTTTTAGTCGTATATTGAACATGTTGAAATGTTTATCTTTGTGCGTGACTACTAGGGTGATTCACAAAAAATGAAATTGGTATTTTTCAACGGGACACCCCCTCATTTTGTTCATTTTGATAATAAAATCATACCTGCAAAATATGAAAAAAAATTCAAAAAAGTTTAGGGGTGCTACCGGTCAATGAACTTTTGTACACAAAGTCAATGGGATTTATGAGCCATTTTCTTTACAACACAAAAAAGCCATGTTAATTTTCCCTGATTGTGACAAAAATATTTGATCAGAGTGTGAGTAGGCCTAATGTCCTTAAAATAAATGCTAAAGAAAATTGTAAAAATGTTAACCCGCTTTCCAGAAAATTGCATTTTTGTGAAAACTGTTACATTTGGGGCAAGGCAGTTGCTGGAACAGCCAAAATATTATGGTACTTGGCTAATATAAAGTTGTGTTTATGGGGCTCTAGTTCTTTCTTTTTTTTTAAATGTTTTGTTTTGTTGTTTCTTTGTTTGTTTTTGCTTGATCATGATTATGTGTTGTTTTGTTTTGTAATTTTATGTAAGTGTAGTGTAATGTTTAATGTGTAATCCAGTAGTAAATGTGTCTTAGCCACTCTAGCTCTTGTCACAAGTACCTTGCACAAGGTGTAGTTTTGAACTGGCCACTATTCAATGTTGTGACCCCAATTTATATACATTTCTTTTCAACCATGGTGAATCTAATCCTTCCTGTGGTCATTCAATTCAAACAATACAAATCTTCATCAGGTATGGCCATAATGACCACCCCTGATACAGATGTATGGATTTTGATAGTTACTATTACATAAGATTTCAAAAGCTGGTATCACCATTGGGGTAAACTAATATGTGAAGAATTTTAATCTTTTTTTATCAACAGTTCAGTTCAATAAGGTATAAATTTGGGGTGCCTGGTGGGATTTCAGGGGATATCCCAGGGTATTCTTTTCTTGAGCTACACTCCCTCTGTCACTTTTGAAACATTTTTTATTATTACAGTCAACTATGAACTTTAATTTGGTAAAAACCCATGTTTTCACAAAGTTAGGTATATCATTGAACATTTACTTCAGTTTTGGAAGCCTGGTAGACTTTTTAGGCCCTGAAATAAGCGTTTGAAATTTTTGACAAAAATCCCATTGACTTTGTGTACAAAGTTCATTGACCAGTAGCACCCCTAAACTTTTTGAATTTTTTCATATTTTGCAGGTATAATTTTATTACCAAAATGAACAAAATGAGGGGGTGTCCCGTTGAAAAATACCAATTTCATTTTTTGTGAATCACCCTAGTGACTACTGTCACGATATATATAATCCATGAGTGGGAATAACATTGCTATTATTACCGTATCTATCAAATCACTGGCATGGCTTAGTGGTAAATACCGGGGGTAAATTAAATATTGGAGGTTCGATCTTGGTTCGAACCCCGCTAGCACCTCTCTTTGATTTTTTTTTTTATTTTAACTAATTTTTTTAAATCCTAGTTTTCATATTTTTTTTATTAAATTTGAAGTTTTGTTATTTCAAAATTTATAACAATATTTATAATATTAATAAATTACTGTCAGGAAGGTTTTCACGTTACATTTGAAGCAGGAGTAGCGAGATAAAATGAAAGAAAACACTTAATATCTTGACCGCTTAACTGTGGTGTTCTATGGGGGATTAAATAAGACATCAAAGTTAGTTGCTCTATCTGGAAAACGAACTTGGCTGATTCCAATTAGGTGTAATCCGAGTTGTAAGTTGGACATTGTGTAAAAATGACAAATATGCCAAAATATAAGGTTTGAAATTCGTGCATATATTGTCGATAAGGGAGAGGTCTAGTCCAATTAAAAAATCGTGAAAATCTGTGTTGACGTTCCATTATTTGATAGGCCTATATATAATCTTGAACTTTTAAAAATTACTAGGGGCCTACTTTGACATGCTTTATTTGAAATTATTTCATATTGAAAGCTACTGAACTTAAATGCAATTTTAACAAAGATATCAAATCGATTGTAAGATTAGGCCTAAATATGAAATATTTAGCAACAAGAAGTAAATCATGAAAAAGGTGGGCCTTCAAGCTGACATTCATTAGGCCTATATTATTAAAGACAAACGAGAGAGAAAAAAGAAAGAAAAACGAACTGAAAAATTCTAAGAATAACATGATGGGAATCGAACTCTCAACCTTCCGCACTGCAGACCTTTGCTCTGTCCACTAAGCCATCGCATCTTGTTCTTGCAACGGGTATTATTTTGCTATCTTATTTGTCGTTCAACATGTTCAAGTATCTCAATCAGCAGCAGTCTTTTTAAAACTTCTTGTACTTCAGTTAAATGAGATGATACTACCTTCTTTGACGACTACAATATTTTGTTACACAATAGAGTATTTTGCATTAATAAAATATATAACAATAGACGTTTTTAATTGCTATATTGATCAATATAACATGCATAATAGACAGCGCCGGCTGGGATCCATTTCATGAAGCATCGTGACACTTTCAACGTGAGCTTACGACACGATGACTCAAAGAACACAACTTTTCAACCTACGACTAGGTTGTTCCACCGCTCATTTTCGCTGAAAATTTAATACAAGCTCTGGTTAATTAATGTTTATCATAACAGAAAAGCATTAGACCGGCGTTTCCTCCAAGCTGTAGACATAACCATTTTAGTGATCGTGACATGCATTTTCTCTCATTTTTAGGCTACTTCGCGCACCAAAAGCATTCATTTTTTCCACAATAATTCAACTTTTACAAGTTATTCTTTGCCTTATACTCATGTTTCATATCTTATCTATGGGATCAATATGGAAATGAAGGGAGGAACGACTCGTGTATTCCATTTTTTGATGTTTTCTGAAAACCGTATTTGCCACCTGATTTTCAACATTGCGTTACGTAACAGCAGAGGTCACGCGGGTAAAAATTACCGGAAGTGAGCTAAGTTGCTGTCATACTGAACAAGGGTTTCGGGAGTTTTCAAGTTAAGATTAGGGTTGCGGATAAGATTAGGGGTAACGATATGATTTGCATTAGGGTTAGTGTTAGAGATAGGGTCAGGATACATTTGGGGGTTAGGTAAGGATTAGGGTTTATAATTAAGTTATTTGGTTTTCGGATGAATGACCGTTCGGATTAGCAACCTGTAACGCAATACACGTCACTTAATTTGTAAAAGACATGTGTTCCGTAATTAGCTAGTCTACAAATTGTAAAGAAATACTGCTGCATGTACATAATATACCACTGGCTATGAATAATGTTGTCAAATTTATTGACAGCTCGTATATTGTTATATTGAATTACATTACATAAAGTAGGCCAGGTCGAGAGACCAATAAGACATAATATCATGTGAAGTAGGCTATGAAACTGGAAATAATGTTTTTGAAATGAAAAATACACATTAATAGAGACCTTGCAAAATGAAGTTAGAAACCACTAACTTTAACGTCTAGATGATTATATAGAGGATTATGTATTCAAAACCACTCTGCCATTAAAGCCGCTTGAAGTTAAAGTTAACGCGAGAATCTATAATGTGCCGTAAATTATGATGAAAATACGTCATAATTAAGAACAATAGTTTGAATATTTCCTCATAGACTACATTATTACCACTTACCGGTAGGTATTATCTAGTTAATAGACCAATTATTGGAAATCTAATTTGGTTTGGGTAAAAAACATGCCACATGTTGCTGAAAATTACTGATTGAATTAGATCAAAATATTTTTTGTTCCAAACGTCACACTTGGTATGTGCTTTTGTGTGTGCTCATGACGTACACCAAATCAGCTTGCGGAACCAAGTTTTGGCTTCGACTTCAACGCCAAGGGGATTACGTTCCCGTAAAATGGCCTGATTTACAGGACCTAGCAGTTTTTACAACATTGCGTGTCTTATAATTACACCTCTATATAACCAAATATGCTTGTACTTGCTGTTCAGGTATTTTATTTAATTATTTATTTTATTCATTTAGGTCTACATTATGTACACCAATTCAGCAGAAAGCTGGGCTAACATGTGCCACGCTATACGCATATAGGCCTATGGGTATTGTATGTCAACCACATTATTCATTATTAAAAGAGTAGGCCTATTTGTTACAAAAATAAGAATGTCAGAAAAGGAGCATCCAGAAATATGTTGGTTGAAATTCAAAATTCTGGGAGTTTTTTAAGAACAAAATGAGGATCGATCATTCGGGGAGATATATTTAATTCGATCAGAATGCAAAGATGAGTCCTTGCCCTCCTAAAAGAAAACTCCTGACAACGCCACTGGGGAGTGGGAAAGTGAGGATAGATGAATAGATGGAGGGAGGGGATGATATGGAGAGGTGATGATGGTGGTGGTGGTGGTGGGGGGGGGGGGAGAGCAAACAGATAAAATGGCCTTGTGTCCAGATGGAAATATAAAATTGACAAAGCTATAAACGTTTACTGGAATAATAATTGAGCCTTTATTATAATAATCCGGGACAATAATATAGGCATATCACAAGAATATTTAATTGAAACATGTTTAGAAGTATAATATTAGCGTATAGCTCATAACATAGGCCTAATTCCCATTGCAATGGTCATCGCCTAGAGATGTAATCTATGTTTATTCAAACTAAGCGCCTATTGTAATAAGTGTTGCCAACAAACCACTTCAGCAAACAAAGGGGAGAAATTTGATGCAGTCGCTTTTACATACCCTTCTTTTGATCACCCATTGATACACTTCCCCTAGTTTAAACAACAAGACGCTGTTGGTACAGAAACCAATCTGACGTTCGCGTTGAAGTGAATTTGAGCAAGAAATCGAATCGATATTTTTGAAGTTGCCGTTAAAGTTCCAGTAACTTCATTCCGCAAAGTCTCTATTGTCATTAACGGAAGGCCGTGGGGGTTTTCATATTGTATTTTGTAACAGTACCTCACAATGAGGTGTCAAAATTAATCAAATATTTAAGTTAAGTTAAATTGCACTAGTAAGTCTGATATACGAAGCAAAAACATGTTTCACAAGGTTTCATGGGTGGTTACCATCATTACAGAACGAATTTTTTACTATCGAAAATCTCGCCTTTATACTAATGATAGTGAAATTTGATCCTATTCTGCCAAACAACGAGATGCAGGCGAATACGTTTTGTACCCAAACCTGTTCAATTCGGCACACAAGCAGTGGCTAAAATAATGCTCAAAAATTAATTTCGCTTTAATTTTACACCAACAGGTTCCAGATTTAGGTTGAGACATGTTTTCTAAATATTCACAGAAAAATGGATGACGATCAGTGTTTGCCAATGAAACAGACTCACCTTTTACTATCCCACGAAGTGAGTTTCAGGGGTTAAGCTACACTGTGTCTGGTTACGTTCATAAAACAGTGTAAACATAACTTAAAATGTATGGAATTGTTTCTGATATTTTGTAAGTTATTAAAACGATTTCTTTGAATGATTGTTCAAAAATACAAACATCTTCTTGGTTGAATTGAAATTAGTGAGGTAGCCAGGGGGTTACCGGCGGGGAAGTCCCCCATTTTCAGGGCAACGGGACGGCAAACAGTTAAGTTTCATAATGACTGAAAATGGGACAACAATGGACAAATAGTGGCAAACATTTGGCTTTGACATCCACAATGGGACAAAAATTGTCAAATGGGGACGGAAATAGCACTCTCCACAGGTAAGGGTTGGCTATGCACCTGGTGTGAAAGACACAAAGCTGTACTTGTATCCCCCGTTTTATTGATATGGCGTAACATAGGTCTATATTTCATGCCGTTAATTCACCTATGTATACGCGAATATTGAAAAGTTTTAACATAACAAAGAGCAGCTCCGAAATCTCCAGTACGAAACGTAACCTGTCCCATTTGCATAACAAGGAACAACTTTAATAAGTTGGTTTCTCATGAGCGGGGTTTGGAGCAGAGAACATATCTCTTACACTTCCCTTAACCCTTGAACTACTGAGCCATGTTAGTAACACGAACTACGAGGGGGGTGCTGTTGAAAACCCCCTAATTTTCCATTATAAACATAATACCGTTATTTTAGTACCGATGTATAGCTATGGTGATACCAGTGATACCAAAATTAGTACAAACACTCCCCACATAATGTCGCTATGACGTCGTAATGTTAGTGCGCCCATACAATTTGGGGAAATTCTGGCTATGTACAAAAGTACTTTAACTCAAAATTCTACAAAAGTGTGATTTTTATCAATTTCTCTCTTAAATATAAAAGGAAATTAAAAGGAAATGACAATTTCAACCTAGTTATCATAAAGTCTAAAGTCTATTTAGTCTAATTTTGTTTGGTCTAATAACCAGTATGTCTACTAACCATATAAAGTAACAAGTAAAAAGTCAGTTACTGTTGGAATAATTTTACAACAGCGAAATGAAAATCTTTGATTTTTGATTATACTGTAGAAACCAATGGTGTACCTCAACAACCCCCCCTTTTTTATGGTCATCTTTGATGGCCGGTTCTAGCCCGGTTAAGGTGCTGGGGTAAAATGTAATCACTATAAAGAAAGAACGCGTAGGATGGATATGCCATTAGCTAAGGTCGTTTGGGCATAAACGCGCGCGTTTTTTTTATGACGGATATAAATTCTTGGTACAAACCCCTCTCCCACTTTGTAGTTTTAGGCATAATGCACTTTTTTCCATTTTCCATTTTCTGTACTGATTTGCTATGTAGTGCAACATGTATTGAAAGTGACGAAATATACCTCAGTGAACGTAGAACACATCCAGATCTTGCAAAATATATGTATGTTGAGTAGCGACCCATGTTCAGCCACCCTATTCTAAAAATGAAATAAATGAAACCTGTAAAAAGTAATGGGAGCGTCATTTGAAAAGAATTCTGAGAAGGGTAAGATATTAAATTAAAAAAGTAATAGAGTTTTGAATAAAAAAAATAGGACGCGATATTTATTTCTGGGTCTTGATAAACATGGATAGTGCTACACTTGTTTACTGCATACTTAAAATGGTCTGAACCCTTTTGAATATGTATACAGGTTTGGAGTGACGGTAGTTCCATTAGTCTACTAGAGACCCAGGTTTCTAAACTACCCTGTGAAATTTTTATTTTCTTGATTTTCTTTAAAACTCGGCCACCGTTTGGGGGTAAATCTTACAAGACATATCACCTATCACCAAACCTAATGATCGTTTTCCACGATATTTACATACAGTTTCTACTACTGAGAATAGAGATTCCTCTGTATTTGAAACCATTTTCAAACCACATGTTTCTTATTTACGTGTGTGATACAATCACAATTACTTTAACTAGCAACAATGAGTTGTACCATCAACAAGCCATTTAATTATTTACCATAAACTGTTGTTCTCATTTGGGAACCAAAGGCCTCACACAGTATTTTTACTGCGCATCCATCCACTGTTTGCTTTGTAATAGTGCATCCCACTGAAATACCTATAGCATCACAACTCATTGCAATATCGCACAGATAAATCAGAAACATGTGTTTGTGGACTTAACACGGTTTTGAAATAAGCTCTTCATTTCTCGCAATCTCTCTTACTTCCCTTCTTCTTCCAGATGGATACAATGATTGCTCTCTGCCAGTCTTCTGGTACTGCCTTCTCCTCCCAGGCATTGTTGGACACTCTTGGCAACCATGTCACACCTATGTCTCCACATGCTTTGAAAATCTCTGATGTGACTACATCCGTTCCAGATGCTTTGTATTCTAATTGCGTTTTCTACTTCATCCTATAGTATGGGTGGATACGTTTCTTCTGGAATGGTTGTTGCTGCTGCTAGGCATCATTGCTGGGGTTTAACAAACCGTCAAAGTACTCTTCTCATCTGTTGGTAATTTAAATGTCATATGTGAGAGGGACTCCATGCTCATCATTGACGATTGAAGTAGGGTCGAATGGTGTGCTATGTAATTATCATAAAAGTTCTTTCATTGTTATAGGAAGGTCTCAAAGTTCCAGTGTCTAGATAAAATTCTATTCAATCGTATAATTGTTCACTTTGTGTCATAGCATTAAATAGACCCTCCCTCGGGTCCATGCAAAACGACTGGTAATGTGGATTATATATTATTAAATAAACTCGATACATGAACCCTCCCAATCTGTATACAATATGCCTTCCACTTCCCAGCATTTTGTGGGAATTCACTTTTACCGATCCTGGGTCAGACGAGTTTTCTATGTATCACGTCCGTGGTCTCACTGTCTTGTCGTTTGTGTAAGCGGCTACTTAGACTGACCAATCAATGTAGATCTCAACAAGCAAGGCGATATTTGAAGTGGTTTTCATTGATAGTCATAACCAATAATTAATTTTAATGCTAATTTATTGCACACGCTAAGGAAGCCTGGTTACCTTTTTGAAATTTCATTATAGGGATATGGGGCTAGGCGAATTTATGTATGCCGTAGGGAAGAATGGGCACTTTCTACCGCAATAAATGGTAACGAGTGAAAACTCGCACGCTCTCAATATTGGGCGGAAATTAGAGTACTTGTAAGAATATAAATTTGTCACGCATATAGGACAATCGGCCTACATGCGGCGCAATAGTGCGGCTTTTTTAGGTTCCAATTCCGAAACTTGTCGGCAAAAAAAAAATTAACATGTTGGTCTGTAGATTAATTGAGTTTTCGTCGACACACAGTGCTCCAGTAGCACTATTACTTTGTTGCTGGTATTCAGGGCTTACTGGTGTGTTGGTATTAATCTGTGGAGTCTAAGCATTAACCAATTATGAAAATCAGCATTTTCATTTAAATGCTATTTCAATTCGAGGTTACTCAATCTTTCATTTGCTTAATTATGCAACAAACCTTACAATTTGAATTTGATCTTAAGGGCTCTGGTTACAACATTTGGATAGTATTCTTTGTTTGACATGAGAGCACATCAGATAAATCGAATTCCATTCTGAATACGAAGAATGTCCTTCTGATATCAGATAATTTTGATTTTTTTAAATTCGCAATATAATACACATTTTATGGCAAATGCTTGAAAATTGATATTTTTGATATTTAACAGTCCTCGAAGTAAATTTATAAATCTTATTATATGTACTTAAAGTGTATGTAGCTGGAATGAAAAGCCAACGATCAATTGAAAAATTTGACCCTTCGTATTGAAGATATGGATTTTTTAAATTCATTATTCTGATGTTTTAATGTCATTATACAAGTGTCTACCCCTTACCTTGTAAACATTGAAAAAAATTTAAAGATAAATAGCGCCATCAGTGTTTAACTGTTAAATGAATACAGTCCTACATGCCATTAAACAACCATGTGGGCGAGCTCTTCTGTTCATCTATGTGCATCTCATCATCTCGTTTTGGAGCATTTTGCGATTCAAAAACTCACAGTGGCGGTTGAAAACTTATCAATCGTTATCAACAAAACTGCACAAGTCAATTGCATCTTAACTTGCAAAACTAACTTTCACTCGTTTCCACATTTGTTGCAATTTCGCTGAAATTTACCATTTTTGAAGGCCCTAGGCCAGGCCAAAACGTGGACGCCCTAAATCCACCGCGAGTAAGGTATGTGCCCACAAGTGATCAAGTTTTGGTTTACGCATAAGTGGCAGCTAATGGCGGCAAAAGCGTTTAAATTTAGAGGGAGACGAGCATACTTTGTTCTGATATTACTATGACATTTGCTATAACTTCGGACTATCTTAGCCCAAAATGAAGGTCAATTTTGATATAAAATTGGATGGTTTGAACCCAATGCACAAATTTATTGGTCGAGCTATGAGTTTTAAAATATTCCTATATTTTAAAACTCTTAGCGAGACCAATAAATTTTGCATTGGGTGAAAAACCATCTAATTTTATCATTATTATGTTTTCAGAATCATTATTAAAAATACAAAATTCTATTTTTTTTGTGATTTGTTTTTTTTTTGGGGGGGTCAAAATCGACTGATCTTGTAACATTCCTAGAGCAAAAAAAATAATTGAAAAAAAAAAAAAAATCGGCCTATTTCCGGACTTTTTTCCAGAATTCCATAAGTTTACGTAACATCAATGGGGATCCATTTGACCAAAATTTATGACGATTCGTAGTGCTTCATAAGTCTCAAAATCCATCGTAACTTTTGAATGTATTGTAAACTACATTTCACTAAAATTATTTACTAATCTGCACTTCCCAGAGATTGCCTACCAACACAAGAGGAAAAAATGGGAAAAAATACACGTCTCATGAAGTTACGTACTCGTTCCGAGTCGTTCGTAAGTTGCGAAATGATATAATTGAATTATGAGGGTTAAAAATATGATGTAATAAAGTGTTTATAATGATATTTGATAGGCAATAAACTGATAAAGTAAGCGTAACTTAAGCTACAAAAAACAGAGTGCAAGCCTGCAGCCAGTGCAAGAGCCAAGGCAACAGTCCAGCTATGCAGTTGGGTGGACTATATTTGCCGATTTCATAAGCTTATCTAAAACCCTACCTTGTCTGTGCTAACATCATTCACACCTTGCAGAGTCTCAAATTAGTTCAAAAAGTGATATTTGGCACTTGGCAGGTATAAATCCTCTGGTTTGGTCAGAAAATTTGACAATTTTTGATGTCCGAGTATGTGAGATTGCCGAATTCTGCAGCTTTTACGTAGTGGTTTAGCACCGGTTTTTACTAGTTTTTTGTACTTTCCAAGGATATTTCAACAAACCACATTAATTTCTTCATTTCTTAGCAGTTGAAACATGCATTTAGTACACCACAACGTCGATTTTCAAGCCTAGAATCATGAAATTAAACATCTCTTTCCGCGTCCGTAGAAAATCAAATTCTCCCGGTTTGACACCAAAATAAACAAAATCGAGTTCATGAATGAATAGTCTCATACAGTGCGTTTGTGTTCTCTCTTGATCACATACGATCGGTCGATTTACAATACGTTAAAATTGGCGGCAAAATCGGCAATTTTAAAAATCACGGGGGATTTGGATCCAGGTGGCGCTAAAATTGGATGCAAAATGGATCCAATATGCTATTTTTTGACGTTTTAAATTGTGTGGAGAGGTATAGGAAGGAAGATTCTGAAAACATAATAATGTTATAAAAAGAGCCAGCGCGCAAAATTTCCACCCTATTTCGGCCCAAAACATGGTGTTTACGGGCTACAAAAGAAGATGTACAGGGCAATTTGGGGGCCCCGGGGCCCGAGCTCATCTGTCCTAGTGGTAAATCCGGCCCTGCCGAGGTGCTACCAAAAACGGTGTCAAATTGATACCACACTTTCAATCTTATATTGATGACTCTTTTGGGAATTCTGATAGCACCATAAGGTGTCAAACTGACACCGATATACCTGGTAAAGAATAAAGAAACTACTAAACCACTAATGCTTTATAGTATTATAATTTATTCGGTAAATAACAACAAAGACTATGCCGCCAGCCACATAATTATTTTATGACATTATAACAAGTTGAAGATTACACCTCCTTTTTAATCAAGTTCACGAGTCATTAATAATTCATACATTCACAGCTTTTATTTCTGTTAGATAAGACAGGATTTAGTCGATTTTTTCGGCCCCATTTTTGGCCATAATCGTCCGCCAGTGTAGAAGCACTGAACAAGAACGCATTATTATTATTAAAGTGGTTTAAATTTTAATGAAACCAAGTGTATGTTTTTGTTTAATATAACGTTGGTTTCCCTAAACTAGCCAACAAAAGCGAAAAGCAAAGTGAAATCGATATACAGAATAAAATGCGGAGCAAAAAAAAAGCAATAAAATACAAAGTAAATTGGCATTACGATATCTTCACGTATACTAATGTTAGACTTCATTGTCAACAATGCCTCCTTTTTTCTGATTGGATCAGATTGGGCTATTCCTTTTAAAATCCACACCACCCCTGTGGAAGATTTTGGAAATAGCTTCCACAGGGGAGTATGAATTTTAAATAAAATGAACACTGTGGCAAATCCATATTAAACTCATCCTCCCTCAGTGGGAAATCCAGGTTGAATCTTTCTGAGAGGGTCGAGGGTGCATGAAATTCAAATTGAGCCACCTAATGTGTTCATTCATCTTAAATTCATACTCCCGCTGGAGTCCACTCTGAAGTACAAAGTGACAACGCGCACGTAAACAGTGCGCAGTGCTGCATCTCTGCTGCAGGTATGCGTGCCTTTAAAGTCGGCACAATGTGTGCGTCCGCGTCTGTACTTTGTACTTCAGAGTAGACTGGCTGTAGCCACATGGGCTATCTGGAGCACAAAAAGTTCAAAACCGCATTTGCTTAACCATAGCAGTTAACCCTTTTGTGCACTATGCCAATGCAGTTGACAGTTTTGTGTTCCAAGGTGTCAATGATATACAGCTAATCTATTATTTCTGCTTACCTAATCAGATAAATGATTTTATATTAATTAAATTGTGTTTTTACATGGCAAAGATAAATATGGACAAATAAGACGATACCAGGGCTAAACGGTCCTTAGGCCTAATTCTGGACTGCGCGGTAGAGTGGTCAGATATCGACTGAAAGAAAAACGAAAAAAAAAAAGAAACGGATAAGAGATTAATTTCAGTATATGCGTAAACGTCTTGATTGGAGTAACCCGATCAGTCGGAACTTGTGTTCTGTGATGGTGCCGTTGCAGGCTTCGAGTGATTGTGTTCCGGGTGGGCTCTGGTGTTGGAGACCTGGAGGGGGAATGCACTGCCTATTGTCCCAGTATTCGTATTGTATAATACAACGCCATGATATACGTTTTTTTGATCGGGATTTTTTTCATCTTCCGATTCTTCGTGGGAAAAATATCCCGTTTCCTTTTATGAATAAAACGAAGCTAAAATAATTTTTAAGCCATTTAAGATTAATTTTACCTTCTCATGATACCCTGCGTATATTATATCGCTGACTCTATGTATTTGAAAAATAGCATTTTTTAATATGTCATTCAAACACAATATCATACTATATAGTAGTATCATTTTGGCTTGTCTTTATCATGTTTATGGCTCTTGCTATGTCGGCATCTGTTACTCAAAATATGGGACCTCACAGCAACAGTAGATGACAACAACACCTACATTTCTTATCGTTTCAACAATATGCATACCTGTATCAATTATTCATTACATGTAGTCGAACAGCAGATATTGTAAGGAACTCTATTGCTATTATGTGACGTCACGTCAAAACTCTCTTCCGACAGATGTATGAAACATTCGTCGCCTTCTTCTGCGTCTGATGGTACGTTGACATCCACGTTATCATGATCACATTCAAAAATAGGGGGCTCGACAGGTTTTTGGGTGGTGACGCGGGGAGGTTTGGTTGGAGCTTTGGTAGGGACACGGGGAGGCGTGGTTGGGGCTTTCATTTCATCTGTAGGTCGAGTTTTTGCCTCTTCATCTGTATAGATATATAAGTTATATATTATAATATATATAAAGAATTTGGATATGATCATATAATATGATCATATCATATTTATATGATATATATATATAGGATCATATATGATATAGGATCATATCATATTTATATGATCCTGTCCACTCGACATATTGAAGTGGATTCCTCACTTATATTCCTTTGTGATTAAGTTTTTATGATGTCTATTCAGACAATCTGTATTGAATTTTATGGTATTGCGCACTTGAAATTATGGCGCACTTGAAATTATGACATGTTGTCTATTGATTTTATGTAACATTATGTAATCCTTTTGAGCTAGGTGTTGTGTATATTTTAGTTTATGCCTCATTCTGCATTAAGTTTCTGATGAGTGAGGGCCTATTGGCCCTTACGAAACAGCTCTGTAAAACTATGTAGTGTCAACCAAATCCAAATTATTTATGCTCCCCTAACGGGTTGAGCAATTTTCTTTTGGATGGTTTCAACTTACCTGAATTATTATTATAATATATCAACTAAAGGGTATTATGATTGTATACTATATCAACTAAGGGGTATTACGATGATAATAATCATCATGATTATGATCATCATCGTCATCGTCGTCATCATCAACGTCATCATAAAAATTAGTGAAATTTTCATCAGCAAAATAAACCGACAAATGCGTTTTTGATAAACACTCAAAATTGTAATAAACGTCGTTTCTCCCTTTATTCCCGTCTTATACCGATAGATAAGAGATGAAACATTAGTATAAATAGGCCATACAATGGTGATAAATTCTTGTTCACCATGCAAAACCGGTAAGAAATATATGAGAATTTCTTCTTTCGTTGTGGTGCCCTTATTTCTAACACCATTAACATTTTCAGCGAAGTAGTTCAAGATGTTTTTTTTATGACCAGAAGTATTATACCTTAATGTCATCCATTTTGTTTTGATTAAAAAGTATATCAGATGTAATTTGGAGAAAAACATTCTCCAATTAAACGCCAACATTACTACGATTAGATCAGGGAGATATAATTAATTAACATGTTTTTTTTTACTGAATCGGATCGCATTATTTATACGTTACGTGATGCCCAAATATTCTGTATTAGGCCCAAAGTTTTTCTTTTTTCATCTGAAAGGGCATAATGTCATTGTTATATTTGCCAAGAATGAAGAAAAACAATTCACCTCGAGGGCGAGGGTAAGAACTTAAATTTGACCATGTAAGACAATTACTAGGTTAATTCGTTCACGCAAACCTGACTTAGGGTCGACCCTTACGGGCAACATGCCCACATTCCGCGGTACGCTTTTGGGACAACATGTATTATTGACTTTGTATTAAGACGAAGGTAAAGAAAATGGAATACACTTTAGGAAGGCGACTCAACAACTATCTGCGCATTTTAAACCAACATAGTATTTGAAGATGCGCGATGTTATTATACTTTCGAGTCAAGCTCTCTCTGACCGGCGACATATTGACGCCCTTTAGCAAGGATCATCAATACGCTATTTAAATAGCAAATTGGGCACATGCTAATTTCTACTGAGTTTTGTCCATGCACCGTACTTCGCTAATGCAAGCAACCCTTTACCACGAACAATATTCTTACCATAACGAATGGTGACTGACCACTCCCCTGGATTAGAATAAATGGGACATTGTTCATCGTCGTATTCCGCATCAATTGCAACGCCTTCCTCAATAATTAGAGTGTACGGCTTATCACTTGCACGTTCTTCTATAAGCATATCAAAAGATAGATCTTTGCGGGTGAATGTCACTTCGCGTGGATCGGATGAATCCACTCGGCCGACTTCTCTACCTTGGGGGTTTATCAGCCTTATAAATGCCGGTTGCGTCGGAGGTTGAACCTGTGTTTCCCAAGACAATCGAAGTGCAAGAATATACAAGAAAAACTTGGATTACTATTTTTTTGAAACATGAAAATTAAGGAAATGTGACGATAACTACATCAATTATTGTCTTTGCGGCATTTTATTTCCTATTCTGGCTCATGAGGTTATGAACACATAATTATCATTATAAATTATGTAGGCTTATATTATTGGGCGGGAAAGTTATCGTTATCCTCTATGTTCACTGTAAAAACATAGCTATTAGGAAAGACTAAGGAGAGACTTTGCTGAAGCCATGAATCCACCCAATCTATCAAGCATTAATATTTTATGGGTTTGATGTGTGTTGGGTAAGTAGGGGTGAGTGTGGAGGGGACTGTGGATCATGAGTATATGTGGTGTGTTTAGGGATTGTACGGGTATTACAGGCTTGACATTTAATATGGAATATTTTTTCGCAAAAATCCAAGACTGGCTTGGAAGGGGTCTGCATAAACCACGCGGACGAAATATTAATTGGGGTGTGTAAAAAGATGGTGTAAAATAATTGTTTGGTAGAGAATGTGCTTTCCATGAGTTTACATCATGGTGCTCATAATGTACCGAATTTAAAGCCTTAATGTACGATCTTTTTTCAGAATATACCTTTATATTTTTCAAAATCGATTTTTTGGCATATTTGTAAACACATATTCCAACTTACATCTGTGAGCAAACTGTAAAATTCGCCCTATTTGTAGTAAAACGGGATGATTTTATGTTGGTCCGACATAACGATCGCAAATCGTAATCTCCTACGAAGCCAGTTTGGTTACGCTCCGTCCACACATGTGGAGGGAGCATTACCAAACTGGCTGCGTAGGAGACTAACTCTGAGGCCGCACTCGGCGTCAATCCAAAAAGTACGAGATAGTTTCGAGTGATAGAGGTGAAGGTTATGATGTTGTTTCTATGCAAATTTCCCATGTTTTTTCGTATTTGGAACTTTCATAATGATTGCATATTATCATTTTGGCAGAAAAAAAGAAAAATCTAAAAATTTAAAAAGATCGTACATTAAGGCTTTAACTAAAATGGCGGATTTAGGGAGGCTGAATTTCAGGTTTGTGGGAGACACAATTTCGGACTGTATACAACATTGTTCTATTATTATCAAATTTATTGGGGTTCGAGGTGATATTTCCTAAACTTCGTCAGCAATTGGCATTCATCATAGGTGAAATACACTTGCAATGTACCCATTTTTTTTTAACAGGGGAGGAGCTTAAAATATGATCCTTTAAAGTGGTACGTACTCAGAAAGTTTAAATGGCCTCCCTGAGGTCAAATGTTATTAACTTATGGTACAAAACAGCTGCACGGATTCTTGGTTGTCCAATGAGCTTACGTTGTTGCTTTGTGTACAGTAAGTGTATAACACTTGACACCAGGGGGCCATTACAACTTTTCAGAGCGACGAACGCTTATTGGTATTAAGGTTCAGTAAATATCACCTCAAACCTCAATAAATTTGATAATATCAGAATAATGTTGCTCAAATTCAGAAATTTTACCCACACAAAATTCAAATTTTAGACATTTTAGACCAATTAACTACTTTATGAGCGCCATAATGTAAACTAATGGAAAGCACATCTTCTGTCAAACAATTACTTTACACCATCTCCCGACACACACGAATTAACATTTACCCCGTGCGGTTTATGCAGACCCCTTCCAGACTAGTGTTTTAATTTTGAGAAAAAATATTCCATACTAAATGTTAAGTCTGTACTATACTATTACTTGTGTTTTCGTTTGGTTACCTTTCGGTTAAATCGAATACGCCAATTCTTGAGGGAATTAACTATTTGTCCTTCTGATGGGTAACTTTTGGCTTTTACAGGGTAAAGAGGTGCCTTGTCTACCACTTTAAGGTTGACGTATGACAAACCGCTAGAAATTCTGAAAAAAAAAATCATTTTAAATATTTATTTCATATAATATCAAAAAAAAGGGGGGAAAAGAAAGTAGAAGTAGTACGACAAGGTTGCGTAGTATTATGACCTTCTTTTTTCTCACATATACTAAAAGGAAGCGTTTTAGTAGACGAATATCAAAGCATATCATGAGCTATGCAAAAACAACAGATCAAACGCATCTTAATTCTGGAATTAGTCAGTGGAAGGAATGGACGTAGTTCTGGAAGGGTTGGAGTATAGAGACCATGCAGCCAAAAAGTGCTCTATTCAACTATTCCGTAGGACAGATGTTCCAAATAGACAAATCATATATCAAAATGTTCAGTACACCGGGGAGGGGGGATTCCGAATTTGTAAAATGTTATCAAAACAACAATTTAAAAGTATTTGCTGACGGAAAAAAGTATTTATTGACGGAAACGTTTACGATATAATTACAGAGTTGAACAAAATAGACAATTTTGGCCCTTTGTGTTTTTGGCACTTTTGCATTCAAATGTACAGGAAGACCACCCGCTATGTAGAAGGTCACTTCGAAACTCACTGTCTACAAGCTGTTATGGCAGCGCGGAGGTGGTCACGTGACTATTTATATAATATAGTCCAAGCATACTGATATTTTTAACCTGCGCGTTCTATGGGAATGATTCTTTTGACTCTTCTGCAAATTTTGATAAGGCCATGCGTCTTAAGCTGGTTACCCCAATAGGTTGGAGGTTGTGACATTTTACTTGACCAGGTTTACAACTTATTTTGGATTTTCGGATTTTAAGACTTTCGAATTTGACAGACCTGAACTTACCCCTTTATTATTTTGGGGGGTAAATGTTTTAGCTTTTCAAAGTAGAATAAGTTGCAAATGATTGCCGCAACTTTCTACGGCACATCATACCAGACTTAGATCA
Organism: Amphiura filiformis; assembly: GCF_039555335.1. NCBI lineage: Eukaryota > Metazoa > Echinodermata > Ophiuroidea > Amphilepidida > Amphiuridae > Amphiura > Amphiura filiformis. Next base: position 8,072,802 of record NC_092629.1, read on the forward strand.
TAGTTTTGCTAATTCTGCTTTGATTTCACCTTTTTTACCCACAACTCAACTGCCACAATGTCAAATTTAGTAATTTCTATTGTGGCATGCAGAGTCACCAATCCATGGATATATTCACGCGTTGATTTTGAAAATCGCATGGTCGTGGAATTAGGACTTTTTACCCGAAAATCGATTTTGCCTATATTTTTGTAAATAGCCAGAATTAGTGAGGCTTGATTTTACTTACCCAGCCGTATCCACTGCGAAAAATCCAACGATATGTGGCTCAGGATCGATTTGGTCTCTCGATGGTGTCCAAGTCAGTTTCCTCGATTTACGCAAGGGATGTCCATTCACAGGACGTAACGGCAAGAGATTCATTCCCGTTAATTTATTATTAATATCTATTCGATCAATCCTGTAAAAACAGCAAGACGAAAGGAGGAATAGGAGAAGAAGAAAAAACCCCACATAAATACGGATAAGAAGGAGGAGTTGGAGAAGAAGAAAAAAAACCCCATAAATACGGATAAGAAGACCGATAAAGCAAGAAGAAGAACTAATGAGGAAAGGAAGGCGAGAGAAGAAGGATGAGGATGAGGAGAAAACCACAAAGGAGAAGATCAATAAAAGATGACAAGGATGAACAAAAGACATGAGGGCCAAGATGAGCTTGAAGAATGAGGAAAGGAATTAGGACATGAAGATCAAGGATATAAGACGGAAGTTGAAAAACGTGAAGAGGTGAAGAAGTACGTAGAATAATGTCCAAAATATGTTTGGTTTTTCAAAATCCAAAGTTTATTTCCGATAGTAAAAAGACTTAAAAATAAATTTTTGACATCATATTAATGTCACTATCCGCATGTCCGTGCATTGCCCAGATCCATAACAATCATTTAAATTAAAACTAATTTTGGTCATCGTTACTTTTTACATGTAGCGTAAAATTAATATTGTCCAAAGTAAACTTAAACAATTAAATGATTATAGAAAACCAACTTAAACAATTAAATGATTATAGAAAACCAACTTAAACAATTAAATGATTATATAAAACCAACTTAAACAATTAAATGATTTAATATGGAAAACCAACTAAAACAATAAATGATTATGGAAGACCAAATTAAACAATTAAATGATTATGGAAAACCAACTAAAACAATAAATAATTATGGAAAACCAAATTAAACAATTAAGAGGACTTGTCCAGGAAAATAGACTTATTTGTCAAATTTGTGGCAAAACGCAAAATCATCAATTTTCTTCATATTGTGTCAATCAATGATACTTTATGGTGATGTATCAAAAATAACATTTATAGTGACACCAGCTTCTTGTTGCCATGGAAACGGCTAATTGTTCTTTTCCCCTTAAATTGAGTGATTTTGGCAAAATTATGTGTAAAATGTTCTGTCAATTCGATATCATTCTGGAAGAAAGTTAGAGAGGGTTCATTCAAGTTGGTGAGGGTAGAATTTAGGTCCAGGTCTTGTCTGTGTTTCAGGACCTAAATGGGAACTGAGGGCCTTTTGATTTGGGAGATACCACTTTTTCTAAGAGAGGTGTTTTTTATTATTTTAAAAAGTACATAAAACCTGTATGGTTGAAACGGTTGTAAGTATCATGCCAACGCTTCCAATTCAACAAACTTTTGTTTCCTGGAAGATTAAAGTATGCTTTAAGAATTTATAAAAAAAATGGTTTGGGGAAATCATCTGTATGCTCACAGTGTTTCTAGAAATTTCCCTATTTTTACAATCTCTTATTTGTCTATTTCGCCTATATTTGTAATATTAGCATTGGGGAAATTACAATTATTGGAGATTGTAAGCCTAATGTATTGCAAATATAAATATGAGATTACAGAAATATCAAAATGCTGAAAATACAGTGTTTCTATAGTATTTTGGTTTTAATCATTCATTTTTAGTTCAGGGATAATCTTACTAGTAGAGAACCATTTTGCATAACAAAGTATTTTGGTAGCATTTAACAATTTATAAAATATTAATGAATAACAACTTCTCCAAAAAAGCAGTGTTTCTATTTTAAAAAATTGGAAAATTGCATTTTAAGTATTTTATATTAGGCCTATTATTATTATTATTATTATTGTTATTGTTGTTGTTGTTGTTGTTGTTGTTGTTGTTGTTGTTGTTGTTAGTGTTGTTATTATTATTATCATTATCATTATCATTATCATTATCATTATTATTATTACATTAATTGAATTCGGGGAAAAAATCATTTTAATTTACCAACAGAAATAATGTAACCCCCTAATTTTTGATACCATTATATTTGGTACCAATGTATAGCTATGGGTCTCCTCTACCCGGTAATACCAAAATAAGTACAAATATTCCCCACACAATGTTGCTATGATGTCATAATGTGAGGGTGCCCATGAAAATTTGGGAAATTCTGCCCATGTACAAAAGTATATACGGTAGGAAAAATTGATTTTGGGCTACAAATTCTACAAAAATTTAATTTTCAGTGAATATTCTCCTCAATATAAAAGGAAAAGACACACTATTCGCGAAATGAAAATCATTGATTTGACTGTACAAACCAATGGGTGCCTCACCAACCCCCCTCTATAGTCATCTTTGACGATCGGTTCTACCCGGGTTCTACCCGGGTAAGAACATTTTATCACTAAAATGAAAATAAAAGGATGGATCTACGACTAGCTTAGGTCGTTTGGGCGCAGGCACATGTGTTTTTATGACGGATAAAAAATGTTAGGAGAGGGGGTTGTTTTTCGTAGTTCTAGCTATAGGGTTAAAGCGGTTTTTAGTAGATAAACGGTCAAAAACTAAAGGTACATAATTGGTATTTAATGCAAATCTAAATAGATGGTCAAAATATTGAAAATGTGCACATTTTCAGAATTCACCATATAAATTTAATAGGGCTAATGTCACAGAGCACTCAAACCTTGAGTGTTTTACTCAAAACATTTTATATTTCAAGAACATAATAACAAAAGTTTTATGAACATTCGGTAGCCTACCCTTGAAGGGAGCACACCATTAAATCAATGCGCCATTTGTGTAACCCTAATGAGTTCCGGTAAAATACAAAAACTTTTTGAGGTATTTGGGCTGCCCTTTATACAAATAATCAGAGAGAGTAGCAAATTATATCTTAAATAAAGTGTAAAGCCTATGCATGAATTTAAGTCACCAAAAAAGTCGCATTTTTATAATTATCGAGAAAATAGGTCCGCGAAATAGTCTTGAGAGCATATCAAAAACAGTGAGGAGGCTGTTTAGTGCCTCGTACCTGGAAAACGAGGTGGAACTTCAGGCTACCCATACATTGAATCATATGTTAAACTTTCATCGATTTGCCATCGACTGGTTGTCATAAAATATCTCAAAAGGTGCCCAAAAGGCTTCAAAACGAGCAAAGAAGATCGGAATTTTTACACATATTTCAAGGGGGGATTAAGCCTATGAGAAGTTGATATAGAACTTTTAACTGTAGATATTGTAAATATAATCCAAATATTATTATAATAATGTCAATTTTAGTTGTATGCAGCTATTCATGACAAGTCAATATCAAAGTACGGTTTATTATTTATAGTTCATCAGGAACACCATCAGTGTTGCAAGCATGCGTATAACTTTTTACAGATGTAGTACACTTTTTGCCAAAAATGGCAACACTTACATGCGGAATGGCAACTCTGCTATTTTTTTTTATATATAAATACATTATACAAAGTACACTAAACTATTGTACACGATAATAGTACAATTTTATACAAGTATTCTATGCGAGAATCAGCTTTATGATGCACCTAAATCCATTTACAAAATTGAAAGTATGCAACATTTTCTGGCAACACCCGTTTACCACATGATTTTCCCCAAACTAATTTCTTCCATTTTCAATGTAACAATGTCCCATCAAGTCAACCCTAAAATGACAAATCAAATGAAGCGTTACCATACGGGGTATGAAGCCCAGAAGTTAGGTCTAAATGGGAATATTCAAAATTATCAAAAACACCCCTATTTAAAATAAATGGTATAGCCCAATTCTGACCCCATTCTAATTTGTTATGTAATGTATTTGCTACTAAGCCTTCCATCTATATCGGAAAAATTATAAGAAAATATTAAGAAATTTTATGTGTGAGGTACAGTTACTCTAATAAAAGGGTATTTTACTGCTCGAAAGTGTGACAATTGGTTAAATTGGCTAATAATGGAAAAAATGTCCGTTACTATGGCAACAAGATATAAATTGTCAAAATAAATCCACCAGTGTTTATATGAGACAAAGGCCTCTTACCACTCAACTTATAAGGAAAATCTATTTTTGGCCGTTGCCACCCAAAAGTCGAATTTCCTGGACAAGTCCTCTTAAATGATTATGGAAAACCAACTAAAACAATAAATGATTATGGAAAACCAACTAAAACAATAAATGATTATGGAAAACCACATATCGTCATAACTTATCGGAGTATCGAATCGAAATGCGCTTTCCTAGAAACAGGCGATTTAGGTTTTACATTTTAAATTTGAATAATTTGCTCAACAGGTGCATTTTTATACTCGCTCACCCCTTCCTAAAGATTGCGTATCTTTATAAATTTAATCGTCTTATCTATTTTTATATTCAGACGCTGTCATGTTATGGGCTATTCCAGAAATTAACGGCACCTACCCTAAAGAAAACATGGAAAAATCACAACTTTTTGATTTCCCTATGTCTTCTTTAGGGGTAAATGCCGTTAGCAATTGCGAACACCAACATGCTATATGGGGGAGGGGGGGGGGGCTACATCCCAAAACTTGTGGGCATGAGAGTTCTTGATAATTACTTTGACGATCCAATTGAATATTGATAGCTGATTGATCATTGATTATCGGTTATCGATTATCCTCCAACACCATTTCAAAAGTTAAGACTGTGATCATAAACTCCGAAGGCAAAATACTTTACGTACTGCTGGCTATGTTTTTTCTTATTTTATTTGTCTTATGATTTACGAGGTCAGATGTGTCAAATCTGTCTTCTTAAGGGGTAGGGCCAAATAATGCTGGAAAAAAAGTCACAGACGATTTCTGTCAGTCCTAACATTCGTAGTTCGTAACAGACCATGCAGTCTGGGCGCGAGACTAAGAATCTAGAGCTATCCAGGTTGCGTTTACGAAGTAACGGCGTGAAGAAATTCATTGTTTTAATTTAGTTGATGACGGTCACACTTGAAACAAGTGAAACATGCAATATTAATAATTAACATGATTTTTTGATATGCTTTCAGACGTCAACGGTCAGGCGCAGTAAAAGTGGTGCGTGTTCAATGGGAGCCAGCGCTATATATTATGAACATGAGCAACCTGAATATAACCTTTGCATCATCTTACAAACAAGCTTTCATTTTTAACAACGAGCAGTGTTTTCACAAGTTGAACAAAACCCAATTAAGTGTGTTGGAAGAAACAAACTGTTTAAGAAGAAAGAAAGGGATATCGCCAAACAAAATGTAAAGCCAATTGACCTGTTAACCAGTAGCGTGCACTGCATTCAATGATCTTTCTTTCAAACTTAGAAAGAAGTGAATTGACAAATACGTTAGGAATTAGGTCAAGCGATTCATGTAAAATTAGTGTATAAGATGTATAATTAGATTTCGATGGACTACACATTGTTTTAAATTCATTGTTCAAATTCATTCACCCGGTATTTTTTTTTTCTGGGACAACATAATTATATACAAGGAATAACTTGGTGCCCACACCAATTTATACAACGCAATTTTATGCAACGCAATTTATATAACGCTTTGATTACCTCAACAAGTCAACATCATCAATCGATATGCCAGTTCATTTCTTATACAACAAAATGCAACAAAGACAAATTCGTACTATTTTACATTACTTGTGTTATGTGGCGCCACATCATGCAGTTATTGTTAACTACATGTATGCACACAACACAGGGGCACTCTCAATAGGCAATTGAACCCTACTGGTAGCGCTGTGTTGTAGCTATATGGGATGAACTAGTTAGCATCATATATCAAAAAGTATAAAAGCTATGATTTTAGTACTTGCTCTATGTTTCAATTACTTATTCGTTTCCAAATATCTTCAACCCGGCCGGTACAAGCTTTAATAACGGGGAAACATACATTTTTATTAAAAAGAAATCCTACCATCTATCCAAACTCGCCGTGTTATTCCAATGCCCTCGATAGTGGACAGGGCTTAAAAAATGTTGGGAATTAAGTGGTAAATATTGAAAAGTTGACCTGCATGGCACAAAAAATGTCATCATAGTTGCCCGGCAGGGCTACAAAGAAACAATAGCCATCAGATTGGACTTTTCGGAATAGATATATTTCGGAGTAAAGTCCTGTCGAAAAAATGACCTTTCGGAGAAATTACTGTTCAGATCAACGACTGTTCAGGATAGAAGCACTTCGGAAATATTATATTTGCACGCTGTGTAATAATACTTACGGTTGACTTTCAATGTGCGCCTTTGCTACGACTTTCATCTCAAAGCGCTTATCAACTGGAATGGAATTGCAGTCATATTTTGGTTCCATGATAACAGGTATGTCGCATGTTGTGGTATCGGGGCTGATTCTCAGCAGGAAAGACAAGGAAATCTTGCTCCGGGGGTTTCCATTTTCATCAAGATCCTCAATCATTACTCTTACAGCATAATCGCCTGGAGGGCCACTGGTATCGAAGACTAATGTACAGTCATCCTAAGAATCGAAATAGAAGATTTGCGAGTATATGCATTTTGTTGTCGAATCAGTGCAATATTTTGATCGTATAGTGCTGATTGATAAGTGTTTGTTTATTTCTATTTTTTAGAAGCAGACTACTGAAAATGGAATCACTGTCAAAAAAACTGAAAACGGAACAAAAGAAAACATTAAACAAATATAATGAAACAGATTGAGTGTACTTACATAGATGTCAATATACGGAAGTTCCTCACAGACGTCACCATCACCATTGCATTCACCTTTATCGCGTTTAGTGTACCGACAACGGTGGCTATCGCCATCAGGGTCGTTAACTGTGTATTAACCAACAACAAATTAAAAGGGAGAAGAGCATTTGGGTGGGATTTCCGACTTTTTCCATATTATGTTTCAACCTTAAATTAATGACTATCAATGAAACAATCTGATTCCCAAGTTGCTCTAGCGGTTTACAGAATAAAAAACATGGTCGGGTGAGGCCGCTGTATGCTTGATATGCATCAACGTTTTTTTACAACATGTTAAGATTATGATAAGAAAGAATTTTACAACATGGCAGAACAAATTTTAAATTTCGGTCCAATTATGACCTTCTACCTCGTGGAAAGCATAAGGGCATATAAAAAGAACCAATATCTATTTTTGTCATTTGAGATGTAAGGATAAACATTGCTAATTATAATACACAGCGTCCTGGACTATTGGCTCAATTGGCTCAATGTACTTTTTATATTAGGTCAAGTTAGGTTGGCTCATTGTAGTTATAAGTGATGTTTTTCTTGCAAAAAGTACCGATTTTGTTCAACACTAAATGCTGAGATGTTATTATCAAATTTTAGATGCATACCTGGAATAATAAATGAGAATTTGCCGCAACCCTGGGGATAAAGTTGCACTGGTCTTGGTGACGTCACAGGTGAAGAATTCGGCAGCCCGTTAAGGTCAATCTCGGTTAGCATTTTCCATCCTTGCCCATGTTTTGGATCTGCGTTTTGAATGTCTACCCAGCAGCAAGCCTCGTAGCTAAGGCAAATTGAGAAAATTATATCAAGAATTCGTTTGTTTTCGGCATTCCCTGTTGCTGATTACCTCAAACAATATGTATTTTTGTTTTGACTATCCTCTACCGTGTGATAGATGACAGGCAGGTCCAATATTTTGAGTAGTGCATGCCGGCGCACACAACCATAAAATATCGAACTTGCCTGTCGTCCATCACATGGTAGAGGATAGTAAAATCAACATTTGGTATTGGTTATTCTCATTCGTTGTCAGTCAAATATATTCTAATAACTAAACACTGTTTTATTTAGCAAAAACTAAGTTACCGTCATGAAAACTCCCCTTTTTCTGAATATGAGGAAAAATTCCGGACATTTGCTCTGCGACATGTCAAGCACGTCGTTTTCACGGCAAAACAGCTGTGAGTTCCCTTCCGCGCTGTTTTGAACACCTTCATCCTGGGCTTGTGTTGACAAATTATACAGTTCTACGCCGTTATTTAGCAGCTTAAAAGTGTTTTAAGGGGGTACTACACCCCTCGATAAATTTGTGTCTATTTTTGCATTTCTCTCAAAAACTAATGACACAGTGGTAACAAAAGTTATGTATATTATAGGGGCAAGGAATCCAATTACTACACTGGAAATTTCAGTGTAGTAATTGGATTCCTTGCCCCAATAATATACATAACTTTTGTTACCCGTGTGTTATTATTTTTTGAGAAAAATGCAAAAATAGTCAAAAATTTACCACAGAGGTGTAGTACCCCCTTAAACAAAATATATCTTACTTGACATATTTTCGATGATTGGAACAGCTCGCGTTTACAATTTTAAAAACATTTTTTATTCAAAATCATGTCTCGGCAATGTGAAATGTGCAAATTTTTGGATATTTGCCGGGTAGTCTATGAGCTGGACCACAGCGAAACATGTGTCGTTGGAGGTCTCCTGGACCGATTTATGTTGCATACCATATTATGATAGGGACATAATTCTGCCCTGAGCACGAAATGATATGTTTCCAAAATTATAAGTGGCACATTAATCCTCAAGGTCATGTGCAAAGTGACGCCTTAAAATACCGATTTTTAAAAGCTTAATCAAAGATAATGTTATTCCATGACCTGATTCGATTGTAAATTGCGTTTTTAATGTGTTAGCGGTGATTTAAAAAGAAGAAAGCGTGCTCTTTCTCACTAGACATCCATATTCCTTCGTTCCTGCATCAATTCAAGATGGGCGCCCAAATTACAATTTCCTTGAAAACCAATGAAATGCTGCGATAGCAAGCTAAGCCAAAGACAATGACTGAAAAAAATGTATAATATTCAAACAATATGCTTCTTAAATCTTGTTTAAAAATCCTTATACCCAAAAATCAATATTAAAATTTGATCATCCTCGTGTATTTGTTACACGCAGTTCTGGTACCTTCCAATAATAATGTGACCAGCACAATTCGAACCTTGTTACATATATATTTAAATCTTCCGTTCTTCTGTCCAGATGGGTAAAACAAATACCGTAAAAACCCATCTAGAAGCATATAGAAGCGCCTGTGTTGAAAGCGAAATTCATGCAGGCGCCCTCCACAATATCATACCATTATGGAATTTGAGCAAATCAATTACCGACACAAGCAGGTATACAATGTATTATTTTATTTTCATTTTGTATCTCACGAGCATAGCTCACTTGGTAAGGCATCGGACTTTGGTACACATGTTCAATCTTTTCATTTATATTTTTTTACATTCTTCTATTAAGACTCCTTTCGTGTTCTCCGTTTTCATATTTAGTTTAATTTTTTTCTATAATTGTTCTTCTTCTATTGTTTCTTTTCTTTGTTTTCTTTGTCTTTTTTTCTTGTTTTTATTTTATTCTTTCTTTATTTTTCTTTGATTCATATTGCCAGGGTAAGGAGAGGATCGAGTGAACTAAAGACCCATTCAGTGATTTGCTCATTCGGACGATCGTAAAAATCATTTTGTACTTTTGTCATTGTCATAGATGTTCAGCCGAAAGCCGCATATTTAACGGGTACGTCTATTGCAAAAATAACATCATATCATTGGCAAGCTAATATTAGGAGGACAATGAAAATGACTCCTTTTTTGAAAAATTAGACGTTTAAAATTGATATTCCGCAAAAACCAACTTAAGCGGTGAGTTCCTTCGAACGAGACAGATTTGGCCTAGAAAAACGGTGACGTCATGAAATGAGACAAGTGGCCGAGTGGTCAAAGGCGCTAGGCTCATAGAGTATCCAAAGCGGTGCGCCGTGAGTTCGAACCCCGACTCTGCCAAACTTTTAAAGAAGTAAAATTATAATTTTACTTTTTAAAATTTTATATTGGGGAAATGTGACTGGGAGAATTTATGTATGGCGTGGAGTGGTGTGCACTATGATCAATAGGTTGATGACATCATTTGACTAAATGGACTGCACTGCGCCATGATTATGGTGAAGGACACCGGTTCAAATCTTTTGTTTTGAGCCAGTCAATAATTTCACGCACAAACTCTATATAAGAGAAGTGGGCTTTTTCTGCCAACGTCCGTGATAAAACAGTGCAAGCGAAACAAAATTAAATGAGCTGAATAGTTTCTTTTGTAAGATGAGACGATTTGAAGTTTTTGAAGACATTCTATTCATGATGGATAATAGATTCAAACATGGAATAATTATTATTCCTCATTTATTATATTTTTTATTGAAAAGACTACAATTGTGGCAACAAAACATTTTTTTTAAATTTCATCACAAGTCTATTATTCCGCGTTTCCTTATGGAGAGGAGCAGTTTCAGACAATAGCTTGGGATTATTGGGGCAGAGGTTATCTTTTGAATTCTTTCATGACCACTGAAGTATAGTCAAGCCTGTCAAGGACACTCGGCGCGAATTGAAAGACCATGTCACTCGCCACAAAAGAATGTCAATGTTCATAAAACACCAATTTGGGTATCTTCTGCTCCTAAGAATAAATACTTTTACTAGTTTCTTTAAAACTATCAAATTTCTTTAAAAAAAAAAAAAAAAAAATAAATAAATAAATAAATAAATAAATAAATAAATAAATAAATAAATAAAATAAATAAATTTGAAGATAGATAAAAAGAACATGTCAAAAAGTTTAATCAAAACGAGCATAAAACGGAACCAGTCCCCAGACCGTGCTCACTTTAGTGCCAAAGTCTGACGATCTATCAATTGAGCTATATGATCCTGATATATGAAACATTCGTTAGTATGTCAATCATAGTGCAGTGTCGTCCACGGCATATTCGCCGTGACCTTTCCAGCCATAAACCCGCTTATTGAAGATTAAACCGATATATGCAGTACTAAACCATTATATAGTAATCTATTGTCCAATGCAAATTTATTACCACCTGATAATATTGATCCAATGAGCGACCGAATTGTCCGCTACGGACGACTAATCCAATCGATAATGACGCTATTGACATGTACGAGCGGAGCTCCACTGACCGAGTTTTGGGGTATTTTTCACTGGTTTGCAGCTGTTTGCTGTCATTTACTCATCAAGGTGGACCACCGTTATTATAAGGACTATGCCAATTATTTAAAGATTGACATGTAGAGAATAAGCCATAATTGATTGACAGAAAGTACTAAATTTGTACCTATGACGGTTTTATGACACCAATCTTCCAAATACGACCAAATGGCTGCCCGGTGAAGCAAAATGTGCATTGGAATAACACGGAGTTTGGATAGATGGTAGGATTTCTTTTTAATAAAAATGTATGTTCCCCCGTTATTAAAGCTTGTACCGGGTTGAAGATTCAGATATTTGGAAAAGAATAAGTAATTGAAACATAGAGCAAGTACTAAAATCATATCTTTTATATTTTTTAATATATGATGCTAACTAGTTTATCCCATATAGCTACAACACACCGCTATCAGTAGGGTTCAATTGCCTATTGTGAGTGCCCCTGTGTTGTGTGCATACATGTAGTTAACAATAACTGCATGATGTACAATTGATTAGTGTTACAATAATATATACATAGATGGAATGTATTATAGCCACCTATTGCCAGTACACGGTGTGCCAGTATAATTATAGTTGCTCAAACTCCAAATACAAAAAGTAACTAATTTTATTGAGGGCGTTTCTTTGATATATGCTTCTAGACGGGTTTTTACGGTATGGCGTTAGGGGGAACTCATAAGTTGGGTATCCTATTAAAGTATGATAGTTCATTAGTATAATGAATACGTACTAAAGCACTAATCGGTTGGTTTTCGTCGGAACATCAACTTCAAAAGTTCTACCACCTTCATCCCATCCACCTATTTCGTCATAATCCGTACATAGCCATGACATTTTGGAAGAAGTTGGGTCACCATTTGGTGGTGGGTCAAACTTCACGCAACTGTAGATAAAAAGATATTAAATAGAAATAGATTATCTGTTGTTATGCTATTGAATAGATCATTATAATCAGGTTAAATAATCAATTATTAAATATTACAAGCATCCCAGCAAACACGAACGTTTTACACAAAGCGTTTAAATGTCGGGTTATATAAAGGGTAAATAACAATCAAAAACATTTTTTTTCACAGACGACCTTTTGAGCTGATCTAGTAGATTTGCTTACCAGTCGTTTTGTTGTTATCGTAACTACAGTTTGTCCTTTGAAAGTGAACTTCGACCATATGCGTAGATTTCTTTTTGACGTTGGAGGGGGGATGGGGTTTGAAAAACTTTCTTGAAGTATAGTGAATCAAGCCCCTTTTGGCGAAAGATTAAGTTTATGGTACAAATGCGCGCGAACTAAACTGTTGAAATATGGTGCAAAAGTGGAATAAATTCGCAAAAATTGCATTTTTGGCGCTAAAATGGCCAAATATGAGGTTAATTTGGTTAGAAACCCACATGCAATCAACATTGGTGGGATGATTGTATGGACCATACATCTTGCAAAATATGGGGGGGGGGGTTATTTCCCAATCCCCGGGATCTACGCCTATGACTTCGACGGTTTCTCAAAACGCTTGCTTAACGCCCTTATACCTTATTAAACGATATCGACATTAAACGTCTAATAGATTTGGCGCCGGTTTGGACCTGATGTTTTTGTGCTTAAATATATGTAACCGCAATAACGGTATTACAAAAAAATTAAGCACAAACCATATTTTTAAAAATCCCAAAAGCTCCCCTAAAATTACAAACCATTTCTTTGCATAATTTGACATACATTTTGTTGATTTTGAAAAGCATCCTTGTTGAAAAATGTGATTATTTTTGACCAAACCAAAAGGATTTTGAGAAGGGCTAACTTTGCTAGTGTAGCAGAAAGATGCTTCTATTTATAGGTTTTTAATTTTTCAAATCAACCAAATGAATGTCAACTCCTAAATTAATTTGACTATTTTTAAAACACCGGCTCAATAAAACCTTCCAGAAAAACCCCGTACATGTCAATGAATAATTGTTTTATACTGTAAGATGATTGCATGGGTGACTGGGTAATCGAATACATAAAAATTAAAGAAAACAAAAACACCATTAAATCAATCAAAACATTGATATCGGATGAGATAGCGCCCTCGTCATTGGCAGGCTGCATGTCACTCCGTTCTCTAAAATTCATTCATAATTGACATTTTTACAGCCTGTTGTGTGTGTTTTCATCAATATGTGACAGTTTTACGTTGATCCGCTGAAACATCTTTGACTTTAAATTGCTGATTTATGTTACTTGACTCGTTTTTATAATCGCGGTGATCTTAATATCTATAGTATAGTGCAAAATTTGGAACCGTGTCTCTAAGATAGTGCATTGACTGTTTGCTGTACTTTAACTTTTTTTCGTCATGCCTCCACAAACTTATATATAGGGAGGACCAATGCACTGAAGAGTCTATTGTTCTATTGTGTCCGATTTGAGCGCTGACATATTGGAAAATGTTGCTAATCAATATTCATGAAGTCGTTTCACCACTTATTGACAGTAGCCTGCCTATTATAGCGTTAATACGCTGGCCAGGTCAGTTACCGATTTAATGGCGGAAGCCCTTTGTCTCGAACAAAAGGTACCTCTCGATGAATAGTGTGTCGGGAACTCCAATTGGCACAAAGGAACAATAGGCGTTACATAATCTATTTACTCTCCTTCCTATATAAGCTCCTTGGTGAGGACACTCTGCTGGACTTGAACAAAAGGTGTGATAAACAACATTGTAATTCTATTGACCAGTCCGTCTGGTCTGAACTGACCAGTCTCGGTATTGCCAGAAAAACAAGACGTGGTTGCCGTGGTGGAAAAAACAAAAAACGGGAAATCACAGTTCATATTACGCCTATATCATCAAACAGGCCTGCCGATGAGAGGAAATTCCGTCCACAACAGCGCTATCTTGTGGAAGTGCCTCGCGCCCAAGGGCCTAAAAGCGAACACTGTAAAAATAAGATATTGCCAAGAGCTTGCTTTGCAACATGGAATTCCCGGTCAGCAAAAAACAAAACTACCTCTATTACTAATCTAATCGTGGATGAAAAACTTGACATTTTAGCAATTACTGAATCTTGGTTTTGTGGGGATGAGCGCGATGAAATTCCAATTGCAGATATCAACATCACTCTGCCACATTATGTCGTTCATCATGTTCCTCGCACTGACCGAAGAGGTGGTGGTGTTTGTCTGATAGTTCACAAAGGTTTCAGTATAAGACTCAATGAGACAAAGAATTTTCAGTCCTTCGAATATATGGATGTCATTTTGTCAAATGGATTGTCGTCGCTCAGACTTATTGCCATATACCGCCCACCACCTTCAACAGAGAACAAATTGACGGTCAATATGTTTATGACCGAATTCTCTCAGCTCTTGGAAGTAATTTCCATTGCCCCTGGAAATCTCCTTATCATGCGTGATTTGAATTTTCATGTCGATAATGCTGAAGACCGTGATGCTACGGCTTTTTTGGATCTTCTTGATTCAGCTGGACTTCATCAACATGTCCAGCAAGCAACCCACCGCCGTGGCCACACATTGGATCTTATAATATTGCGAATTTCAGAAGAACTCGTCACCGATGTGTCCGTTGTGAATGGCCTACCATCTGATCATAGAGCCGTCAAATGTCACGTGGATGTTCAGAAGCCACCACTTGTAAAAGTGGAAGTTCGCTCACGAAACCTGCGTGCAATCGATCTTGAGGAATTCAGGAGAGACATTGAAGATTCGTCTCTCTGTAACGATGATGAAAACAGTACTGCTGATCCGTCCTTTCTTGTGGATCAGTATGAATCTGTTCTTTCTAATCTTTTGGAAGTACATGCTCCTATCAAAACTAGGACAATTGTTTATAGACCGAATGCTCCCTGGTTCAACGACAATCTACGAGAATCAAAGCGTAAAAAGCGAAGGCTCGAGAGAAAATGGTTGAAGTCTGGATTAGAAATAGATCAACAACTGTATATCCAGCAGTGCAAAGATCATCGCAAGAAATTGGAAGAAGCGAAGTGCGCGTATCATCGTGAAAAAATCAATTCATGTGACGACCGCCAGCTTTTCAAGATCGTCAACCGTCTAAGCAAATCTTCTGCCTCGAGTGTTTTGCCTGATCATTCCTGTCACAAGACATTGGCAAATGACTTCGGTGAATTCTTCAAGGGTAACGTTAGGAAATTGCTGGATGCCCTTGACAACATTGACCCTCCAGAATTGTCTGTTTCGCTGGATGATTCATACACTAGTGAGTTCGTATCGTTCCAGGAGGAAACAGTTGAAGACGTCCGGGAGATTTTGAAGAAGTCTGCTATAAAATCGTCCCCGCTGGATCCAATACCAAAAGATCTTCTGAAGGGGTGCTTGGACTTACTATTGCCGCATTTCACGCTTGTAATTAACTCACGTCTCCTATCAGATGTAATGCCGCAGTCTCTCAAGATCGCACAGGTCACTCCACTCGTGAAAAAGGCAAACGCTGATCGAAATGAACTCAAGAATTATCGCCCAATATCCAATCTTAAATTCTTGTCAAAGACTGTGTTGCTGCCTCACAGCTTACCCAGTACCTTGTTGAAAATAATCTGTACGCAAAAAACCAATCTGCATACAGAAAGTTTCATTCGACTGAGACAGCTCTCGTAAGGATTCAAAATGACATTCTGCTTGCTGCAGACCGACATCTGGAAGCGATCCTTATTCTCCTAGACTTTTCCGCGGCGTTTGATACGTTATCTCACCTAGTACTGATCAATCGTCTGCGTGACCGTTATGGCATTGGAGGAACAGCTTTGTAGTGGAATAGGCCTAAATCCTATCTGGAAAGTCGCTTTCAGGCAATCTCTATTAAAGGTGAATTGTCTGATGACGTTCTCTTGGAAGATGGTGTTCCTCAAGGATCATTGAACGGCCCGCTCTTGTTCACGTTATTCTCTGCGCCTCTTGGTGACGGCATCAAGTCTCATAGCATACAATTTATGACTTATGCAGATGATACACAGATGTATCTAGTTCTACATCCTAGTGAACGCGAATTTGTAATCCCGCGCCTGGAGCTATGTCTTCGTGATATCAAGGCATGGACAACGGGGTAACAGACTTGTTCTGAATGACTTAAAGACCGAGCTAGTCCATATCAGCTCAAAATTTGTCAAGTCTCTGCCCTTTCCCAAAATTACAATGGATACATCGGAAATTGACATATCAACATCTGCCAGAAATCTTGGTGTCGTCTTTGACAAATCATTGGATATGAGGTGTCATGTCAAGAACTTGATCCGCGCAGCAACTTTCGCGATCTATTGCATTGGCAAATTACGCCGTTACCTTGATCGTACATCAGTTGAACGTTTAGTACACGCGTTTGTGACTTCGCGGCTAGATTCCTGTAATGCTCTGCTGTATGGCCTCCACGAGAAGGAAATTTCAAAGATACAAAGGGTGCAAAATACTTGCTAGAAATGCTAGACTTGTTACTAGGTGTAAAAAGCAAGAACATATGAAGCCTGTTCTCAGGGACCTTCACTGGCTACCCGTGCAACAACGAATCAGGTATAAGGTTGCCTTGCTTATATTCAAAGCTCTGCACGGTACAGCGCCTACATACATCGCAGAGCTAGTTGAGGAGCACAAGCCAAGAAGGGCCCTGAGATCGGCTTCTGAGGTGCGACTATGCCCTCCTAAGTTTCCCCAAACTAAGTTTTATGGCGAAAGGGCATTTGCCGTGGCAGCACCTACTGTATGGAACAAGTTACCCTGCAAACTACGTGCAATTTCCAGTCAAAGCGCTTTCAAGAAAGGTCTCAAAACACACCTTTTTAATTTAACTTAATTCTTCATCGAACCTTTTTTAAAACGTCGTTTGTGACTTTTTATCATGGGCAATAACGGGGAATGCCATTCTTTTACCTTCCTTTGTTTTGTTTTTTTGCTGTATACAGATGGTTCACTGTGTTTTAAAAGATATGTTTTTGCTGTGATAATGAAATTTTTGATGTTGTTGCTATTTTGTTTTTGTGTATTCTTTTTAACATAAACATGTTTGTTTACCTACTTCATAAGAACTGTTTGTTTTGCTCCTGATGTTCTTTTGTCCATTTTGATGTGGGAGTAAGACAATATGTGTTTTTGAGTGCAATTAATGTCATGTGCAATTTCATACTGCTTTTTTGTTCTTTTGTTTTTGCTCGGTTTGTGATCGGTTTTTTCAAGATTACTCCTAACAAAATGCACAGTATGGGCTTGAACTGTCGTTTTTTTACCTTGTTATCTTACCATTGTACATTTTTGCTAAACATGCTAAATAGTGTTATTTTTATCGTAGCTAAATAATTATTGTAATTTTATAGAGTTGTATTTGTGTTTATCTTGTAAAGCGCCTTGTGGTTGCGTGCAATATAAGGCGCTTAATAAATTGTATTTATTATTATTATTATTATTGATATCGAGAATGTTTGTATACATTAAATGTATAGAATGTGGAAAAGTGCAACTTTTTCTGAAAGCATCATGTTTGGAAAATTTTTATTATTTTTGGCCAAAACAAAAAAATATTTTAAATAATGAACTTTGGGATGGTAGGAAAATGATTCTTTTATTCACAGGTTTTTAAATTTTTCAAATCAACGATACGATCTCGTATGTATGTATGTCAAGTTATACAAATAAATGTTTTGTAATTTTAGGAGGGGGGTTATTTTTTGTGAACCCTTTATGACACAAATTGGAACAAGACCTACTGATTGGGATTCCCTTGTAAATCCCCCCAATATTTTACCAGGGTGGATGGTCCATACAACCATCCCCCCAATGTTGACGGCTGTATGTGGGTTTCTGACCAAATTAACCTCACATTTGGCCATTTTAGCCCCAACTCGCTCGAACTTATTCCACTTTTGCACTATATTTCAACAGTTTAGCTTAAAAATAGCAACTTTTTCTCGCGTTTCGCGCACATTGGTACCATAAATATTCTGTCGCCAAATTGCTGGATTCACTATACTGATTGGTATTATATTAACCCATGATACTTACTTTTCACAACTCGTTGATGCCTGACCGGGATAACACCCATCACATCTAAGACTGCCTACTGTTTTGAGAAACCCTCCGTAATTTGCAGCCTCATCAGTTTCATTGCACCTGGCGTGGCCATCTGTTATATCTGTCCAACCATCTCGAAACCCGTTGAAACTGAAGGAGTATTTTACCTCTACCTACGAAGTTAATAAATGAAAACAATGTGTGTCGGTGTGTTGTCAAAATGTCATGACAAGTCCCAATAAAATCTGTAATACCTAAAACATCTTTGCGAGATTATCTCCCACATCCCCTCTATCCAGTGATACCAAAATAAGTACAAACATTAACCACCTAATGTCGCTATGACGTCATAAGCGTGCCAGCGTCAATTTGGCAATATCTGGCCATGTACAAAAGTATAGGCAAAATTGATTTTCGGAAAACAAATTCTGTATTAATTGCAAAAATTTGTTCAAAAATTGAAAGTTTTGAGTGCTCAAATAAGTGCGGGAATCTTTTGTTTAGTTTTATATGAATAAACCTTACAATACAATAATTGGTTTAACTACGAGTATCCGATCTTTTGAATGATGACCTTAGACGACAGGGGTGTGTGGGTGGGTGTGGGGGGGTGAGATTGCCAGTGTGTGTGTGGGGGGTGTGGGGTGAGATTGCCATAGACTGGCCTTGGACTCATAAGGTCACATAAAATATTGTTGGTTATCAGTCATTTCATGTATTGATGAGAGAAGAAAGTGTTTTTTTTCTCTTAAATTAGCATTGTTATTATCCTTTCCAACTCCAGCGACACCTCATGCATTATATTCCTGGGTAAAGGGTTAGGCTAATGTTTATGGTAGGGGAATGAAAACC
Organism: Amphiura filiformis; assembly: GCF_039555335.1. Classification (NCBI taxonomy): domain Eukaryota; kingdom Metazoa; phylum Echinodermata; class Ophiuroidea; order Amphilepidida; family Amphiuridae; genus Amphiura; species Amphiura filiformis. Next base: position 8,091,937 of record NC_092629.1, read on the forward strand.
AGCACTACAGTCAAGTTATCGATTTTCTAAAAGTAAAATACTAATACCTATTTCAATGCATCCAAATGCCCGTGAAAAGTAACGGATAATAGTAGTTTTCGGTCTATTCTAAAGCACTGTTAGTAGCTTACGCCCGGCAAAATAACAAAAATTACTACTAAAGATACCATATTTTGACCTTTGGGATAAAGATAAAGAATATTGGACTGCGGCATAGGTAACAGAAGTCGGATTAAGAACTATAGATATCTTTCTAACAGCATAGAGTGGAGTCAGTGAGTCCGTCAATTGATAGTAAAAGTTGTACAATTATTAACGGTTTAAGAACTGCACATGCCGAAAGTATGGCCTCCCTTGTTCAACAGCCTGCACTGAGTGCCGTGACAATTGATGTACCAACTCGCCACCACCCGTCATTGAATTTTGTGCTACTGAAGATGAATTTGCCATATGAATGCTTATTCCAAGATTGTTATTATTATTGAGGATTACAACCAAACTGTATGATAGCCAATTGTTTTGTGTTTTTGTATTATTCTTGTTATAATTAGGGAATTATCAGTATGATAAGTCCGTAACTGACCGACATTTATTATTAAGGCACGCAGATTATTTCACATTGAGATTACCCATCCTGAAACATGCATTTTATAGATATACACATGCTCTAAAAGTAAATCATGTTAATAATGACTAAATAAGTTCAAATAGTACTACAATTGGCGGCCATAATGGACTTATGCAAACTAGGGCACACATATTAAGGCACGTACGTTGCACACTTGTGAAACATAGAAATTACCAATCCTAAAATGTGCATAGGTATTTAAATTAAGTGGAAAAGATGAACAAATCAATATAAAATGCATTACGTTTCACTACCTGAGGAGAATTGATCAAAAATTGAATTCTCTCCTGAGGTTAGTATCTGTCAATGAATTGACCAGATCACAAGGATGTCATTATAGATAGAGGCAGTATATGACACACGTGGGTCAATAAGTTATATAAAAATGAACTTGTGTGGTATTTAGTTCCCAGGAAGTGAGTGCCCCCCCCCCCTGACAAAAAATGAAATGAAGGGCAAAGGAAAAGAAAAAATTCAGCCCGATCATGGGCCAAAATAGTGTAAAATACCCAATTTTTGCGCACATAGTCCCAATAAAGCCTTCTTTGAAGCTCGAAGATCTGATGCAACTGTAATTATTTACGTCTGTGCCCCCAAAATTTGATTTTGCCCTTCCCCTGACCAAAAAAGCTGGCTACGCACCTGATATTTAGGGACTTTTAGTATAGAAATACATTGTGGTGAACAAATTCTCTTGCAATTTGTTTGACTAGTTTGAAAATCGGTTAGCTTGCATGGATTAAAATGGAATGGAATATAATGACAATTAACCAATCAACTAAAAAGGAAGGAACTTACCTTGTTTCCGTTAAGGGGTTTCCAGCTAAAAGTCCCACCTCGAAAATGTGCACCAAAGACATGTGTCGTCACACCAAGCAGCAGTAAAGTTACCGGCAATGATAACCTCATGGTGCTTTAAAAAAAAAAGAAAGACACGAAACTTTAGACTGATAAAGCACCCAGGACAATATTAATATACACGCACGTGAGTAAAGACCGAATACATGAACATGATGAAGAGGGAATACTTCTAAACGTAATATGCTGCAAAGTAAAAATGCACTAAGTGATTAAAAAGTGATTACATAATTCACAATTGTAAATATTATAAGATTTATAGTAACTGCATTCTACGTTCAAAGCAACAGCAAGATAATATCTTTATCATTTTTGCTTTACTTACCAATTAAGCTATATCTTATCTTCAGATCAATTCAGATAGCTATATACTTGTGACGTGTACAGGGAAAATCACAACGTCCCTCTCTGTTAAATCTGTTCCAAGAGTTTGTTTTATACAGTTATAGCAGAAATGAGAGTAGGTCTACAGATGGTTGAGAATATATTATTTCAAAATTAATAATAAGTTCAAAAAAATGCGATGAGGCTTGTAATGACCGAGGCATCATATGTTTCAAAATGTTATTAGAATTTTGTTTTATTAAAGTAGTTTTTTATTACTTAATGACTCTGTGCTGTGCAACGAGGGCAATCACAGAAATGATAAACCATCGGGCAAACACGCTGATTGGCTGACAAATAAAATGTACACTTTTTTTGCTAATTTAGGTCTTGCTCGAAAAGAATTTCGGTCATAAAATGGTATTTGTAATAATTATTTAAAAAATCATTTGAATTAATTTTTGGCCATGCATATGAATTAGAATTTTACCTTATTCGGGCTCCCAAAAAATATTTTTTCATGGAAAAAATGCAAACAATATAATAATATTTTAACTTTATTGACCAAGCATTTCACAAATGGCTGTATTTCTCAGTGAAGATGATAAAAAACCGTTAACCTGATGCATAACTAATCAGTTTATGTTCAATACTTTAAAACAAGAGAATTAATCAAGAAGGTTTTGGATCATACCAAAGGTCGGGGGTTTACCTTTTCGGAACCGTTTAATAACGCTGGTGGAAATTTATAATGAGAATTCTTTCAAAAGCGACGAGAATTGAAAAATGTTCTCATTTCTATGTGAACTATTGTTTTAAATGATCAAACTTAACACGATGATTAGTATAGCATTTAAGGTTTCATATAAATGAGGCTTTTAATATTTTTGTTTCTGTATATGATAATATCATTCTTGAAATTACCAACTTTTTCATTGGTAGTATTATTTTGTTTCAGAGAAGAACGGCAGTCCCTTGCCGAGATTGACGCGAGTGCCCTGTTAATGAGCGAAAAACGCGTATCAGTTGTTTTCGCGGGAGTGTAGGTGGATCATCGCATTACTGAAGAAGTCAACCGACCGGGTTGACGAAACTGTTTAACCGTGAGTAGAACTTTTGGATTTGTCTACATAATTAATGAACTTTATGCGTATCAGTTATGTTCCCTTTAAGCGCCGCTCTGCCCGACCAACGTAAAAAGCCCATCAGATCGGTCTGTTGTTATGATTGTAACACGATTGAATCAGCCAATCAGAGCCCCACTTCCAATTCCGTGTTTACCCTGTGCATATTCTTAAAATGTAAACAACTGTCACAAACTTAGTCTCCACGGCAGCCAGTTTGGTTCCGCTCCCTCCACACAAACAGTCTGCCAATGGCCACTTATAACGCCGTTTCTGATTGGCTATACATATGTAGCTGTAGAGCTGTACATACGGGAACTTGATTGACCTCAGTCAGCTGGCGAGATGGCGGGTCAAAATTGCTCATGAATAATTAAGTAGCCGTCAAGCCGATCGACCAATTGAAAGCTTTGTTTGACGTCAAGCTCCATGACGTCGTCAGAAAACCGTTAGCCAATCAAAAAGGTCCAGTTCGTCATCATTGGCAGACTGTTTGTGTGGAGGGAGCGTAACCAAACTGTAACCCCAAGCACTCAGTATGTCGATGACAGAGTGATATTTTTTTTCTTATAGCTATTCCCAGCATTCCCAAGTAAACAGATTTGTTAGTATTATTTATTCATACATACATGTTATATGTTTTATGATACATACGCGTTATATACAACGTTTACGCCCGGTGGCCTGGATGCGCGATCGCGTTGTTGGAGAAATAATCTAAAATCACGTTTTTTAATAATGCCTTTAATAAAGGCCTGGCCATAAAGGAGTGTAGCAGACACGCGGTGTTTCTAAAGGCGTGCTTTTTCCGTAATTAAGACGGATAAAATGTAACAAAATACGTTCCAATACCATGAACATATTAATTAACGTTGATGTTGATGTTTAATGACAGGCAAGTGTAGGCTACCTTTTAATTTTAATCAGTGGTTATTAACTTCACATAAGTTGTTTGGCCATAAAAGTATAGTGAAATATTTCAATAGTTTACTGGCACATACATATTTTCTTGCAGTGCTTGGGGTGTTTAATACCAGATCTGACATGTCTCTCAGAATTTAAAAAAAGTGATTCTATCTAGGTACGCACGTAAATGTAAGTCAAAGATCAACACATCATCATGATCATGCACATTTAGTCAAGGGAAATGGCCGTATTTACGTGATGTTGCTAAAATATTTTAGTTACTATGCAGATTCAGAATCCGCGGGGTGCCAAATGATGAAATTTTAAAATGCTTTAATCAAGTTATGGAATATCACAAGTTCTTCCTTTATTCCCAAGGAGTAGAAAGCAAAAAAGTTAATGGTCACACATCTATAGAATGCCTAACTACATGTGGCAAAAATGTCAAAGGGTAAAATCAAAATTGTACAGGGGTTTTAGCTTTTCAAAATGATCCAATTTCAAAGTCGCAGGTAGGTAAAACTATAGTTAATCTGATTATCTATCTTAATAACAGATTTTTAAATGTTTTATCCTTCACAGGAATTTTGAAAACACGCTGGTTATTTCAATAAGATTTGGCAATTCGCAATATAATAACTATCCATTTTTATGTCAACGGAGCGTTAATTCTTGTGCAATGCTTGGTTTCTCCCACAGTGGTTTCTCCACTCCAAGGACTTTTGTCATACCAATTAGCTGCCATTACATATAGCTAATAATAATAATAAAATAATGAGCGGGGCTGTCTGATTATGCGTTTCGATATTTGTGGTAATACAGAAGGCCCTTACTATTCAACATATTCCCCGGGGGGCACTTCAATATGAAATGGATATGTAGGGCTGGCACTTTCGCACTATTGGGCATTCGGTGAGAGCAAAATGTAAAAAATATGGGGTCATTGGGTGAGAGCATGATTTTAGGCATTCGGTGAGAGCAAAATGTAAAAAATATGGGGTCATTGGGTGAGAACATGGCCTTTTTTAAAGGGAATCTTTGGGTGAGAGCCGAAACAGCGCCACAAAAACCACGAAAATCGAATTTCTAGTTCGAAATGGCTTCAAATTTCATTGGTTTTTTTTCAAAATAAGTAACAAAATCAGTGATAAATGAAAGTTGCTGTTCAAATTGAACTTTTAAGGGTCTTTGGGTGACAGATCAATTGGAAAAATAGGGGGTCTTCGGGAGGCAGAGCATGTGTTCGTAAAACAATATGGGGTCTTTGGGTGACAGCTATGCTGAAAAGGGGTTTTAACAGCCCTACATACGCGTCACCTCCAAAGTTGGAGTGCCCCCCGGACATATTCAACCCCTACCGATGTATTATATTCCGAGGCTATCATGCATACCAACATGGTGTCTTGAAGTCATGTTATTTTTGAAGAAGCGGCTAGCCCATTGTTGTAACAATGAATTGGGCACATCATATTTGACCTGTTTGGACCTGACCTGACATGTTTTGATAACCTACTGCACAGGGCCCCAAATAATACAAAGGGTTATCAAGGCCCATAATATTTGATCTTTGGAGCTCATGTACCCATGTATAGACAAAATGCTCAATGATATCAGTGGAACCCTGAAGCTGGTTTAGTTATTAAGAAAAGGATGCCCCTTTGTGTTGGCATTTGGGTCCCCTACTGGGAGCCCTTGACCTTGAGCATATGGGCCAAAATTGGTAAACGTCTAGGAGTTAAAGCCTTACATGATGCAGTCGTGTCTGCAGTAGAATTCACCACGACCTTAACACTCATTGAAAACAGCTCAACTGATTAAATCAGATCTTCTCTGGTTAAATGCACGCTACACATGTTTCTGTTTTACCTGTGCGGTATTGCAATGAACTGGTATTATAGTTTCAGTTGGGTAACCGATTATAAAGCAAACGAAAGGTAACAATACTATGTGGGCCTTTGTTCACGAAATGAGACAAAAGTCTGCTTATTAATAACCAGCATTCTTGAAAATAAGAAACATAATGGTTGTTGACTTAACACGGTTTGGAAATAATTTCTTCATATTTTTTGGTGTTATCTGTCGTTTACATATCCTTCCTAAAACACAAAAGTGCGAATATTTCCAAACATCTAAATTTAGGACATGTTACAAAACTATATTTTCTAGAATTTCAGAGAATACTTTAAATATTGGCCGGTTATTTTTCACACAGTGACGTTAAGGGAAGGGGTATGAACGTTTGGACAGTATTTATTGTGGGACATTAGAGCACATCAGACATATCGAATTGCATTCTGAATACGAAGAATGTCCTTCTGATATCAAATAATTTTGATTTTTGAAATTCGCCATGTGATACACATTTTAAGGCAAATCATTAAAAATTGATATTTTTGGTATTTAACAGTACTCGAAGTAAACTTTATAAATCTAATGATTTATACTTAAAGTGTATGTAGGTGGGATGAAAAGCCGACGATCAATTGAAAATTTTGACCTTTCGTATTGAAGATATGGATTTTTCCCAAAACACAAAAAAAATTAGGTCTTTTTTTTAAAAAAATCCATATCTTCAATATGAAAGGTCAAAATTTTCAATTGATCTTCGGCTTTTCCTCTCAGCTACATACACTTTAAGAATATATCATTATATTTATAAAATTTACTTCGAGGACTGTTATATATCAAAAATGTGAAAAATATCAAATTTTAATAATTTGTCATAAAATTTGTATTATATCGTGAATTTCAAAAATGAAAATTATTTGATATCAGAAAGACATGCTTCGTATTCAGAATGCAATTCGATACGTCTGAGGTGCTCTCATGTCCCACAAAAATACTGTCGAAACGCTCAAAACGCTCATTCCAGATCTCTTAACTAGGCAATATCCTGTACTTCTAACATACACTATTTGTAGAGGTCACGCGTCAATGGTGAGAGCACTGTGTATTGTGTATAGGAAAACGAACAGTAACTGCAGTATGAAAGTGTACCAGTCCACGTATGGGCCTTGTCAGTGTGATGCGTGTGGAGTGTGTGGATCCTATGAATGTATGGCCCTATTAATGCTCTAATATTATCAGTGTACCAACTCGGAGTCCTGATAGTATTGGCTGAGAAACGGTATTCTCCGTTTATATACATTTTAGCCCTTAGGGCCCTTGACCGTTGACCTCATATTTTCAGGGATGGGCCCTAGATGTGCCACTTTTGTAGTTGTAGAGCTAGGACTGGTAGTCTTGACACTCAAAACAAAAACAAACAGAAAAAACGGGGGCATCGTCAGCAACTACTAACTTGAAATCCGCCACTGATTCTGGCCCATTCACAACAGGGATGGTCAATGTTTGGTTATAATGTCCAAGTTGTCAGACATTTCACAACTCCTTTAATGTCCTTTTAGAATTCATAGCTGAAAATAATTTCTAACTTTCAAATGCATGTAAAAAACGAGGTCATCTGAGATCAAATTTTATCATTTCCAGGTCATCCGGGGTCAAAGATCATATGGGTCGATGGGTTCAAAAAGTATCGCTAAGCTGATGCATGTGCTCTTACAGCTACAGGCATCCTAGTATATTATTACAGTCTAAAACAACAATACTGGTACATGTATCAGAAGAATGATTAATTTTATGTAACATATGAACATTAAAATCACTTTCAGGTTTCGCATGGAAAGATTGCTGTATAATATATGAGTCATAATGAAAAAATCAATGTATAAAATGTATAAAAAGACAGAGATAAAAAAAAGAAGACTAGTTTGCGTCTGACATCCCTGTCAATCAAATTCCCTGCGATCTTTGATTGGTTAATAGCGCGTAAAAGGAAGGTCGATTTATCTGGTGCCGATCGGAGAAAAGGAATGACAGAAAATGGCGAAAAATTACGTACTTTTACAAGGCAAGAAGTTTCCTACTATAAAGACATAACTTTTGAGATGGTTTGTATGTTTGAAGGTGCAAAATTAACAGTAAGGCGTCCGCTTTTACCGCTGCGTTCAGCAACTCATATCATCACAACACTTTTAAACAAACCGTGCTCGAGTTTGATTGACAGATGACGTTACACACAAACTAGACTTTTTATCGCTGTCATCCATTATTCTATCACACCATGGGAAACTTGGTTTGCTTGGGGGATGTATTTGTCAAATTAATTTGTTTTCAAAACTAAAATAGGTACATTCATAAATGCACATGCGATAGACAACATGCGGTTCCCGAATATCTTGCTAATTTAACAGTTTTAATAGATTAACTACATTAATGAACCCTAGATCTACTGAGCCATATTTTGTAACACGGACTACGAGGGGGTGGGGTCAAACCTCCATTATTGTCAATTATAAACGTGATATACTCTCAAACGTGTTACTGCATTCAAACAGGGGTTTTAAGTAATAAAGAAACGATTAACCTCATGTTTTCATATAATACGTCATAATAGTATACTTTATTTCGATTAATTACAATATAACAAGTTTTTGAACAAGTTCATTAGGAATGTTGATTTAAACTGTGAATTTTGTTCATTTTGCACAATTCCAACTAAAAACGAAGGTGATTTACTTACGTTTCACCACTACACTAGTGGTTTCTTCAGACTGGCAACTCATCACATCTTACTGCTTGCTTTTATAAGCAACAGGATTCACCGTAGAGGGCCTGATGAGTTGGTCAAAGATGTTGTTGAGTGTGTAGGCCCCCTCGTCCTTGTTTAGAGTGTCATGTCCTTTTTGGCGGATCCAAATGGCTTCTTTCAGCCACCTGGTGGTTTTGTCGGCTTCACGATCAATAACTTTTGAGTACTCCCAATTGATGGAGTGATTTGTAGACGCCACGTAATCAGTGATGGCAGACTTTTGAATGTCTGTAACAGAAGATTTGCGATTTGGTCAAATTTCTCCACCTCGTTCTAGTGCTCTTTGAGTCGGATACCAAATGGGCGGCCCGTTTCACCAATGTAGGAACTGGGGCAGTCACCGCATGGGATCTCATAAATGACTTCTCCTTTTTGTTGAGGGAGAAGCATACTGCGGATGGTACGGTGTGGCTTCATGACTGTGGGAAACCCGTGTTTGTTAACACCCTGGAGATAAACTATATAGGGGACCACGACCATGCCTTTGTTTTTTTCATTGTCATCTTTTCGTTTTGAGGAAAGTTTTGTCTTGAGGGGGCCTACGCACTCAACAACATCTTTGACCAACTCATCGCGCCCTCTACAGTGCACCATGTTGCCTATAAAAGCCAGCTGTCAGATGTGATGAGTTGACAGTGTGAAGAAACCACTAGTGTAGTGGTGAAACGTCACTAAAACGTGAGTAAATCATCTTCAGTCTTAGTTGGAATTGTTCAAAATGAACAAAGTTCACAATATAACAAGTTATCTGAGAGAACTGAACCATCCGAAAGTTTGTGTTAGGTACTTTAATGCCAAGGCTAAAACGAACTGCACGAGTGTGTGACTGGTTAAAATACAGCTACCCAGCAAATGCAAAAACTGAAACGTGTTTATTATAATCGAGTTTTTGTTTTAGTCAAAACGTTTTGGTAACATAATTAAATACCGGGTTAACATGTATGAAGGTCATGAAAACATTTTATATGAAAAACTCCGCAGTATTTTAAAAATGTAGTTAAACTACTATTTTTGTTAGTTTTGGTTTTGTGTAAGCTGACGATTATTGTCAAAATTGCTTTTTTCGGCTTGGCTGGATCAGATTGTGACACATATTTACTGCTTGGAGCAAAACAGTTCTAACTGCATGGGCTACCTGGAGCACAAAAGAGACAACTGCCTTTGTATAAACCTGACCAGGGTAACTTTTTTTGCACCAAGTAGCTAACGCAGTTGACCTTTTTTTGTGCACCAAGAATAAGATCGCAAAAGTTAATCGCAAAAGAAGTCATAAAATTTACCTAAAAGTGTGTTTCCTTATTATATTTATTATATATTGTTTGTTTTAATTAAATACACGACAAAGTTGAAAATATAAGATTAAATATTTATTCATGGACTGCGCATGGTGTGGTCAAACATCGCCTGTGAGTGAAGGAAAAAAAAACCCGAATATTTGAATTAATTTTAAGGGAGTGAAAAGGGGAAATTTGTAAATATTACTGTATTACCTGTAATAATTATCTTGCTTGTATGTTTTCTTGGAATTTTACATTTTGTTATGTCGGTGGCATAAAGTTGCTCATGTGCCTTAAGCTAATTGTATATGCAAATTATATGTATTCATGAACATTTTAATTTAATAGATTATGGATCATAAAAAATGATCTAAAAGCTGCACAACGTAGTTCCTGGACATATAGCTTAAATACCACTAATTATCTAGTACACAGTTTTCAATGTGAAAATGGTAACTTCGGGCGGAATTTTCTCATATATATTTAGTACTGTCACAGTTTAACACCAGGTAAATTAGATGATTTAGATGCCAAATAATCAAAAAATCAGTGCGTTAAAACTTTTCTTGTTTTAACGCACTGAACTGTAAACACCTTAAAATGGCAGTGCGCACCAAAGCATAAAGTTAACAAATGGGCAGGGCAAAAACCGATGCCACGCGGAAGAATTTTGGTAATATTACAACATACCATTTAGAAGCATCAAAACCCTTAATATACTTTTTTGGATATTTTAATTGGACAACTTCAGTGATTTTCCAATAGTTCCCCGTCGTATTGGCCTCGTCGTATAAGCATGTTGAGTATAAGCATGTTGAGTATTGATGATGCTTATCTTCTATGACACGATAGAGTATAAATTAATAATCAATAATGTGCATACCAAGAGAAGATAATGAGAAAATATCTTATTCAATACAATTAAATGCATTTCCTTTCTGTGCTGATTTGCTATTCGGTGTCACATGGGTCGATAGTGACAATAAATACCCAATTGCTCAATTTAGATGAACTATTTTATTAGATGTATTTTGATATAAAATTGGATTGATTGAGCCCATATTTATTGGTCGAGCTATGAGTTTTAAAATATTTTAAAACTCATCCAATAAATATTGGGCGTAAAGCAACCAATTTTATCATTATTAATTATGTTTTAGATCCAATATTTTCTGGTACATACCTTTACCAGTTATTCATAACAAGTAGTCGAGCAGCAGAATTTGTAAGGAACTCTAATTCTATTCTGTGACGTCACGACAAAACTCTCCTCCGACAGATGTATGAAACATTCGTCGCCATCTGCCGCATCAGATGGTATGTTGATATCGACGTTATCTTGATGACATTCAACAATAGGGAGCTCGATGGGAATGAGCTTTGTAGGGTGAGCTTTTGTTACCGCTAACGGTGTTACTGACCCCAGAGGTTCTGGTATATAGATATATTTGATAATATATCAACTAAAGGATATTATGATGATTATCATCATCATGATTATCATCGTCGTCGTCATCATCAACATTCATCATCATCATCATCATCATCATCATCATCATCATCATCATCATCATAATCATTATCATCATCATCATCATCATCGTCATCATCATCAACAACAACATCATCGTCGTCGTCATCATCATCATCGTCATCATCATTATCATCATCATCAAGATCATCATCATAATTATCATCAACATCGGACGTAACAAAATGTTGAAAATAAGCGGGCAAATATCTTTAATGGAAGACACTATAGAAGGAATACACATCAACGTCAAGGGCGCAGTCTAAGCTCTCAAATGCCGTTTGTTCTGTTCAATTTGCTTCTTTTAATCTCGAGATATGTTTAGTTAACAACGAAAGGGTACTTTCACTAGGGAAGAGGGCTGTACATGAAATCAATGATAGCTGATATTGATGCGTTTAATGCACTCTACCTTTCGGGACTCGTGCATTAGACGCATCAACATCAGCGCGTGCATTATTTTGTCTAATTTCTCTCCCAACAAGTAATACGCGTTCATTAATCTATAAGTGTACAATATTTGTTTGTCTTTTATTCGTGAGTGACAAAGAAAACAGTATTTACCATGATAAAATCATTGACATGCATACGAGTATATATTTAATTTTACAGCATCAATTACACAACAATACAAAATCTGTTTTTCTGTTTTATCATGATACAGGTATAATGGAAAAAGAGAATCATTATACCTGTATCATGATAAAACAGTAAAACCTATTTTGTATTGTTATGTAATTGATGCATTCTTTTGATTTCACGAAGGAACTCTTGATAAACTTGATGCTATCATTGATTGTACAGCCCTCTTCCTTAGTAAAAGTGGCACACTTGTGATTTTACGCTTTCGTTGTTAACTAAACACATTTCGAGATTAAAACAAGCAAATTGAACAGAACAAACGGTATTTGAGAGCTAAGACCACGCCCTTGACATTGATGTAAGCACAATGTCACAACGGTATCTTCTAATTGCCAAAGAGGGCGCTTTTCACTTTTTTGAGACAGGCTGTAGTTTCTGTAAATAAACACTAACGGATGTTTGTATATTACGCAATCATTTTGCATAGATATTGCAGTCATGAAGAAAACGTTCACCAATTATTAATATTTGGTTAAGTTTATAATCCTTACCCTCAATCGTTATTTTCCATTCCTCGGCTTTTGAATAAAATAGACATGTTGAATCGCCGTATGCTGCATCGATTGCAAAGCCTTCGTCAATGCTTAGAGTGTACGGCAGCTCTCCTGCAACCTCATCTATGCGCATTTCAAAGAATACGTTCCTGCCAGAGAAATCAACTTGGGTATTATTGGATGAATCCACTCGGCCGACGACTCTATCATAGTAGTTCATCAGAGTTATATATGCCGGTTGAGTCGGAGGTCGTACCTGTGTTTTCATCAGGTAAATGTAAAATGATGAATATGTAAGATAGACAGGACTTTATGCTGGCTTTTAAAAGTGAATAAGAAAAACAAATGCTGAATATTTTTTCTTTATGTTGTCCAAAAATGTTGGCCAACGTTGTTCCGAAATAGTATACAGTAATTTACAAGCAAAGAGGCCCACAATATCCATAATTTCAGGCCGTTTAACCTTATCTGTCAAATATAAATTTAGAATGGTAGAATCCTGAATTACACATTCTAAACTGCATGCAACCCAAATACTATTTGACCCAGTTTCGGTCTTTCATTATCGAAAAATAAGAAGAAAAACATTTCCAAATATAACATAAAATATGTACTTTTTTTAATCAATCAAAAAAATCACGACAATATATTGATCATGTTGATTCGATGCTTAATAATAAAAATAATACACAGATTTAGCGAGCGCTTTTTAAATGAAAAAAACAAAGCGCTATGGAAAAGGAAAAATGCAAGAGGGAGGCAACATTAGCAGAATAGGTGAATTTTCAGGTTCTTTTTGAATGTTTGGATATTGGATAATGTAGGAAGGCAAGCCATTCATTAGAACAGGGGCAATGATGGAAAATGCGCTGGCACCAGCCAACTTGTGGGATCTTGGAATGGAAAGGCAAGTGGCAGCAGTAGAGCGCAAAGAGTACCCAGAATGACGGGTGTGAAGGATGAAGGACAGGTATTCAGGTGTAGATGAAGCAAGAACCTTATAAACATGGACGAGAGTGCGTAACTGGACACGTACGTTTAGCAACTGGAAGCCAGTGCAGACTATGAAGCAAAGGAGAAGTATGAGTATATTTTGGTTCTCTGAAAGTGAGTCTGGCGCACTTGTTATGGAGAAGCTGCAGGCTGGTGAGGTTTTTCTGGGAGATGCCATTGAGCAAGGGGGAGCAGTAATCAATCTTAGACAAGACAAGAGTCCTAACCGCATTGGTTCACGCATCAAAAATGAGGAACTGCCTAATTCTCCAAATATTGCCAATCTGCCAGTTCAAAGTTTTGGACAAATGCGCAACATAACTGGACATTTTCATGTCATGGTCAAAAATGAGCCTTACTTAAAACAGTTGAGTTTATATCGCAGTTAGTAAGACATTTTAAAGGCTCTCTTCTCGGGTCTTATTACCGACCATATTTAGTTCTAATGCCTGAACAGAATTGATCATGTCTCACCTCCTTTTTCGACCAAATCGACGGTAATAACTCTTATAGTGAGGGATCAACATTTAACTACAACAATACTCAATTGCTAGGTACGTACCACACAAGTCATTTTTATGTAACTCTTTGACCCATGTGTCCTCTAGCTGTAATGACAGCCTGGTGATCTGGTCAATTGACAGATACTTAAACCTCAGGTATTCAATTTTTGATTTATTCTCTTCAGTTAGTGAAACGTAATGACAAGTTCTGGGAGGGAGGGGGGGGGGGGCGCTCCGGATTTTTCAATACATCCCTGTTGTAGCCCTGTATACGAAGTGACTGAGGCTATGTAACCTGAGCTATTTGTGTGTATGATCTTACCTGACGATTGAATCGAATGGACCACCTGTTGGTTCTACCAATGTCTACGACTTGTCCTTCGGTTGGAAAGCTTTTACTTTTCACAGGATACAAATACCCCGCGTCAGCTACATTCAGATTAACATACGACCAGCCGCTGGTAATCCTGTAATGATACAGTCATGGCCAAAAGTTTTGAATATTTTTTATTTTTGTATCGAATGCAGTTTTCAATCATATTAGGAACAGGTTTATTGTTCTGTGGTAGTGCTCAGTTGAATTTAATTGAAACATACAAATGTCCTTTGATGTTTACATCACACAGTTTGTCAATTAAACAAAGAATTACCTGAAGAAGCGCATTACAATGGAAGGATCACACAATCGCAACTTTTTTGGCGGTCTCTTTGTATATAAAATGAGATTTAAGACCCTAGCAAACTTTCCTGAAAAGTTTCATCTGTAGGAGTGTCCGTGAAATTATTCAACTTTTGTTAGGCAATATACGTTTCTTAGCTTTCGATAGCAGGGTATGTCATCTTGATCACAGGTGCTTTCCAGGCTCACTGCATCTCCCGCGGGAACTGGTAGTCTCGTTCCTACGATGTGATGTGTGCTTAATCAGTGATTGTTTAAACAAAAACTTAACTCTCACTGTGACATGTTCAGATAAGACTTTTGCTTGAGAAAACACAACTCCATATTTGATGTGTCCACCCGTTGCCATCTCAAGGTCATGTACGCAACTTGACATTTCCTCGACCTTGAATCAGTGGTGTAACTTTGGGTCAGGGTGCCCGGGGCGAAAGTAGTTCGGGTGCCCCTGACCAAGGGTGTGCATGGTGCAGAGCTAATCAAATTTTTTAGTATTGAAAGCCATAGACCTACCGAATAACTTACAAATAGTGTTTCAGATTAAATTTATTTCATGTTTCAATGCAGTTCATTTTAATAAAACGAAATGTTTTCATATTCTCCAATGTCTTTACTTTTGAAAACTCGTCACTAGCTGCAGTGACGTAGCAAGTGGCGCCCAGGGGCAAGAATACACAATATACCCTCTTCCTAAAACAATCGCGTGCGGGCGCGCGAACATGTGCATAAATACCACTAATTTGGTATTTAACCAAGTTGAATTTAGGTCTTTAAAATGACAATTTATATGTTGCAATGCGCGCGAAGCGTGCGAAAAAATTTTTTGTGGAAGGGGTACCCAAATAAAGAGTAATTCAATGCATGGTGGGTAAATGTTTCCACTTCTTTCCTATAACAAAGTATTATCGTGTCAAAGGCTATCCAGGTTTGGATGCCCCCTTAGCCTGGGTGCCTGGGGGGCGCAGCCCCCAGAGCCCATAGGAGTTACGCCACTGCCTTGAATTGGCTACTATGTCTGTAGAGGATGAATATGGCCTTGTGACTGAAGATCACATTACGCCAGTGGCTTACTATAGTCAAATTCCTATGTCTCTCTGACCAAAGGAAGAGCGCATGCCGATGTCTTTGCAGAAGTATCGGCTTTCTTATATTGGTCGTCTTGCGAGAAAACCTGCACTAACCATGTGGAAGGGGCACTCAAATAAAGAGTAATTCAATGCATGGTGGGTAAAGGTTTCCACTTCTTTCCTATAACAAAGTATTATCGATCGTGTCAAAGGCTATCCAGGTTTGGGTGCCCCCTTAGCCCGTCTATTGTTCACACCAGTACTATTGTTCACAAAGTAAATTGTTCACAGTCTATTGTTCCCAAAGTAAAGCTGGTTTCTTCACACGGTAATGCAAAAACTAATGTAACCTTATGAATCATATCGCTAAAATAACTGCGAAAAGGATGCCCGATAGTCCATTGCTCAGGGATAAGAAGCAATTGCCCTACATTACGTATTGTGTGATATGGAATGGTACCTAAGACCTTGCCAGTCACCCGTGATCCATTTGCATGGCTGACGGGCCATTGATGGTAAGAAATCTGCACTTAAAACAGGGCTATGCAAAAAAATAAAAATATTCCAAACTTTTGTCCATGTGACTGTATTATATCAATTTTATTTCGAAGTAGTGATGGACGGGATTAATTACACTGGCGATGTGTTTACACAAACTAGCTCGTGATATTTGAATATATAGCCATACACCCTAACGTTACGTAATCGTGCGTCATCGAATCATCAAGCGTACACATTGGCGATAATTCAATAACGATAGGTCATAGATAGCACAAACTATACATCTTTTTAATCCTTGTCATTAGACGAGTAATGTGAAATATCGTTCAACAAGATCGAAACATTTACAGTTTTTTTGCCCCTGTGCGACTTTACGTGACCCCCAGCGAAAAACGTACCCTACAATTGGAGTCCACTACCCCTAGCAGTGCATATCAATTTATATTTGTAAGCGCTCTTTAGCAAAGTCATAGTTCATTGAATTTACAAACGTGTGATAAAACAGGCGAAAATAGTAACTTTTTATACAAGAATTGCAATTTAAAGAAAATTGGTTATTGCTCATTTAAATGAAGCTAGTAAGTATATGGACAAATAAGTGTGCTCTTTCATTTATTGACAAAAAATCTGAAAAATATTGTAAAGACCACTTGAGGCTTTGACTTTTAAAAACTACATTTTGGTCAAAAATCGTGCTTGGATACCCTGCAAACACAAAACATTTTCGACATCATTCGCTAAAGGTTAGAAAAGGTTGTCAGAAAACGTTTAAATGTCAGGTTACATGAAAGGTATATTAACGGTATAAAACGTTTTCATAACATTCCAAAACATTGTTGGGAACTTCCTGCAAATAGTCTAATATATTGGTATTTAAGTGTTGAAAAAATATTTGGCAACAAATGTTTGCAACAGCATTTTGAAAACATTATAAAAATATTTTTGTACTGTGTTTTCATACATAACGTTTTAAAACGTTTTCATGACCTTTATAAAACCCGACATTTAATGTAATTAAAAAGTTTTTACCAAAACCCAAAACCCAAAACATAACCTGCTTAAAACGTTTTAAAAACGTTTTGTGTTTGCTGGGTGTCGATTTCAACAGATTTACCACATTTGCCTTGCTATAAACATTGAATTGTGTTATCTGTTGACGTAATGAAATAAAAGCGTTCATAGGGGGAAATGTTAGCTTTTGTTCGATATATAAAAAAATCTGACTGGATGAAAGGAACACTAGAGGTTTAGACAAAAAACCAATCACAGTTGCGTATTTTCCACTAGATATCACACAGCTGAGGGCTGAACTTGATCGGTTAAAAAGAACTTACCCAGCTGTATCTACAGCGAAGAAACCTACGATGTGTGTACCGATTTGGTCTGTGGTGGGCCTCCAAGTAAGTTTTATTGCTTTACGCAAGGGATCAGCAGAAGGTAACGAAGAGCTCTTCATGCCGTTCGGTTTATTAATTTCTATCCGAAAAATCCTAATAAAATAAATGATAAAATTATATAAAAATGATGACGATGAAGAAGGCGATTATAATGATGATGATAAATATGAAGATTTATGATGATGATGCCGATGACGATGTGATGAGTTTTATTTATACTTGGTCTGTAAAAAAACATTGGAGCTTTCCAAATTTAGGAAACATAGCTCAATCCTGACCTAATCATTCATTTAGGCCTTACTGGAGATAAAAGAAAGAAGTTCACTATTTTACTATCTTTATTTCTTGAAAAAAGAGTCGAAAACATGCATTTCGGCATGTTTTCTGACAATCGAGTCACAAAAATCTTGGAACAATCTTGGACTTAGAACAAGTCTAAGCATTCAAAATCTTGAGTATATGCCGAAAATTTGCTCTAATTTTTTACTTTTTTGTGTTACTTGGTCGGTTACAAGAATGAAACATGCCTTTTCCAAAATTTAGAATGCATTAACTGAAATTAGTCTCAGTACAAGTCACGGCTTGATTGTCACAAGATACGAAAAAACCTTAAAAACGCATGTTTTGGCCCTTATTTCCAAAAATTGGCTAAATATTAAAATGTGACTTTTATTGCTAGTTAGGACTAACTAAAGGATTAGGATTTAGCTATGTGTCATTGGGCAAAACAGGATAATAATTTTTTAATCCCCAAAAAGTTAGCTCTGTATTTTTTCTGGAATGGGGAGTAAATGATGGATCACAAAGTACACATTTGAGAGATATTGCCATCTAATGTACTCACGGTTTATCTTTATTAGCCGCATCCGCTACGATTTTGGTCTCATAAAGTTTACCAACTGGAATGGTCTTGCAGTGTCTTTCTGGTTCTTTAATTGAGGGGGTTTCACATTTGGTGATATCAGGGCTTATTCTCAGAAGGAAGGACAGAGAGATCTTACTCAACGGCTCGTTGTTGTCATCGAGATCCTCAATTATTACTCTTACAGCATAATCGCCTGGAGGTCCATTGGTATCGAAGACTAATGTGCAGTCAGACTAAAATTGAAATGAATTGAGAGCATTGATGGTTTTTCACAATTGTGATATTTACGGTACAAAATAATGAACTATTATACATGACCCTGTAAAAATGATGTCTTTAGATGCTTTTATTGTGACAAAATCAGAGATCTTTTTAATAAAACGACATTAGTCGAACGCAGACAGTACACACGATGTTCATAACACTCATACAATCTACGTATTGCGTATGGGATGGTCATAATTATTAAAGGATCGACCGTAGCATAACCGACACATTGATGACATCGGCGCTGGTGAAGAATTCCAATTTTCTTTGCTTTACATCACACACCGTCATCATCCCTATATCATCGTGTTAAAAATTGCCGTCATAGTACGATGAATCCTCACGTTTTTCAACAACTACGCATGGTGATTTTGTTCGAGATAGGCCGTGCGACTCAGGCTAAGCATACAATTTGAGATTTTGAGAGCCTGCCACACTGTTTCTATTCTATGTTTTACGATTTTCGCATGATCAATATATGGCTGGCCGTAACCGCCACAACGTGGAGCTGCTACGCGTAGCTTACTTTTCGCTTCGCGGAGCTAAATTGACCAATCATGTTAGATCTTTTCATTACGCGGAGCCAGTGGATGCATCCTCGTTCCAGAGAGAGAAAACTCTTGCCAAAATTAATGTTTACTATGGGGATTTTAAATGAATCGATTGTAAATAAACCACGACCAGTTGTACAGGATCAATACCATTGTTTGATTAGTGTATAGTCAATGTTACCTTGCATGCATGTCTCATGTGTGTGGCGTGTTTGTTTGTTTGTTTGTTTATCTACTGTGTCAGGCCAGGATCACTGACACCCACGGTACTGATACTGTCATACTATCACGGTGATCATATTGTTTTATGTTGTTGACTTTAAAATAATCATGATGCAGTCATGTCTATACAGTAGAATTCACCACGACCTTTGAAGGACTTAAACCCCATTAAAAGCTATTAAACTAAGATAACACTCAATGAAAACAGCTCAACTATGTTACATCAGATCTTCTCTGGTTAAATACACACTGCACTTGTGTCTGTTTTACCTGTGCAATGAGCTGGTATTATAGTTTCAGTTGGGTGAACGATTATAAAGCGAACGCAAGGTAACAATACTGTGGGCTTTTGTTTACGAAATGAGACAATAGTCTGCTTATTGTTAACCAGCGTTCTTGAAAATGAGAAGCTTAATGACTTAACACGGTTTAGAAATAATTTCTTCATATTTTTTGGTGTTATCTGTCGTTTACATATCCTTCCTAAAACACTAAAGTACCAATATTTCCAAACACCTAAATTAGCTAAAAATTTAGGACATGTTACAAAACTATATTTTCTAGAATTTCAGAGAATACTTTAAATATTGGCCGGTTATTTTTTACACAGTGACGTCAACTAGGCAATGGCCTATACTTCTAACATACACTATTTGTAGAGGTCACGCGTCAATGGTGAGCGCACTGAGTATTGTGTATAGGAAAACGGACAGTAACTACAGTATGTATGGCCTACTACTAGTATATAAAGTAAATCCGAACTGGTTTGCAGTTTGCTGAAGGTCGAATTCCGCAGGGACACCGCGCAAGTTATACAAATTAGCTCCCGGCGATACACTGCAGATCGCAGAACTGTGTGCATAGTTTACCACCACTCTGCCTAGCTATATAGTTATGTACAATACTGTATGAGTTTCTTATGAGTGCATGTCCATCTTAATAATAATTCTTAATAATAATAAGTCAGTTCGTACTTTTCATAAACTACTTTTTGAATCATAACTTTCGTGACCGAGGATATCTTGCAACTACGTGACGCTCGTCAGGCAAATTCTTAATGAATAAATTCGCTTCACGTAATGAGTAAGTCGTACTTAATTGGTCAGTTTTACCTCCGAGAAAAATTCTAACATGATCATGATTGGTCAATTTGGCTCCACGGAGCAAAAAGTCAGCTACGCGTAGCAGCTCCACGTTGTGGCGGTTGCGGCCTACCATATCAGTATCCCATATGATATTTCTATTGCAAGAAAATTTTATTTGTTGTCAGGTTTTATCTTAAATACACTAACTGGAAATTAAATACACTAATTAGTGAGGACCGGTATTTTGCTGTGGATATGTTTAACTGCAATAAGAAAATAAAAAATTTGAAATCCTGGGTAAAAACTGTGATCATATTCAACTCTTTGAGAAAATAATAATATAAAGGAACGCATGTAAAATCCAGCTGCAATACAATGTACATTATTGACACACTATCACTCTCTTTATCTACGGCAATAATAGAATATCGATTTCAATCGAATTGAATACGTTGCTCAGTTTTGAGTTTGTAGTTGACTACTAAGCGACCTAAGCGATCGATTGCTAGCCAATCAGATAGAATTCCTTTTATTGCGTTCGGTGAAATACCACTCGCCCGTCGCTCACCAACGGAGTATTAAATTTATATTTATCGTATAGGACGTCGACACTGTGCATCAGTTGTTTGTCTCCAAATTAAAAGGGGACATCTCGGGTTAATAAAAGCAAACATTTTATGGAAAAGAAATACCAATCTATTTTTATAGAAATGTGACAATATGGCTTTAATGAGGGCCAATCGTTTGCAGAAGTGCGGCATTCGCACATACGCGTATATGGCCTTTCGCGTAAACGTGAAGACAGGCAACGCTCTGACGAGTATACGGAAGGTGCGCAGCACTAGCGTGATTGATAGGCACCCACGATCAAACAGTTACCATCATGAATATGTAATAATTCACGCACAGCATAAAAAACACGGTGACTTTGGTTGTTTGCTAATATTCTGTACTACATGTAGTCTAGGATGATATACAATGATTTTACTTCCAATGACGCGCGCATGACAACACACAATGAAAACATTGCGAAAGACTTGACCGTTTGTGGACTCTTTTGGTATTACTGACTGTACCATGTTTGTCAGACGTTACCGCCTTGTCATGACAACACACCGACAACACAGGACTTTCGTAAAATGTTTATTATTTTTTCTGGTTCTCGAAATAAACGTTATGTACAGGACGGGTGTGTGACAGGTTGTGAGTGATGGTTACTTCTGGGGTGGTGTGTTGCTTTTTTTAAAGGAATACTGCTGCAAAACCTCTATGATAGAGTGATATCAAAATAAACTCTAGGAGGTAACATTTAAAAATATTGTTGTAGTGTGTTTTCATACAAAACGTTTTTAAACGTTATCATGACCTTTATATAACCCGACATTTTAATGTTATTAACACGTTTTTACCTAAACCAAAAGCCAAAATATAACTTATTCAAAACGTTTTTAAAACGTTTTTGTGTTTGCTGGGGAGATATACCAAAATACTCGTCTAATCACAAGAATTACAAAAATGTATAGTTTATACTATCTACGACCTATCGTAATGGAGTAATCGCACAAAAACATAATTTTGGGGTAAAATGTCGCTTTTTTTGGTTGTACAGGGTTAAAAATATCAAATTGCTCCGATTTTGATGAAATTTGTGGCAAATTGCTCGTAAAGCTGACACAAAGCAAAAAAGGAATGGTTTTGCATTTGTACTCAGTTCACCTACTGAGATGACACACAAGGTCAAAGGCCATTGGGTGGCCATAGGCCGCTGTTTATCTTTTACTTGCACGTAACAATTTAAGTAAACAATTAAGAAGGCAAGTTCTATACCATTTCTTGATTATTATGTCAAGACGAGCAATTTGACACCATATTTGCCACAATCGGAGTAAGTTGTACTTTTTACCCATGTACAACCAAAAAACGGGATATTTTACCCAAAAATGACGTTTTTGTGCGATAACTCCATAACGATAGGTCGTAGATAGTACAAACTATACATTTTTGCAATCCTTGTGATCAGACGAGTAATTTGGTATATCCCTCAAAAAGATTTTGAATTTTTGCCCCTGAATCAGCACAGCTGATTAAAGGCAGTTATCTCCTAGAGTAAAATGGAGTGCGGCAAAAGGGCAAGCAAACGATAGAAAGAAAATTAAAATCGTAACATGTAACAGTGTTGAATACTTACATGAATTGTAATTTTAGGAAGTTTCCCACAGAGGTCGCGATTTTTACCACCAGTATAACATTCGTGTTGATTTTCATCAGTGTCCCGGCAACGGTGCTTGTCGCCATCGGGGTCGTGAACTGTGTATGAGAAATAGGAAATCAAAACAATAAATTAACTAGACTAGGGTTATATCTATTGTTGCATGTAATGATATAGAATAATACAAGTTTACCATTCATTCTGAATAACAAGTTGATGGTTCATGAATAACAAGCAAAGGAAGCAGCAGCATTGTCTGTCGATCACAAGATCGAGCAACATTAACCTGTCATACTGCAGTTACTGTCCGTTTTCCTATACACAATACACAGTGCTCTCACCATTGACGTGTGACCTCAACAAATGATGTATGTTGGGAGAATGGACACTTGCCTAGTTAACATCACTGTGTGAAAAATAACCAGCCAATATTTTATTTATCTCCAAAACTTCTAGCAAATATATTTCTCTAACATGACCTAAAATTACAGCTAGGTTAGATGTTCAGAAATGGTCGCACTTTTGTAAAATATTATGAGTGAGGGCAAGGCATAGCTAGCCAACTCTCCGTGTTAATTGAATGGAGATTTGACCGAAAATATTGGTATCGGACCGCTCACTTCTGAAGGATGCCACAAAAAAACGGTAAAAGCTACATTTAAATTATTCTAAATAGGTTCTAGAAAATAAAGTTTTGTAACATGTCCTAAATTTTTAGCTAATTTAGATGTTTGGAGAGGGTCGTACTTTTGTGTTTTAGGAAGGATATGTAAACGACAGATAACACCAAAAATATGAAGAAATTATTTCCAAACTGTGTTAAGTCAACAATCATTATGTTGCTCATTTTGAAGAATGCTGGTTGACAAAAAGCAGGTCTTTGTGTCATTTCGTGAACAATGGTACACATACCATTGTTTCCTTTCGTTTCCTTTATAATCGGTTACCCAACTGAAGCTGTAATACCATCTTTATTGCGATGTCGCACACTGAAAACAGACACTTGTACACAACCAGAGAAGATCTGATTTAATCAGTTGAGCTGCTTCAATGAGTGTTATCTTGGTTTAATAGCTTTTAATGGGGTTTAAGTCCTGCAAAGGTCGAGATGAATTCTACTGTAGACATGACTGCATCATGTGTGGCCTAATATCACGGCTCCTATAAAATACTGCAGCCTCAGAACCTTCCCTTTTAGTATAGGCAGGATGGCTTACACATAGAGTACCTCAACTATTAAAACTATGTTGAGGGTGCTAAGATTATTTAACCAGAACGTCTCCATATATTTGAATTGGGCAAAAAATAACCAATTGTAGGTGCACACCTGGAATAATAAATCGGTATTCGCAGCCTTGAGGATAAAGTTGTACAGGTATTGGAGATGTTACAGGTGAAGAATTCGGCAGCCCGTCTTGTCGCACCTTGTTAAGGTCAATCTCGGTTATCATCTTCCATCCTTGATCCTCTTTCGGCTTGGCATTTTGAACTTCTACGAAACAGCAAGACCCAAAGCTAATAGAAAAAAATTAATATAAATAATAATATAACACTCTACAGGGAGAACAAAAAACAAGGTAGCCGTTCAGGAAGCATGACCGTACAACCAAATTGAGTGTCGGCTTCGAACATGCTACCTTATTTTGTGTGTTCCCTATGTTACTTCATTAGTAGATTCTTGTTCATCGAATGGTTACACGTAGCCTTTGTGTGATCAAATCTATACTATTTTTGTGCAAAAGCATATCATTTAATTATAGCAGGATCAGATGAAGTTTTATATAACCAATCTGTTAATTATTATTAACACGTGAAAGTGAGGATTGTTCTCATGTGATTTCACTACGTTTTGTTGAGGACGTTTTATTATGTGACGATGCATTTTAGTATTATAGCATGCTACACAGACCCATACGCAGGGGAGGAGGGGTACCGGGGTACCCCTTCCAAATGTGCAAAGGTAAAAAAAGGAAAGTACCAAAAAATCCCAATGTGCGAGGGTAGCGAGCAAAAAAGTCATGCTTTTTATGCTTTTTTGATCAAAATCCGCACCCCCCCCCGAAAAAAAAAAATCATGCGCCTGGTGGTATAACATAAAATACATCCAAAAGAAATTTTCCACTTGATCAGGTGGTCCACACTTAAAGAGCAATTTATTAAAATCAATAAAATCCAAATAAAGATCTTTTTAAAAAGATTTTTTGATACCGTAATTGTTAACAAAAATCGGAATGACCATGAAATTAAATCAGTGCATGACATTTGGTCGGCATATGTCCATATACTATATACAAGGATATATCGACCATACACAATGCTCTCCGGATTGAAATTAAAAAATCTGGTTTAGCATGGTCAACTACTGAACGATCATGACACACGCTGACCGCCACTTACTTTAGGCGAGTGGAACATATTATGCTATGTTATCTGTTTAAATCTGCCACCTATAAAAACGCACAAAACTGTATTCAATATAATTTGTTTTAACACACTCATACTGCAGCTAATTGTTCATTATCAGTTTTATTGCTTTATTTAAGTGTGTTTAGAGTTATGGCCGCCCAATCAAATGAAGACTCTCATTTTATGTGTTAACATACAACATCACTAGTCTGTTGGTTTCCTCTGGTACACTGACTTCAAATGTTCGTCCACCTATATCCCATCCGCCCACTATATCAAAATCTGTACATATCCATCTCATACGCGAAGGCTTAAATGTTATACATCTAGAGATAAAAACGGAAACGGCACAAATGAACGTGCATGTATTGTCTGTTATTAGCCTTCACGAACGAAAGATATTTCCCACCTCTGTAAGGCACATCGTTTTGATTTCACCTTTTTCAACTTGCGACTACCAAAATGTCCAACCAGTACTTCATTTCTAATATAACCAACAGAAATAAGCGATATTTCTATTGTGGCTTGCAAATTCATCCATCCATGGGTACATTCGCGAGTTGATTTGAACAAAATTGGTAGTCAGAATTGAAAAATGGTACAATCAAAACCGAAATTCTGACAATACATATAGCCCTATGAATCTATGATGTGCTTTAAAAATTTGGGAAATATCTTTCGTTAGCGAATTATGTTACTTTGAAAAGCAAAAAACGTTGAACACAGAAAAAGCTCGCGGGGCAAAATGAAGCCTGTGAAAATCGAAAATCTTACACTAGAAGGCTAAATTTCACACCTAAGTTTAACACCAGGGTTTGACAAAAATATACAGTACCAAGCATTATAGTTTTCTTCTGACATTTACCGAAAAAATGAAACTTATTGCTTTTCATTTGGCCGAGAAAATTAGTTAAAAGGTGTAATTAAAATTGTATCTTTGTTTACTAAAGTACATTAAAATCGTGTACAAATCAGAAATTTAACAAAATTGAGGGCATTCATCTCAGCAAATGTTATAATATGGCTTTAAATTACTAATGACACACATTTTAATAGAACCCAACAGTTGTGTTTTAGGACCTGGTGGATAAATGTTGTTTGTTACTCCGCCGCCACCGGCTCCATTTCTTGAAAACAAAAGGAAAAGAAAAACTCACTTGCTGCATGAATCTTTATTACTTGGATCATCTAGATAGCATCCGTCACAGTTTAGGCCGCCTACTGTTTTCAGGGGCGTCTGATTATATTTGGTAGTCGCATTGCACACCTCATGACCACGATCTTTTTCAGAAAGATTATCTTGGAACCTGTTGAAATTGAAAGTGTATTTCACCTCCACCTATGAAGTTATAAAAGTTTAAATAAGTTGGTTTTGTGTGTTTCGAAAATAGTTCATCCCAGATATTCTCAAGTTCTCTAATTTATAATGTCATATTCATCATGCTAAATCTAGATTTCACCAATTTCACCAAAATTATTTGAAATTTGGGCCAAAATCGGGCTTTTTAATGATTTTTTTTGAAAAATTAGCATTTTTTGACCATTTTGGTGAAAATTTCACAAAGTTGGTCGAAAAAAAAAAAATGAAAAAACGGGTCCTAGATATTTTGATCTAGTTTTTAAAAATTAATAAAAAAAAATGGCCTAAGAATTTTTTTGTTACGATTTTGGGCCAAAAATGGCATTTTGGCCCACATTTGACCATACAGATGAACTTATAAAGTCTTTGTCATTCTAAATATGTATACTTTTATATACTTTAGACGAATAATTTAGAAGTTATGAGGTCCGAAAGTTTCCATAATTCCAGGATTCAGACCAACCTTAAGTGAAAGAAAAACGTGAAAAACCGTTGCTTTTGTTCTAATCTAATATCTTTGACTATATTAAAGCATGATACTTCATTTTACGCTGTACACGCTTGATGTGCGAACTTTGCAAAAAGTGGCCTTTTTTTCGGGCGATTAAGTAAAATCGGCCATAGCGTTTGAACCTGAACCAAGAAAGACACTAAGTAAAGTTTTCGACAAGATATTACTGATTCTACTCATCACATTCTAATCACATTACATTTACGCCCTGACCCCTTTAATGTTTTCCTGAAAAGCAAAAATGCAATTGCTTTTTGAGCATAGCTTTTCAGCCAGAACTAGTAAAGAAACGAAGTAAAGTTTGTTCTATTAGCCAAGATGATACTAATTCAACTGCATATAACATTGTTGGCATGATCATTATATATGCAATTGCATAATATTTATTGTTACAGTCTGTAGTCGAAGAATACTGGTATATTGTCGAAGCTCTTGCCTTTTATCATTACATGGGTGTTCAGTTAAACAAGCTTAATTACAAGTACATGATAAACTAAAGAAGAACAAACTTGCCTTGTTCTGTTCTTTAAGTGGTTTCCAGCTGAAGGTCCCGCCTCGAAAATGGGCACCAAAGACATGTTTCGTTAAACCAAGCAGCAATAAAACTACTGCCAATGATTCCCTCATGTTGCTTCAATGAAGAACACAGACGAGAACATGTAAACCAAATAATCCCGTATTAATCAATAGTAATAAATACTCAAAAGCGTGTGAACTATATACAAATAATGAATAAATATGTCGCCATTTTTACAGCGTCTTTTGAATTTGTTCAAAGTGCTTTACTTTTGTACTAAGAGTTAATGGATTATCATTCCATGTGTCTGCCAACAATAAATGGCGCTGATATGCTAAACACTAACAGCTCCCCATTGTACCATGGGAGGAATGATGCAAGCGATATTTTTAAATTCTCTTGCCCTAGGACACAACACGTTGGTCCGGAAAGGTCCGCAGAACTGGCACAGTGAATGTTCGTGGGCAACTCAACCCAAACCTCCACGCGGTGTCTGATGGGTAACTCTAACTTGGGCAATGGGGAACAGGCTTGGATTCGAGGATTTTAGCTAGTTTAGGCCACGGCCTAGCTATTTCCTCGGCTGACTCAGCCTGTTGTGGACCTGAGAAGATACCATTTGGTTTGTTGAAATGCACGGAAAGGAAATGAAATCACCGTACGAGTAAATATACAGGAAACATGTTCAACATGTCTGGACAAACGTCTGGACAATGGAAATAACTAAGGTGCAGGGAAGCATAAAACGTATTGCAGTGGAATACAGCTATCTAGAGTTTGACTTGATGTCTCTAGCTAATGGTGTAGGCCTATATGACCGTGGTAGTCAAAAGCACCATTCACGCTACAAAAACGAAACGAAAACACAACACGTTGTAGACTGGTTCTATTTTGGAAATACGTGCTTATCTAAGCATCAACATGATCAAGCGGCAAGTTTGCGTAAAAGCTGACAACCCAATTATTTTGGTTAATTCGGATATGCTGAATTCAAATATTTTGCCACCGGCGTGGGGGGCCTAGTGGTTAGAGCGTCCGCCTCATGATCGGGAGGTCGCGGGTTCGAGTAGGGAAAGTTAAACACATGGCTACCAGTGGACTAACCCCCTACTGTATAGCTTTACTGCTTGCAGACATGTGGCCTATGGTTATGAAACAGAGATAGGCGCCGCCCAATGGGCCGAAAGGCTTGGGAAGGATTTAACTTTTTTTTGTATTAAACAGTGTTGTGACTCGAACCTACAAGTTTATAATCACGAGTCAATTTACTATAACCACGCTCACTTATACGCGGGATTGGATCATCGGTGTTTTATTAAGGATACCTCACTCTGTTCACTAAGACACACTGCTTCAATTTTTTCGTAGAAGAAGTGATGTAACATGGTTAATTTTTTTATTTTGTAATGTGTTGCGCTTCACTATAAGCAGGATGCAATCTTTACCTGTCTGCAAACCATAAACTGAGTGCGATACCGCTCTTTTCAAAGACACTCATCTTAGAGGTGTGAGTGATGAGCTTGATGTGAAAATTCTATAGAAGTATGATCCAGGTCTTTAACCCTGTCTTTATTCCTTTATAGGAACGGCGTAACGTCCAGTGCAGGGCAATACATTAAAAAAAAGTTAGAATAAAGGTCTCCACTTTTCATGTTAAAAAGCAACGTGAATTTCCTGGTCGGAACTTACCGGTTATTCTTCAGATAGCTGGTCGTGACGTGTCTAAGAAATAGGAAGCGGTTACTCTGTTGTGTCTGGAGGAGTGTTAGGAGTTTTGTTTATATTGCGAAAATAAAACTCTTGTACAGATGGCTTGAAGCATATTATTTCGAAATTAATTAAAAACATTAAATATGATAAGGGTTATAAATCATAATATGATGCAAAAGTTGTCTAGGAGAGTATCAAAGTTTCAGATTGTATTAACTGCCAAAATTCTGTCAAAATTATGAATTTCCAATTCAGTGTGATTTAGCCAGAATGTAGAAATTAAAGAGATGACTACACACAACAAAAGTGTAATCCTCATCAATTCGATCCCCTGGAGCGCGCATCCATAATAACAAGTGGCTACACGGCACTCAGATCCGAAGCAAGGAAATGATCGCGTAGTGAGCGCGTTTCTTGCAAGTGCGTTCCAGCGCATTACCGAGCGCGTAGGGCTCTAATGAAGCGATGTTGTCTGCTCGCACCGTCGCGCGCCAGAAGATATCTATAGATGGCGGATATCTTCAAAATACGCCTAACATAATACGCCTAACCTTAGACGTCTAAGATACAATCTTAGACGTCTAAGATGCATGCTTAGGAGTCTAAGATGCAATCTTAAGCGTCTAAGAATTTTGCGGTAGACTTAAATCAACGAATCACAGGACCAGAAATCCCAAACAACTAATCATCTTAAGCGTATTCAATTATTGACCAATGAAATCTTACACGTCTAAGATTGATATTTTAGTGATGGACGGTATCACCAATATGATAGCTCGCAAAAGCACCTTGGAAGATTACTAGCATCACCGCCCAAATTTGTACCTAGGCTGTAGAGCAGGTTGACGAAATAACACAACCAACACAGCCTTCAACATCATCTACAGGGTCTGGCCACGTTGTTTTAATAAAACAGTATGGGTGCAAGTCTGCAAGCAATTTTGGCTGGTCGAAAAGGGACACAAGCAAACTTGTGACAAGGCACCTTTTAGATAACCATAACATGCTCTAAAAACAGTAGCAATGCTGGGGGAGAGTCTTGGGGGAAAATTATAACCCTCCCATCCAGTTTGAAATGTGGGTAGAGAATCAGCCTGAATTGTCAAAAAGTGGCTGGAAAGAACAAAACAATGGGCCATTGTGCCAAAATGTGGTAGAACATGTCCCCCATCCCATCTTCCCTTTCCCTCTGGGATTGACGCCGACGATACCGTCCATGGTCAATCTTGGACGTCTAAGAAAAATCTTAGGCGTGCAAAATCTTAGGCGTCTAAGATTTCATTGGTCAATAATTGAATACGCCTAAGATGATTGGTTGTTTGGGATTTCTGGTCCTGTGATTCGTTGATGCTTTATTAAAGCATCAAAAATCAAAAAAACATAATTGAAATCGGTCAATGCCTTGTGATAGTGTCAATTTAAAGATGCTCGTAGATGGAATGAAATCCTGCCACAAATGGCTGTAATGACAAAATTGGCCCATTTCGAGATTTTGAAGGTTTATTTGGACGCTTTCTTGAAAAAGCAGCGTTAATTTAAATATCACATGTTAAATGCCTACCGGTATCTTTCCTGACTTCGTTAAAGAAAACAGAATTTAAAAATCTATCATTAAATAATTATAATAAATTAACCAAATATACTATTTTAGCAATTTTGGCCAATCTGCAGACAAATTAAACCTGAATAAAAAAATCCCTTAAAAGGGATGAGCAGCGACAAAGTTCATCATTTGGCTATGTGGGGCCGGGAACAAATTTAGAGTAATCTTTGTTGCACGAAACCACTGATGTGTGAAGTTTTCTGTGATATCATCATTGTAGTAATACACTCAGCTCACAGCAAACACGCACCCCCATACCCCACTCCGCATCCACATCCACACACCCCAACAAAGGCGTGGACTGTTGACACATCCCGACAAACACTGACTTACACGTACTAATAGGCCTATTCTTTTCACAACAGTAAGAAAAATAAGGTTTTATGTTCACATGTAAAATGTATTGATATGTGAGTATTATGTTGTAGAAAAATTCCAACTTGAAGAATATTAATGAGGAGTAGGCCTAAATGTCCAATCCAATTTTATTGGGCCCCATGAGCCAAATAGATCAGGATCTAATGTCAATTTTTCGGTCAATATTTCGAACGACAGTACAAGCTAACTATAATTTATATGGATATAAAGGATTTCATGATTTTTTCTGGTAGTCAAACCATACAGTAGTCATATCTTGGATCCTTGAAACCATTCAGAAAGGCGCCGTAGTTTTCGCCAAGACTTTCTTGCCATGTTTAATAGACAAAACACACTTAGTGTTCCTTTTAGCAATATGGCTAAGGAATAGTAGGCTAATTAGTTGTGGTGCAATTCAACATGTAGGCCTTTAACACCCTAGCCATAATATATGTGAAAGACAGATCATATTGCAATCATATTGCATGAAACACATCTTATCTTCTCTGTAACGAATTTTATCTTAATTGATCTTGAACCAATTAAGCTATACACAGCATGACCCTGAAGCAACAATCACATGATACAGACCATTCAAAGCACGCTTAAGTTATTAATAAGATTCACTAAAGGGTGTCACAAAAATGTTGTCACAGAGATCGTACAGTCTCCTTATCAGTCGGTTTATATCGTGCTGTTTCTGATAGTGGCAAATACACAGCGGGGATGAGACTAACCTATATTTGTGGGTTCATTTTTAAGCTCATTTATCGCGTGTTTGTTCAATGGTGTATCAAAGAAAGTCACGGAGAACCACCATTCGTCTGTAGGTTGTTTTTGGTGAAATTAAATAGGGAGCGCGCCTGGGTGGCGCTGCTCCAAAAAAAATGACTAAGTTCAGCTAATTAATATGCAAAATTGATGCCATAGAAAACCGTACATGATATAAAGGTGCGGGGTTTTTTGCGCACCTGTATACAAAGTTCTTTCAATTGGTAACAAAAAATACACAACAAGTAATTATGCAAATTAGGTAATTACAGCTAATTATGTATTCATGATATTATTATGCAAATTAGGCATGAGTAATTTTGGGTTTTTTTCAATATTTAATGAACGTCTATTCATTCATCATCAATTTATGAACCTGTTATGAGGTTGAATAAATGACCTGCAGTTACTTAAAAATAATACAAAAAAATACAAAGTTTGACATTTTGACGGAAATCGCGAAGTAAAAATATAAATTCAGTTGTAATGACACTTTAAATTAACATTTTGTTATCTTGATTAACATGGGAGGACAATCGGTAAAAGGAACCGCCATTACATTGTACCGCGTGTACAAAAATAGCGTGGCCTTGGGCACACACAATTGCTTACAGCAGCAATTGTGGTTTGAAAAACTACTCCATACGAAATATCTTTGATAATGTTATGTTTCAAACAGTTTTCCTCAAGGGCTTCATTCGTTGTCGACTGAAATAATTTACATGCTAAGAGAGATTATTAGTATTTCAGCTTAATGGTGGTAGGTCAGACTATTTCAATAGGCCTATATTTACTGATTTATGAGTGATCTTCAAAAATAAAAAAAACCAAACAAAAAAACAGGCAGTAGCTCTTAAATAAACCAATATTTAATTTTGTCGCACTCGATGGTAGCCTCGGAAAGGTATATGAGGAAATTCATTTTTCGGCATGGATGTTTTCTAAAATTGACCAACTTTGAAGCGCGCGCTTTTCAATTCACTGTTATGCTTGCATGCACAGTGTGGCAGAATTATTGTGCAGCCACTGTGACATCCCTAATAATAGTGTATATATCACTGTTTATGACAAGGTATTGAATTAAATCAAATACGGGAACTTACATTTTTTGCAACTTGCTACGTGGTGTCTGAAACAACCAGACTTCATCAGGCAAGTGACCCACTGGGCTGGTCATGTGACACTTTGAGACAGCTAGGGATCGTCTTGATGGCCCGGTGACATGCGTGAGATAAGTTGTGTCTCAGTCCCCCTTTCTTGTTAAGTGACGGCTGCTCTACTCTCTCCCAGATGGCTTCCTTGATGCCTCTCCTGTGCCACTGCTCCTCCTTTTCGAGAATCACTATGTCCTCGGTGTCAATATTATGACCAGTGTCTTTAAGGCGGAGTTTTGGGCCTCGTCTGTACTGGGCCTTCTTGCCTGATGAAGTCTGATGGTTTCAGACGCAACGTAGCAAGTTGCAAAAATGTAATTTCCAGTATTTGATTTAATTCAAAACCTTGTGATTCTAACGACTGGATGACTGAAACTATTCACTATTTTGTCAATAACAATTTCGGGCAGGATTACCTACAAGAAGTAAGAACTTATGAAAAGACGGCTAGAAAGATCGCGAATTACCGCAACCATTTGAGAATCAATTTACGTTCTTTACATGAGCATTTAACACCTCGCAGAAACTATCAGAGGATATGTACAGGGCACAGTGTCATCGCCCCGATATCTTCATGGTAAAAATCGCCATGGTAGGTTGAATCCACAGCCACGCATGGCCATTTTGTTCGGACCTTATGAGACGTATAATTAGCCAAGTGACCTGACTAAGGCTACTGACAATAGCCGGGGTAATTGATTTCTAGCTGTGTGAGTAAGCTTGTATACTACATTGCGGTCAATGGTCATACTGCCTCCACTGGAGTAGTGAGTGCAGCTATAGCCTGCGCGCTGTAGTCCATACAGGACCAACGCAATATAAAATTAGAATTGTGGTCAGATTTTGAGTTCAAGACGCACGGCCTTTTCTCAAGACGCAAGCTAACGACTATCATATCTGTTCAACACGTATTTTCAAGTGTATGAGACCAGATCTGGTTTCTTGAGACGAAATCATTTACGGGAGATATTCATCATTTTCTACCCCGGTATCTGAAGATTTTCGTCTGATATCAAAATCGTGCATAGCAATTCACGTGTATCGATCCCGGGTATTTATTTTAGTATCTCTGCTGCACCAAATAATTATTAGCCCGGCGATGTCGGTGTGCAGGGGTATTAACAGTTTAGATTTTGTTTTCGCTTTTATTGATTTATCTATTAGGGTTGTTACATATTTTGAGGAGGGTAAGAAAGAAAAAAATCTGAGTGTATAATTGTGTAGAATATTATCACATTAGCCTAAGTGATGTTAGTGCTTATTTAAAGCGTTTTAGCTCAGGGAAATAATCTATTAGAAGTTCTACCCCTCCCCAATATGATTATATGATTACGTTTTGTTACGTTCTGATGGCATTTACACCAACCAAAAAATTTCCACCAAATGGCTTTATTTGGACCTTCCTTTTGCAAATTTATTAGGAATGCTACGGTACTCCTGAAATTTACAACAAGTAAGGTCATCTTATGCTTATTTAAAGCGTTTTAGCTCAGGGAAATAATCTATTAGAAGTTCTACCCCTCCCCAATATGATTATATGATTACGTTTTGTTACGTTCTGATGGCATTTACACCAACCAAAAAATTTCCACCAAATGGCTTTATTTGGACCTTCCTTTTGCAAATTTATTAGGAATGCTACGGTACTCCTGAAATTTACAACAAGTAAGGTCATCCGTCATGAATTGGGATATAGGAAAAGGTGGTGGTGTTACATATTTCCATTTTTTACAGGACGTTTTGTCCCAGATCTCAAGAATGTAAAGGGGTACTGAACTAGAAAGTTTAGCTTAGGTCGTTATTCAAAATCGCTCATTGTGATTTGTTTAATAAAACACGTCACGTGAGAGCCCATTATTCTGCAATAATGGGTCAAGCGCCGTAATACATTCTACGCTGCGCCTTACATATTATGTTTTGTCTGCCTCAGACACATTATTTGGGTGTAAAGGATAATGCATTATCCTTTATTTCTATTGCTGTTTGAATCTTCCTTTAGCCTAAAAACGCTATGTTTTGGATAAAATTGTCTCTTCATATAGCACATTTTACCTTCACTTTGGGCTAAAATAATCTGAAATTGATTTTTGTCAATGTCCTAATAAGATCGGAACAAAATATCTTCGCAAGACGAGGATATGTCTCCATCTAAGTTATAATGCTTCCGCCGTCACTATCGACCTTATACATGAAGCAAAATTTGGCCACTTAAGTCCACATGCCTGTTTCAGTGCAGTGGCGTGCGCAAGGGGGGGCAAGGTGCCACTTTTGTTGGTCATTCGGGGATTCGGGGGATAGCGTTAAAACGTCAAATTTTGCTCCTAATCAGACTCCATTCGGGGGAACGGAACAATCTGCACCCCACCCCCACCCCCATACTTTCAATGTGCTGCGCACGCCACTGCCTCAGTGTGAGTTTGGGGCCAATTGGGGGACTCCAACTTTTGGCCTGGCCCAGGGCGCCTCAAAAGGTAAATCCGGCCCTGCGTGTCACAAAGCCGTACAACTATATTCTTAACTTACACACATAATAAATCTGTGAAACGGGCACTAGGTAGTGCAAGAGACGTTATGTGAAACGGCCGACTGTATTATATTTCATTATCTTTTATTAATCTAGTTCCAAGCCATCTGCTCTTAATATGATTATTTTATGTCATAAAAACCATGCCTTTATATATCAGATTTGCAAAGAGCCGGATATCGTGATTACTTGCTGCATCCCAAGTAGGGTATCTCGGATATCGACAGAAGACAGTTAAGTATGCTGAAATGCATAGCTATAAACTTGAATGTTAAAATTATATGCCCGGAATTGCTCGTAAATGTAAACATCGTGTTATAATCATTTCCTGTAAACTTTTGACGAGAGCGTATATCAAGTGTACATCGTTCATTTACTGCTTTGAAACGCATTTGTCTCTGATTGGTTATAATTATGAGGCGATGAGGTTGTTGCCGAGTGGTAATGTGTGAATGATCTTTGCGCCTTACGCGTTTCTAGCTCTGAGTTTGCAACATCGCGGTAGTACGCGCTCGTCAATGTTTTACAAGAAAATTGTATAGTATTATGTATCAATTTGTATTTGTATAGGTGTAGCTTTGCTGCTTTACACGAACTGTTTTATTTTTCACTCATCGAGTTTAAGGCAACACATTCAATTCATTAGATCTTGGGATCGGTCGGCATTGCTGCTGCGATGCTTCTTATTAATGACATATTAACTTATTAATTAGAAATATTGGTAAATTTGCATGGTTCAATGTCAATAAATGAAAAAATGCAATATTTATCATGACTTACAATAGTCAATTAATTGATTTTATAAAATAGTAATAAGGATCTTCCCAGCATTGATGGTCAATCAAAACTGGTTTTGTTCTATTGCGGTTTAACGTCATACATATAGTTTTGGTTTTATTTTGTTTTTTATTTTTTTATCTTTATTTCTTTATTCATTTGCTTTCAGTAAAATGGCACTGATATTTGTGATAATATTATTGCTGTTCGGAGGAGGAACTGTTGTCTCTGGCGCTCACTTTAGAGGTGGGACGGTTAAATGGGCTCCGATTGGAAACAATAGGGTATAAAGTCATTATCATTTGCTTTACATTTTTGTTTCTTTATATATCCCGTAAAACTTCATCTACAAGCCAGTGTTCTGTTTATAAAACGAAATTTAACATAATAACTCGGATATTGAAGTACGCCTTCTAATAAAGGCCTCCTATATACGAACAAGTACGGGGTGTTCCTGAAAGAACTGTATCGTCGGAAACTTGATTGTTTTGGTATTTTAACGCCACAACTAAACATAACTAAATACTTATTGTTGTTGAGAAATAAAGCAGTTATCACAATTTTTTTTTAAATTTTGACAATATGATTACACCGTTTGTGAAATATGAGAATTTTACGAAACTCCCTCATTTCCAACCCTTTCCAGGGATTCAAATATCATTCAATGATCTGTATTCGGAGTGCTAATCACTGCGCATTATCATAGCATGAGGCTTCTATTGTCATTGATAGATATTTTACTCCGTTGATCGGGTTGAAAATTATATAGTAACTTCGTAAAATTCTTTTAAACTTATTTCAAAAACGGAGTAATCAATTGTCAAAATTAAAAAAGTAGGTGATAGTTGATATATTTCTCAACCCCATCGGGTATCTAGTTATGTTTGGTTTATGTGTTAAAATACCAAAACAATTTAAGTAATTAAATAGATAAGTAAATGAATATATTAATTAAGAAAAAATATTATAAATACCTTAAATGTATCAGTTTAGATGTATTTTGTTAGCTGTCGTCAGAACCCAAATTGGTTTTTTGTTTCAATAATAAATGCTGCAATCAAACAGTGGTAATATGTTGGGGTGACATATGTGACCGGACACTGCGAATCAGCCGTTAAGTCGGCCCGGTCAATTTTGTTTTATTTCGTGTTTATAAAATATTTATCATAAGCTTTAAAATTGTATATCATTTGACTTCAAATGATATCCATAAGCTTGGTTATGGTTTGTTGAACTCTGCTCATTCAACAAAATGGTACCTTTTTTTCGGTTTTATATGTGTCTCCTTTTCCACATTGCTGGTAATAAAGTCATAATTGGCGGTCATTTCAAATCATCCCCAAGTCAACGAGGTTCAGGAATGTCCTCTCATTGTTAATTGTTTGCTATACATACCTAGACAAAATACAATGCAATTGTAACTCACCACTTGAACAGGATTTAGGCAAAGCAAACAAAGACTAGCGCTATTTTAAGAAGATTATTATCCTCTTCAGCAATAGGATTATTGATTGGTTTAAACACTATCAAATGAGAAACATGTCGCGCCTAATTAAGGTACCTATGAATACGACCTTCACGCACATATTACACTGTATCTCAGAATACAATTTGCCGACTTTACGGCTCATTCGTAGTGTACGTTCACATACTATAATTCCCTTAAAGATTTTGATGTATGTGATAGTTTAGATATATTTAATAGCTGTCGTCATTTTTAAACCCAAGACTGGAGTGGAAATTTAAAATAAATAAATAAATAAATAAATAAATAAATAAATAAATAAATAAATAAATAAATAAATAAATAAATAAATAAATAAATAAATAAATAAATAAATAAATAAATAAATAAATATATAAATAAATAAATAAATGCCACAATCAAACAGTAATGCTGTTTATAATTTCGCAGGTTGAGGTGACATACTATTTAAGTTTCAATGGATTTCGAGAACCCGGGGCAGTAATACCATCTGGCCATGAGGTATGCGAAGACATTGGCGGTTATTTTGAGACAAACGGCTATCTGGCTTGTGGTAATGGGTGCAGTCCATATAAGGGTTATGAATACTGTACTGAGTAAGTATCTAAAAGAGAGGTTGCGATTCCATACGACATAATAAGTATGCCCGTCTCGCTATTTAAAACCACTTCCCTCTGACAAGCGAACTAATTTATCTAGCTCGTATTGAAGATTTTTCAAGTGAAAAATTATCGCACGGACAAGTAATTATGATCCGTTTTGTTTGTAAATAATATGAGGTGAAAACAATTGACTTCATTCATACGTGCGACACGTATGTACAACAAGACAGCATCCCTAACGGCCGCAAGGTATCGAAATGTACTGTTTTTACGAAATCACGAGGGTTATGAAACGGTAATCAGTGACTAATTCTGCACGAAAATAGTATCATGTTTAAAATAACGTCATTATAACATGCAAGTAGTTATTATTGGGGCGCCCTCTACGGAGGGCGCACCTATAGGCATGACTTTGTGAAAAGCTTCTAATTTCACTCTTGCTAGATTTACTCCGCAATTGTTTTGCTAAAATTATGCCCAGCTCAGAAATAAAACCACAATATGCTTGGATTTTATTTTATTATTGTTTTCTGATATGCACGGGATAAAAAGGTGTGTGTATAGTCTTTGTTTAAAATACAAAATTAATGGACTTAACCCAGTTTACCGCCTCTTATAACCCGATAGACAGTGACCCACACTATGAACCACAATAGCCTAATCTCAATAACCTCAATTAAACAATCATAGTGCAAAATTTGACCTAAGTTGCAGAGTGTGAGTTTTTGTACCTAGTTTCAAAGTCATTCAATGAATGTACAAATGTATTGGGGTTAAAGAACCGTGTGCTGATAGATGCGCATGTTGTGGGTCCCAGTGCAAGTTGACCATTAAGCAAACATTGCTCGGTAGATAACAGCTTACCAACAAGAAATCATCTGACCACTGCCTATGCATTATTTTTGTGATGACCTTCAAGATATGATGGCTATCACAAACCCGGGATCAGAAACAGAGATAAGGTTGTTTATTCTACCAGAAGTATTGAGGCAGATATGAAATATGCTGGATATGTTTTTTTATTTGTGGATGCAATGTGCAGTAATCAACCAAATTTGGTGAATGATTAAATTTTAGTCCAGATTGATACCAAACACATTGAAGTTTGGTACATTTTAATGAAAATATGATATATTTTTTAAAATTAATGCTGGGCCAAATTTTCTGCAATATGAAATGGATATAGGTGTAGGGCTGTGTAATAAGGGTGAGAGCATGATTTTTGGCATTCGGTGAGAGCAAAATGTATAAAATATGGGGTTATTGGGTGAGAGAGAGAGAGAGACCGTTTGCATCAAAATTGGGGAGGGGGAATCAGGTGAGAATATAACTTTTTTAATGAAAGAGCCTCGAAAATTGAATTCCTAGTTCTAAATGTCTTTGTTATTTCAAAAGAATTAACAAATTCAGTGATAGACGAGGCTCGTTGCTGTTCAGATGTAAATATATGGGCCACGGTCTTTGGGTGACAGATCTAAAGGAAAAATATGGGGACTTTGGGTGACAGCGATGGTGAAAAGGGGGTCTTAACAGCACTACATACGCGTCACCTCCAAAGTGGGAGTGCCCCCCCCCCCATTTCAGCACATCACATTAAAGCTCCCATTGGGCGCCCATTCCTTTTTTAAAGGAATTTTCATTAGTATTTAACTTTCATTATGATTGTTATGATTTTTAATTTATGCTCATCATTTTCTATTACTTCTAGCTGTTTAGAATATGACCCACTCCATAGCAACATTGATAACCCCGATATGGTGTGGCAGTGTACAGATTACGACATCGCAGGCAGCTTCGATATTGGTAGCAGAACATTTGTGATGAAGGTTCCAAAAGACACGAATAAGTTGATGGTTTAGTATGTATTTATTTTATTCTGTCTAAAAAAAGCATATTTCCAAAGTCAGGTCAAAGTCATGGAGCACAAGCTACTCCTTTTGACACCATATCATGTATCTTCTCTGATATTATTCAATCAAATGATCCCTGGGATGTAAATGAGGAATATAATACCGCAAATAGTCTGGGTTGCTGAAAGCGCCGTCAAATCAAAAGACAACACAAACGGGACAATGTGAAGGAGGAGAGGGTGGCTGTAAAAACAAGGTTTAATCCCTCAAACTCCTGGAGGAACACCACCACCCCTTGGGCATTAGGAGAACTGTATTTTAACGATGCGTCAATTTTGCGAAGTTACAACATTATAAAAATTAGCACTAGCACTAACTGATGACAATAAAATCTTGTTTTATTTCCTTTATTTTGTGATCAGTTATAAAAGCTGCTGTTGGGTAGGCCTTGTCAACGTTGTTCCTCATAGTGGTCAAGGATGGAAAATATTTACCGAGGTTGATCTCAACCACTTGCGCAACGGGGTGCCGAATTCTTCACCCATTTCATCCCCAATACCCGTACAACTTTATCACAAGGGATGTGACTTCTCTTTTGAAATACCAGGTAGGTTCCTGTGTATACAACGTCATGTGTTTTTCTGAATGAATTATATTTTATAACTGAATATCCTTTATCAGTTGAGGGGAGTTAGTTAGCATGGAACCACACAACTGCCAAAATACCCATTGTAATTATGCGGCATTTCATTGGCTCTTGCAAACCAGTGGTTAGAGTATTTTTATGATGTTGAATCCTGTTGAGCCCGAAATATATCATTTGATTGTTTCGCTTATAATATGAGAATTGAGAATCACAGGTATATAGTTCAAACTATACTTCTCTGAATCATGAAAAGCTTATACTAAGAATTTGACCATGTCTTCCAAATTGAAATTTTAAATGCAAGTACCCAAATTTTGGACTAAAATAGTCTGAAATGGAATTTCTTTCGAGGGCAAATGTCGGAGCCAAACCGGCACAAAATTTGCTCGTCTCCCCTAAATGGAGAAGCTTCCGCCGCCACCGCCTAATAGGCATCACCTATGGGCCCCTACTGTTATATAACGACTGCTTATAGTAATATGGTATTCGGTCCTATACTAAAATCAAACAATGTGATCACTCAAATGTGTTCATACTCCGTCAAACATATCTGGTTTTTGGAAAAGACAAAAGTGTATGTGTGGAAAGGTATTGACTAATGTTGGCATTTTTTAGCTCTGAAAGCACTGTAGTTAAAATGCGTAAACCCTAAACAATCAAAATCTATGTTAATCTGTATTTTATTCAGTTACCGACCCTGATAATGATAACTATCGTTGCCGGGTTACGGAAGCGTTCGACGATGAGTGTTTTAATAGCAATTCTGGACAGGGAGTCTGCGGAAAGCTTAGTAATATACACGTCTTTGTAAGTATATAACATTTAACTAGTCAAATCTGCAAAGAAAATAGAGGAGGGTCTGATGGTAGCAGACTGACATAATACACACAAACAACAGTCTGATATTATTTTTTGTATTAATTTTCAGCCCAATTGTACATTACATTTCAATACACATGGTCCACCGGGTAACTATGCAGTACGCGTAGTGATTGAGGATCTGGATGATGATGACAACCCGAAAAGTAAGGTATCCTTATCAATTCTACTGGAAGTGAGCCCCGATAGTTCTACATGCAACCGGCTCGCAATTGTAGCACCAGTGAAGAGCTGCACAACTATTCCAGTTAATGAGCGTTATAAAATGACGATTATAGCAGAGACGGAAGATCTACCGTGAGTGTTTTTTTTTAAATCAATCAATTTTATGAAACAGTAGTTTTCATTGAATAGATTCATTAGGTTTGTTGATTAGAATAATATTTATATTTTACTTGGCAAAACCAAGTGAATTTTTTACTCATTACAATATTTTGTCCTTCACATCGGAGGACTTCATCAGGTATGGCTGATATGGTCATCTGATCCACTTTTACTTCGAGAATATGTTCCCTCTTCTCAGTTCATGGTCACACTCCCTCTTCTCCTGATTTCAATAGCTTCCCGCACTTCTCTAGACTTCATGCCATGCTCCCGGACAAGGATCTTGGATTTGTCCCAGTTTATCACACGATTTTCTCTGGAAGCTTTACGTTCTGAGCGTGTGTATTTTCTCACTTCAGCTTGGTGTTCGACCAGTCTGGTCCCAAACATACGCGAAGTTTTCCCCCGACATATGTCAGGTCACAGTTTTGGTATTTCATAGATGCAGTTGGTGGTTTTTCTTTCACACGTTTGTCTTTTGGGTGGACTAGGATTTTTCTAAGCGTTCGGTGGGGCTTCATCACTGTATTAACCTTGTGTTTCTTGTACAATCTCTGGATTCTCTCCGAGAGGCCATTGACCTAAGGGATCGCCACTATACCTTTGCTTTTGTCTTCAGTGCCGTAGATCTTAGTTGGTTGATCTTAGTTTTTCAGCATTTTGAGTTATAATTTGTATTTGGACTTTCACCTTATCCATAGGGGCAGGAGAAAGAGAAACAGAGGGGAGAGAGCATTGGAAGTGGGAAGGGCAATAGGAGGAGAGCTCTAGAGATATAGATATAACGGAGAGTAGATATCGAGGAGTGTGGGGCAGACGGGGAGGAGGTTATATAGGTGGGGAGAGGGTAACCTAGATAAGAGGTATGGGTTGTGCTTTCCGGGGACAATAAACTAATTCATAATCAAATCATTTTTTTAAAAATCAAATCAAGTTTTTATGACGCTTATACTTCCAGCAACCATGCAATACCAGTCCCCTGTTACCGTCCACGTATTGATATCCGATCCATGTATTATACTTGTCTACATTCCATATAAACACAACCGGATATAATATCCGATATATGCTTAACTCAGCACTAAAGTTGAATTTATTACTCTATCACTTAGCGAAAAGCGGTTTGTATTTGACCAATGAGATAT
This sequence comes from Amphiura filiformis, assembly GCF_039555335.1. Taxonomy (NCBI): domain Eukaryota; kingdom Metazoa; phylum Echinodermata; class Ophiuroidea; order Amphilepidida; family Amphiuridae; genus Amphiura; species Amphiura filiformis. The sequence goes on from NC_092629.1 coordinate 8,135,330, forward strand.
TGGCGCTTTTTGCAACGCAATAAAAAGCGCCCTACCTCATTGGGTAAAAACCAATCGCTGTCGCTCAGCTATGTAGTATAAATTTAGCTTTAGATGTTATGTTTGCAGACAGGTTCTGCCCCTCTTTTAATCCGTTGATTTTTGGTTTGAGACCAAAAGAGAAACTAAAACTTATAATTTCAAACGAGGGAATGACGTATTTAGGCACTTCTTTAGCTCGGATTAGTAATGATACCAAATTTAACGCCCTCTACAATAGCATTTAAATATTATGAATTTGGTTTTAAAAGGATTGCATTATTATTTTTTTTTTTTTTGATCCCGTGCAACATCAAATTACTAACTCGCCAAATATGTGACTTGGGCACTTTTGCAGCCCAGGGGTCCATTTCACTAAACTTTTAACCTTCGTAACTCAAGTAACCGTTCGTAAAGCTACGAACACCTAATGCTAGACGTAACTTTACGAAAGGTCCCTAGAGCAAACCCCTTTTACTTACGAAGGGTATAAGTAAGTTTACTGAAATGGAACTTACGACTTGAGACTTATGAAGCTTAAAATTGAGCAAAATGTACCCATGGTCTTCATTTCTAATTTGCATCTGTTATTAAATTGAATTTATGCCATATTTCTTACAGGATTGATCGGATAGATACTAATAAACCGCGTGGCATGAGTAGCTCGTCCTTACGTAATGTGGATGGGTATCCATTACGTAAATCGAAGAGCCTTACTTGGACCCCCAGCAGTGACCAAATCGATATGCACATTATAGGCTTCGGTGCTGTTGATACCGCTGGGTACGTTGACATAGGACAGAAGTCACCACATAATATGAATGTGACTCTAGCCGTTTTTAAAGCTTTGGTAAATAGAGATCTATGCAAGAGAGAGCGAGAGGGCAGTATATCAATTTCAAAGGTAGAACGTATCAATTCAGCATGAAAAGTAAGCACAAGAGGGCGGCATAGATGGTTAATTAACGGTGCAATACTGCATCGCTGATCCCTGTTCTAATAATTCAAGAGAATTCATGTGTAACGTGATCTACTTAAAAATTGTGCTGAGGGTAACGACTCTTTTTTTATTTTATCTTTAAAGATTCTCAGGCAATTGGTCCAGTGTGAGTCTGAATGTAGTTGACGTGCCACCCTTATCGCCTTCAGCAATAGACAGTTACCCATCGGAAAGAGAAGAAATATATTCTCCTCTACGCTGGTCTGTGGTTTTTAACCGACCGGTAAGGAAGAAAACAATCAAGCACAAAAACACAAAGCAAACCAGGCAAATAAACACGCAATAAGTAGCTGAACAGACACTTATTCTTAAGTAGATAATAATTATTGTTTGCAACTGCATGTGCTAGTCTAGGGGAAATCCATAACCCTTGACCGTGACCATATGACATTAATCTTCCACGGGAGCGTGAATAACAATAGGGTTTTCTGAACGGGTGATTTAATTTGAAATCTACACCTCTATGTTGGAGAATATATGCCATGTCTTCCTTACAGTGTGTATGGATTTCAACTAGAAAAGCAATGTTCATTTTTGGTATGTCTCTCATTTCCGCAATTTCAATAAAGATTTACAGCATGAAAGACGACTTTTTATTTTTATATTTGTAATCTACACTCCAAAGGGGCCCTACAATAAATCACTTCATATCTGTTTGGAATTGTATTTATTGATCAATACATCATTAATGTGTATGCAGGTCTCCTAAGAGGCAAGGGCGTCAATCCGAAGTTGATCGGGGGGGTGCACAATTTTTTCAAATACTACCGCGAAGCAGGTTTCTCGTCGCGCTTGGCCGGCGCAGGAGGTGTCGAAGGGGAATGTGCCCTTCCTCCTGAGTCGTTGAACATATTTACAAATTTGGGGGCCAAATGAAGGTATACTTTTGACACTATTATTGTGTAAAATTTTATTTGAAAAAACTTTAAAAAAAGGTCCAATTTAAGCAATTTGCTGTTCATTTCATACTGTTAAAAAAAAATGTGAACATTATTCGACCCGATTTAGCTTCGCAGCGTGCGAAAATTTCAGTTTTCCCTTTGAAGTGAAATTGTGTCGGCTTCTTAATAGGTATATCACCCCAAAAATAAGCGCAGCAGAAACATGTTATTTGACGCTTTTAATTGAATCATCGTTATGAATGCTTCAAAAAACAAAAAACAGAATTGAAATCGGATAACGCAAAGTGATGTAACGTCAACTTGAAGATAGCCGGAAATCAGGTGAAAACCTGCCACAAATTGCTATAAATGGCAAAATGGTAACTTTTGGGATTTGTAATGCTTATTCGGACACTTACTTGAAAAGGTAGCATTGATTTAAGTATCACAGATTAATTGCATATCTTTCCGGACTTCGTTAAAGAAAACAAGATTAAAAAATCTCTCCTCGAATAAATGTAATAAATCCACCAAATATACAATTTTAGCCATTTTGACCAATCTGCAGACAAATAAAAGCTTAAAAATGACTAAGTCCAGCTAATTAATATGCAAAAATAATGCCAACAGAGAACCGTACATGATATGAGGATGCGGGTTTTTTTGCACACATAAGTACCCAAAGTTCTTTCATTTGGTAACAAAAAATACACAAAAAGTCATTAATTATGCAAATTAGCTAATTACATCTAATTATATATTTATGCAATTCTTATGTTAATTAGGCATATGTAATTTTTACTTTTTTCAATGTTTTATTTATGTTTTATTCATACAGCATGATTTTGTCAAATATGAACCTGCTGTGATGTTGAATAAAGAAACTGCAGTTAATTGCCTAAGTGCACCGAGTTTTCAGTTGGTATAGGGAAGTGTTTCACTCATTGTCCAAGGAAAAAAAATACATGATAACAAACACTGGTATTTCAGACCGGTGGTACTAGGTCCTCTATTTCGAGAGACCTATATTTATTAATTTATGGACGATCTAAAAAAATTCATAAAACAGGTCTTAACTCTTAAACTAGGCAGTGTTTAATTTCGGCGGAGTTGATAGTGATTTAGGAAATGTTTCACCTACCATATATTAAAAAGACAAATTATTGTGATCAATAAAACATAACGAGGAAATCGTTTTTGACATGTATGTTTTCAAAAATTGGCCAACTTTGATCCGCGCGCTTTTTGATTCACTGTTATGTATGCGTGCACAGTATGACAGAATTATTGTGCAGCCACTGTGACATACCTATTCTTAACTTGTATAATATGCGTCTTGTTCATTTTCTGCAATCCTGCTTCTAAGGGTAACTGCACGTATTGTTCAAACAAAACTTATACGTTATACTATTTTAGCCCCAAATCAATGTGAATTTGAATATAAAGCCAAAAATCAACTTATAATACCAAATATTGCCTGTATTTGTGTGTGTGGGAGATTTGATATTATACCCCCCATCTCAAAATGTGACGAGGGCATTTTGCTTAATAAGTCATTATACTGCAGAATATTTTTACACTCCTCTTTTATTATTGAAAAAACCCAGATTCGACGCCCAACTCAATCAGCATATATAAATCTCATAAGCCAAGACGGTAGTAGAGTCGTCGGACGTGTTGATTCGTCCGCTCCATTGCAAGCCGAATTCGGAACCCAAGAAATAATCTTCGACATATTTATAGACGACTTCCCAGGAAGGAAGAAATACACCTTACAAATTGACGAAGGCGTTGCAATTGATGCAGAATATGGTGATGTAAATTGTCCATTTCCTTCATCACCAGACAATTGGAAAGTAATTCTTGACGGTAAGGATGAGTATTTTAGCTGTAAATACCAAAGAATTATTTATTATTTATCTAATAAATGGATTCTAGTGAATAGGAATGAACACTTTGTGCAGAGAGAGGAGGCTTAAAGGCATTCCTACAATGCACTATGATTGGGAAATTATTTGGTCAATATAACCTAATCTTAAAGGCAAAGTCCCCATTATCACACACACAAAATGGTAATTTTAAAATTGCAGCCAACGAAATAATAGTTGAGACTTTTCAAATTAAGTTGGATTTTCTTATAGAAAACATTCTTAATGTCCCACTACATTAATTTTGTTCATAAGTCTCAATGTTTTGAATGTTAAATAAAAGGATGAAAACACCAGATATTTACACACAATCCCAATGCAAGGTATGGTCAACTGTCAAATGTGTACACAAGCCAGACATACCAAGGTCAGAAACCCCATTGGGTTATGGGAATGTCTTTATACATCCTCTGCAGCCCGCGCTTGACAGCTTCAAAATGGGTTCAGGATAGAAAGAACAACTATATGACACATAGACATATTGAAGAAGCAAAAGATAACAATATCCCTGCTGTACATATATCGACTTAGCAAGATGGCAAAAATTCTACACGCTGTTGACAAAATGAATGAGAATATCAAAGCTAACGTTTCATCGCCAGCATATAGAAACATTCGAAATATGAAGCTGGTGTACTACAAGGTGATGCATTGAAATCATACCTGTTTGTGGTTGTGCTTGGCTTGCCCCGGGAATGGCTTTTGATAATGGATTGTTGAAGTTGTTGAGAAAATAAAATAGCAATCGCATCCTTTTTGAACTTTGACATTTGACCGCTCCTTTCTTGAATACATTTCTACGACTTTTCAGAAAATAAACGTTCCATCAAGATGAATCATTAATGATATACACTTATCCGCAGCTACTGGTATTTCCTTTTCAGATGCAAATCATTGATTGAAATAATTTGAAAATTGGGCATTATCGTAAAATTCAGATATGTTCAATCGACAAGCGATGCTTGATTATCATTATTATAATACAATATCAATTAATTGCCATAATATTAATAATTAAATTTATATATATATTATATATAATGTAGTTACCAGTGGCGTAGCTGCCGGGGGCAGGGGGGCGGTTTTTTTGCCGGTCGCCCCCTGGCAAAAAATGCCTATTTTGGGCCCCCGCCCCTAGTGCAAGGAAAAAGAGGAAAAGAGAGAGAGAGAGGAGAGGAGGGAAGAGAGATATTGGAATCCATACGATATGCAATACCATACGATTATCATCAATAAGCCTGGCAAAATTGTCTATTTGGGCCCCCGCCCCCCTAGTTTGGGCCCCGCCCCATACAGGCTTGCCCCCCTGGAAAAAATCCCAGCTACGCCGCTGGTAGTTACCACTCCCCCTCAAAAAATTATTATATAAATATTGATAGAGCATCAAATCTTTCTCACGGTAGAGCAAGTGTGGCTGCGGTGCATAAGATTGAAAATATTTCCTTTGTAATAATGAAAAACTCATATCATTGTTATTCACGTCACCTTTTTTAAACATTTTATAAATAGAACCAGAGGCCATCATTGCACATCCCCCTGGAAGAAAGGTCAATACTGATCCTGCTGGAATAAAGGAAAATGCACAGCCCCCTGGAAGAAGGCATCCCCCAGGAATAAGGCCTTAATTCAGGGGAAGGCTTCCACCAAACCTGCCATCGAGCGCCACCCATCTTTGAATGTAACCCAGTTGACGCGGATATTCCTATTCCACCTGGATCGGAAGATGGCGATATATACTCTATTCTCAGTTTCACCGTTATTTCAGGGAGCAGCATTAAAGTGCCATGCATCTGTACATGGTTTGCTGTCACACTACCTGCGATACCTATAACTGATTGATTAAGGTCAAACTATATTTTATCCAAGATCTTGATAGAAAATCATACACCCGAACCATGTAACTCGACGGGTGAGTGCAATATAGTCGTATGTGCCATTATTGACGAAATCGAGTTATATACAGAAGGCTTTTCCTCCCAGCTACATATACTCAGTGGCGTAGCGTTTGGAGGCAAGAGGACACATGTCCTGGGCGCCACTAATTGACCAATTCAGCATTGATTCTGCGCCCCTCCAAGCGATGAAATTATGATATGATTGTAATGTTTGATATCTTCAGGACATTCCTCGTATTCAGAATGCAATTTGGTGTGTCTGATGATCTCTCAGGTCCCACACAAAGAATTGTGCAAACGAGCCTTTAAAGTGTTCAAAAACAAATTCAAACAGAAAATAGCATTCTCCTGCAATTTGACAAAATGGCTGATACGAATACATTGCACTCACCCGGTTAGCTATAAATAATAAAATAACCTTTTATGGATTATTATAATCAATGGTTATATTCAATTTACTTTCTATAATCATATAACATTTAAATGGAAATGAAATGGAAATGAAATGAAATGAAATGAAATGAAATGAAATGAAATGAAATGAAATGAAATGAAATGAAATGAAATGAAATGAAATGAAATGAAATAAAAAGAATCCACTTTTTTCTTGAATCAATGCTATTACGGAATTAGTCTCATTAGTCTCCGACGTACCTGTAAATCTCACTACAGTTTGTTCGGCTTATAATTCACTGTCGTAGACGTGACGTCACATTGGTGACCCCGGAGCGTTACCATAGCGACTGGATCACGCTTTCATGAGAACCACAATGGCGGTATCAATATATGGAATTTATAGATCAAATTTTTTTAAATTACCAGTCATATTTAAGACTTGCAACCACATGATTTCAGAAGAAAAACATCTTTCAAAAGTTTCCCAGCAAACACAAAAACGTTTTCATATTGTGGGCTATTGTTTAGATAAAAACGTTTTAATAACATTAAATGTCTGGTTATATAAAGGTCATGAAAACGATTTGAAACGTTTTGTATGAAAATGCACTACAACAATGTTTTAAAAATGTTGTAAAAATATATATATATGTATATAAATGTTATGAAAGCGTTTTATACGCTTATATACCCCAATATATATAACCCGACATTAAAACGTTTTCTGGCAGCCTTTTCTAACCTTTTTTGGACGATGTCGAAAACGGTTTGTGTTTGCTGGGTTACTTGGCAGTGAAACCCATAAGAAATGCTAAAACTTGATTTTCAAACAACAGAACATCGACGTGTGCTAGCGTAGATAGCGTTGTCATGCAACCGCGTGATCCATCACAACGGATGTAGGTGTGACCTCGGCAGGAGGTCACCTCTGTCTATGACAGCGAATTGGCGAAAAATGAGACTCATAACATCATTAAAGAGATTCATTTGGTAGGATTGTTGAGATCATAAACTGATATTTTTGTTAGCCAAATCCAAGTAAATACTACTCACGAATCTGACCTTTTGCCATCTTGGCTGATGGCTTGATCACAGATGAACTGGTCCACTGCTTTTCCCGCGAAGTTTCGTTCCTTTATAGTTTCCTGGTAAAGGAATTCTGGGGAGTGAGAAAACTTGGGTAACAGTTGTGGGGGAGGGGTGTCTTCTATCCGAGGAGCCAGGTTGCGCAGATGCCAGCAAAAGGTAAATCAGGCCATACCAGCAAAATTTGTTTCTTGACCCCCCCCCCCCCTGAAAAAATGGTCTAGCGACGGCCCTGTAAGTTGTTATTGTAGGTAATTATACAAGATGATTTAGTGGTGAAAAATGTGGAAAGCACAGCATGGTCGTAAGGAAGTTGAGGATGACAACGTTATTACGAAATCGGAAATCAACTTTTAATCTACGCCTATGGATCCGAAAAATGCGTAGAATGTTAAGCTATGTTAACAAATTCAAAAAGTGTCCTAAGGGCTCAACAGGCGTCAAATTTCATACACCAGGGTTGAAATTTCAAGAGTGCACACCAGTAAATACAAGTCTCCTACACTCTGGGAGGAAACAATCAGTGTTTTAAACGAGGAAACGTGCAACACGACTTAACTTAATCATGTTAATGCATAAGAAAAGGCTTAAAACCCAACTATTAGGCCCTGATTCATAGTTAATGCTCATATAGGCCTGGAAAATAGATTGTCTGTATAAAATGAGCAGGATCCGACTTTTTATGACGATTTGGCTCAACTTTCAAATGTGTTACATTTTAGAAACACCAAAAGATGGCTTAAGCTGTATAGGCTATAGGGTGACCTAGTTGGCATTTTTCTGGAAAAAAATGTTGGACTCCGTATATAATTTCAACAAGGGATGTCTTTATCTGACCTTCGACTTGCAGAAAGAGTAAGTTTTGAAGAACTGAGTCGCTCTGGAGTCAAGAAGTTTTCTCGGAGCCTGTTTGTACAGAAAGTCAATGTGGGCTATTTACTGGTGTGCACCCTCAAAATTATTCAAATGTTGTCAAAAATTGCGCCAACATAATTCTCTGGTCATAATGATTCAGAAAATGTATTGTGTGATCTATTTGCGACATTACGTTTTTTGTGGCACACAGGAGTCAAAATTCAATTCAATTTCAATGAAAATGGTCTCAAATTGTTCGTCATATAAAATGAAGTCAAATAATAAATAGCTGTTACTGTGTATAATGCTTTGTTAATGCCAAACCCAGCGATAAACGTCAACACCCAAATGTAGCCATAGGGCCTATTGATTATGAAATATGTTATGGTTCCTATGTAACGAAGCATCCTAGATGGTGAGAAATATTTGAGGGCATTTTATAATAAAAGGCCATTTGCATTGAAGTCGGAAAATATTTTGTTTTTGACCCCTGTGTGGCAAAAAACAACAACTAACCACCGCAAAATTGTGACCTTTCTGTTTAAAATTCAAGAACGGTATGTCACAGATAGGTCCAACTATACTTTTTCTGAATCGCGATGACTTTTTGACCATCATGAAAATTACCTTTTCATATAGTAGGTAATGTGAATTGCATAGGATATTGGATGTTCAATTTACTGTTTTCCGAATTCCTCTTTATTCAGACATGTTGCAATTAATGCAATAGTTTTGGCCAGTGTCTGTGTACAATGCTGAAGGCGAAAGATAGCGTACCGATACCACTACCTGTTAGAACAGATCCCACCTAACATCACCTTCAAATTTTCGCCAAGATTAATAAGAGTGGCACTCCAGAAATGCAGCAGAGCAGCCAAATTTTTAGTGTGTGGGGGCAAATTTCTTTCCCCATTTGTAAACGTTTGTCCCATTTTTACTCTAGATTGGTGAACTTCTACCTTAAAACGCCACGGGGTTTAGCTGGCCCGGCCAGCGATTCCATGCGTATGACTTGGGGGGGGTTGCGTATATTCCTTAAATTATATTTCACGAGAATAAAGTCAGATCGTTAAATCAAACATTGTATACAAATTGGAGTGTAAACCGCAATTTATTTATTTTAAATCTGCGGCTTATCGTGCAATAAATATCACTTAATACAAGGCACGTGTTTCGTGATTAGTGTGGGGAAATCGTAACGAAATACTGTAATGTACCACAAGTTGGGAATAGTGTTGCCAAATTCTATGACAGACCGTATGTCCCATAATTATATTTCACGAAAATCAGGTCAGATCGTAAATCAAACATTATATACCATTTGGACTGTAAAACAGATAGTTAAAAAATGCACATCATGTCATACGAACACACATGAAATGTTATTAAGGAATGCATAATGCTTATTTTGTTGTAAAATGTAATTAAAATTCGTTAAAATTTTGGTGGAAGAAAGCGTAAACATACGGTTGTTTTATGTGAAAGTTTAAGATTAGGCGCACTTCGTTGCCTCTGTCCAGGGAGTTGGACCACTCTTAGATCAGACCGGTGAGGATCTCCGCTGTGCTGTGGTGCGGTCTAAATCCAAACTGTCTATCTGATATCAGTTGGTTTCCAAGGATGTACTTCTGATGTTGGATCTGTACAACAGCCTCCATGACCTTGCTGATGATGCAGAGCAGAGCGATGGGGCGGTACATAGACGGATTAAACTTAATTTCTCTTGTGAATGGGAATGACGGATGCAGTCTTCCATTGGCTTGGAAAAACGCCCTTGGTGAAGCAAAGCTCAAACATCAGGCTGAGTGGTCTTGCAAGTTCTGTGCTGCACTCATTCAGGACTCTTGCAGGGATTTCATCAGGACCAGTAGCTTTATCTGGTTGCAAGTTCATGACAAGCTTCCTAACATTGTTGACCTTGCAGTCTATCTTTCCCATTGAGCATGTTGATTTGTGCTGAACTTCAGGAGCAGATTCTTCTTTGCTGGCAAGCTGGCATTTTAGCTTTGGCTTTTGATGTAGTGCAGACTTGGCACACATCCTTCACCACTGGTATAACAACTCTGGTTGACTTACCTGGCAGTGTGTTAACAGTTTTCATTCATTTCTTGCTGCTGAGGCTGCCATCTGAGTGTTGTTTTCTCAACTTGTTGTTATCGCTCCTTCTCAGCATGATTGTACTCCTTTCCGCATGATTGTACTCCTTTCTAGATAACCGCATAATCAGGTAAAATCATGGGTTATATGTCATACCCTTGCGTATTTCTATTGGAATGTGGCTGCATTAACTCTCAAGGAGGGTATGACATTAGGGAACGTAATTGAAGATCTGAGCGCAAGAACACCGTAAGTCCATATTTGGCATTTTGAGGCATGATCATTTAAACTTTAAAAAAAAAAGGATAATTTGGAAACCAAAAAAAAAGCCATAATATTGATACTTCTCAGGTACATGGGTATAGGCAAGAAGAATCATTTTGTATATCAACCAAGTAAATATCTGTAATATTGATCGATATTGATCGATTTATCATTTTTGGACTTACGGTATTCTTGCACTCGGATTGAAACAAAAGCTTATAAATCAAAACTGAATGCAGATGTTAGAAATATTTAAATATATTGGTAATCTATGTGCAAAGACGAGCAATTTGACACCTTGTTTGTTGAATTTGAAGGTTGTTTTAAAATTTGACCTCAGTTGACCTTTAACCGGAAGTGACCCTCTATCTCATTAGCCGAGCTCAAAATGTATGATCAATTATATATTATCGTAATCGTTGTGATGAGACAAGTAATTTGACATGTCTCTTGACGACATTGGACAATGTTTATTTTTTATTTTTGACCCCTCTTGGCCCCTCAAGTGACCCCTATGGGGAGGGAGCCAAATGTCAAAAAAAATTTGTCTCCATCCAATAACTTCAAAACCACCTGTAACTCAATTTCTTGCGCTCAGGTCTTCAATCTGAAACCAGTTTCGATGAAATCTGACAATTTTTTTAAATCCCTAGCGACGAGGGGAACAATGTCTATAGATTACAATATGATATAGGACTATTTATTTTTGAGTTTTGGCCCCATTGTGACCTTCGACCCTTGTGGAAGTTTAGGGGGGCATATAGAAAAAGAACTAATTCTAGTATCATTATTTGAAGTGTATGGATTCCACTATATTCCACATTAATATAGCAAAAAGGCAAAACATAGTACCTAATAATAATGCATAATGAATAATAAAAAAGTCACCCACTCAATCTTGAAAAAAAATGACTTTCATTAGCCTTATGAAATTTCAGTGTTGAAAAATTAAGAAACGCATCAACGGATATTCTCCATTGCTGTTTTAATACCATGTTAATGCCTGCATTCTGGCATTTCTACCAATATTGCTTAATTTTGCACAAATGTCTGTTAGGTCTTTTTTTAAGAAGAACCATAAAGTGATCGTCTTCACCTTCAAAAATGCAGTGGTTTGTGGTTTCGAGAAAACTGTTTTTTTGACATTTCACATCATATTTAATGTATTTCTTCATATCAAACCATCTTAGTTGACCAAATGGTATTTTATAGGGTTACTTTAACTGCACTAAATCTGCAATATGACACTCATCTTTTACTCATTCACCAGATATACACAAATTGTGGAGATTACTCGTATAATATTAATGGGGGTTGAGGCAGAACTTTTTGAATAACACTCGCACATCTCACAAATTCAATTCTATGTCTGAATCAACTAAATTTTTGAAATAAGTTTCTTTTTTCGTGGCTATCTATTAAACCATACCCTAATAAGAGGATAGAGGTAATGAAAAATCACTCAAAAATCACAAATAATGCTTCAGAAATAATTTATTCAAACCTTAAAACATCTATATAGATAGTATTGTCTTGCTAAGATAAATAACATTGATCTTGCAACATAAGCTACATGTTACACGTGTAATACAATATGATAGTAAATTCCATATTTGAATAATATCTTAAATACAGGTTAAAAGGTTTAAAGCAGTTTTATGTGATTTTTATTTGTTAACTCAAATTCTTGAATGTTCTTGTGGCTCTTGGTTTCTTGAGGAAGCAATATGCATTGTGAGAGATGAAAATACGAACTAATGTATTGCATGCCTTAACTCTAAGTTGCATTGTTATTCCTATTAGTTTTTGAATTGGACAAATAAATGTTTATGCAATTATTGAGAAATTGTCTAAAAAGTGAATAAAACAAAATAATATTTGTTCGTGTTTTCTAAACAAAAAAACGCTGTGCTATCCGCGGCATCTAACGGACACCAATACGCTATCGGTATCCGGTTGCGCCAGAGATACCAGTGTAGCACATGCGATCCAGTCGATACGGTACAATGTAGATGAAAGCAACGACATCAAAAGTTGAAAAACACTGAGCATATTAAATAGAGACACAGACAATAGTATACCAGAAATTTCCATTAAAAAAGCGCAGTGATTTATAGTGCGCTACGCACATGCACAGCGCCTAGACGTTGATCCACAAGCCTCAGCACACTTTACACAGATTGTCTTTTGTTATGATACTTTTGTCGAGTATGGTTATTATGCTTCTTAGGCATTGAAATAACATTACCAGGTTACTCCTATTATTTTTTAAAACAATAACGTTTTTGGTTTTATTCGTTTGTTAAGGGATCTAAAATGAGCGTTTATTGCGTTTCGACAGTATTTTTTGTGGCACATGAGAGCACCTCAGACCTATCAAATTGCATTCTGAATACGAAGCATGTCTTTCTGATATCAAATATTTTTCTTTTTTTGAAAATTACAATATAATACAAATTTTATGACAAATTATAAAAATTTGATATTTTTCGAATTTTTGATATATAACAGTTCTCGAAGTAAATTATATAAATCTAATGACATATTCTTAAAGTGTATGTAGCTGGGAGGAAAAGCCGACGATCAATTGAAGATTTTGACCTTTCATATTGAAGATATTTTTTTTCCCCAAAGACCTAATTTTTTTGGTGTTTTGGGAAAAAAAATCAATATCTTCAATACGAAAGGTCAAAATTTTCAATTGATCGTCGGCTTTTCAACCCACCTACATACACTTTAAGTATAAATCATCAGATTTATAAAGTTTACTTCAAGTACTGTTAAATATCAAAAATATAAATTTTTAATGATTTGCCATAAAATGTGTATTAAATTGCGAATCTCAAAATTCAAAATTATTTGATATCAGAATGACATTCTTCGTATTCAGAATGCAATTCGATATGTCTGATGTGCTCTAATGTCCCAAAATAAATACTGTCCAAACGTTCATACCCCAGCCCTTAATGAAATATGGATTATCTTGTGGAACAAAAATATAACCTCTCCGAATTTAAAGCTGCAGAAATAGTTGATGCAAGAAAGATTTTTTCATACTTCTTATTTAGCAAAGACCTGTAGTAGACACGAAATAGCATAACATAACTATTATCACGATCGCGGTTGTTGATTCATGGGTAGTTCGGTCAGATATTGGTTCTGTGTAAAAATATAAATCAAAGAAGATAAACGAATCATTTAATTTTCTTCAGTACAATGATTATATATGGGATATCATCTAGTAATATGGGATACCTCAGGTAGCTTATTGCACTTATCAATAAAAATGATATTAAGCAATCCGATTAACCTTCCAAAGTCCATACACAATTCAAAATTCATAATTGCTGAAACTGTTTTGTTGTTAGGAATTACCACTGGTTAATTAGATTAGGAGTAAAGTAAAGCAAAGATTTATAAAAAGGGTTCAATGTGCATTAACTTTTTTCAACACGTTACCAAGGAACAGCCCAATAGCCCTTAGTCCCCCAAAGCGATATAATACTAATGGTTATGCTTATCGTTAGGGTTATCATTAGGGTTAGAGTTAGGGATATGATTAGGCTAGGGTTAAGGCTAAAGCTTAGATTAGATGTTTTTGGTTAGGGTTACATATCAATTTGTAAGCGCTCTTAATATCAAAGTCATAGTTTAATGAACCGTATGACAAAACAGGCGAAAATTTTAACTTTTTGTACACGATTTGCAATTTAAAGCCATATTATAACATTTTCATTCAAAATAGATCAGCATTTCTTTGCCATAAAATGTTAGCTTTTACTGTCAGATATATCCCTAAAGAAAATTGGAATATACTACCAGCGCCGATGTGGCCAATACCTTCGGTCGTGTTATGGTACGATCCTTTGTTGTGTAGATCACCGTCCCGCGCGCCATGTACGTACTGTGTTATGAACATCGTGTTCGACTAATAAATCCATCGTAATAATAAAACGACGGTTCCTGCGTTTTATTCAAAATCTCGGATTTTGACAAAACTACAACACCTAGAGTCTTGCTTTTTGCAGGGTATGTTGTTTTAATAAAGTACAATATAATTGTGTAAAAGAAAAGAATTTTGAAAAAAAATTAAGGCGTCCTCCTCAGCAAATTTCATAATTATGACTTTAAAGGGAATTGGCCATTGCTCATTGAAATGAAGGTAGTATATGAACAATAAATTGTAGGAAAACTTGAGGTTTTTACTTTTAAAACCTACATTTTGGTCAAAAATCTTGCTTGGATCGGTCGTTTTCAACAAATTTACCACAGTCGCCTTGCTATAAACATTGAATTGCGTTATCTGTTGACGCAATGAAACACAGTGTCTTTAGGGGGAAGTGTTAGCTTTCGTTTGATATAAAAGAAACTGATTGGATGAAGGGAACACTGGAGGTTTTGACAAAAAAAATCACAGATGCCTATTTTCCACTAGATCTCATAAAGCTCTTATGATGCTATGCACTCAACTGTGAAGTATAAACACACAGTGCGTCAGAGGCTAGACTCGCTGTGCTTCGAAATATCTGTGTATTCGGATTTGTAAATAAGCTCTTCATATAGATTTACGTAAAAGTTGTACATTTTCCGACCAGAGGAATAATTTGGTTACTTTTCTTGCAACATATGCTTTCTGTATGAATTCTGTATTCTGGATTCTCAAATTGCCCAATGTTGACAATTGGCTGTCTTAGAAAAATCCAACAACCTTAAAACTGGTCTGGTACAACCAGAAAAGTAGCACTGATTTAAAAAGTGCAACTTTTGATTTCGTTACTTCCTTGAGTTTTAAATCACCATTTCTTTAATTCTCACCCAATACCTACAAATGAGCCTTAAGGCTAAAAGGTACTGACAAATTTAGTATCGATCTGGATTTAGACATTTTTGCTGAATTGGAACATTAGCCATGTTATGTTCAAAGACTTTTGTCTGACAAGGCGTTTGTTTTATAGTCATGATGGTCTAACGACACGTATCCGACAATCTACTTGGAAAAGTACTTTTATCTTTTACCTTTACGGATGCCATATATTAGACATACCTTCATCATTCAATTATAGCTTTTGCAGGTAGTCGGACAGCACACCTTGTATGGTACATTAATACTATTCGCTGACGTAACGGTAAAACTGGTCTTCTTCAGATGTATGAAGCATTTGTCGCCATCTTCCGCTCCTGGTGGAGTGGGGATATCCACATCACCTGGCTCACATTTGAAGAAGGGAGGCTCGACGGGAGGTTTGGTGGCAGGTGGCAAAACTTCGGTAGGATGCGCAGTGCCAACGATGTGCTCTACTTATAATGTGGCAAAATAATGGGTATAATACGTTAGAAATATAATAGATTAATTTGTCTCAAACAGGAAGCTTTGTTATTTTTACTTTTATTTTTACTAGTAGTAGTAGTAGTAGTAGTAGTAGTAGTAGTAGTAGTAGTAGTAGTAGTAGTAGTAGTAGTAGTAGTAGTAGTAGTACTACTACTACTACTACTACTACTAGTAGTAGTAGTACTACTAGTAGTAGTAGTAGTAGTAGTAGTAGTAGTAGTAGTAGTAGTACTACTACTACTACTACTACTACTACTACTACTACTACTACTACTACTACTACTACTACTACTACTACTACTACTGTAAATGTCGGCTGGACTCAGATTGTATTTCATTTCTGAAATGATCATAATAGACTGAGAACCAATACGTTTGATAGACTGAGGATCATGACGTTGAACAAAAACAACAGGTCAAGTGTCATTATCGCTTATATTCCAAACAAAAGTTTCCAAATTTAAATGTAAGGTACAATAAAGAATAGACACTGGATAATAGGCCTATTATATGTTATAAGTGTTTCAGCTAAATCATCTCCTTACCGTCGATAGTAACTTTCCATTCAGCTGGTGTTGAAGCAAATCCACAGTTTGCATCATCATATTCTGCATCAATTGCAACACCAGAACTAATGTGTAAAGTGTACGTCTTCACTCCCGGGAAGTCATTTATCGGCAGCATATCAAAGCTTATGTCGCTGGTTCCGAATTCGACTTGCAATGGATCAGCTGAATTCACTTGTGCGACGACTCTACCGTCTTGGCTTATGAGACTTATATATGCTGTTTGACTTGGGCGTCGAATCTGTTTTTCAATAATAAAAGGGGAGTGTAAAAAATATTATATTTTGTTATGTGGTAAAATTAGGTTTGAAAAAAGCACAAATTGCATTGCAATAGATGCATGTGAGATGTAATGCTATATGAGGCTGTTGGGAGTATCTTGGAAAGACAAGGAGACAAACATCTGGGCTAAATTACAAAATATAGCACTTTTCATGTAAAATTGACATTGCTGCCAGGGAAACGATCTATATGTTTAAAATTTAAGGCGTCGGAGTTCCACTTTGAAGTGATTCATGCCAACTAGTAAACTTTTCTATCCGCTTCAACATTTTACTAAAGTACTTAAAACTTCAAATTTAATATGAAAATGGTTAGGATAGTGGGAAACTTTATTGTTAGTTTCTAGTGATTGGTCAATTTGGATGTGAATACCAGGTGTGTGTCTTTTATGGGGAAGACACCTTTATAGACTTTTGTGTGCGTAAATGTTGGAAGTAGTTCCAAATTTTATCATAAATTCTAAATGATGGTGAACGGATAATTTGTTTTTGGAAATCAAACTTTCTATTCTTGAAAAAAAAATAATATCACAATATCAATGAATGTTTAAATTATGTTATCATTGATTTATGACAATAAATTATTTAACCCTAGAACTACTGAGCCATTCATTAATAAATAAATTAATTCATTCATTCATTCATTATTTAATTAATTAATTAATTAATTAATTAAATTAATTAATTAATTAATTAATTAATTAATTAATTAATTAATTAATTAATTAATTAATAGACTTTACTCAAACTGCTTTTGTTTGATCTGTTTTTGCGTGGTTGTTTCTTACCGGCCGGTTAAAAGCCACAGACCAGCTCTTTGGAGAACCTACTCTTTCTCCTTTCGATGGATAACTATCTTCAGCTGAAGGAGATAAAGCTGGGAAGTCAACTACGTTCAGACTCACACTGGACCAATCGCTGGAGAATCTTTAAAGACAGAAAATAAAAAGCAGTGAGACGTAGCCTTAATAGAGGCCCTTACACAGTACACAAACAATCAAATATCATTGCTTTTTACTCGAGCTGTCGCGATCAATAAACTAGTAATTCCAAAATCACTTTTTGTTAAGTATTGAAGTGAGCTATTATAAGTATGCAAGATATGTTGCATTCAATAACATAGGCCTACGTGTACTTTACTTTTACTGTCACTAATTATATAAACTATTTATGACCATAATTTATGACCAGTATAATTTTTTATTTCAACGGAATGCGTTCATCATGATTAATAATAACATATTTTAATTTTTCAAAATTCAACTATGGCATAGACTGCATCATCATCAACCGTATTCAGCCCACTGCAAGGCGAAAGTCTTCCTAAGTTGACACCAAAGATTCCTGTCATTTGCCTTTGTCATCCATCTGATCTCTATGAAACTTGATATCTCATCCCTCTATCTGATTTCTTTCTGTCTATCTTTGCCAGCCACGATGGGCAGCCCAATGCCACTTATCCTAATTGTGTGGATTATGTCTGTAACTTCTGTTTGGCTCCTAATCCATGCCACTGTTTTCATATCCCTTTTGGTGAAGCCCACCATGCATCTTTCCATGCTATGCTGTACAGTTAGTTTTCAGTTTTTGCTCCATCCTCTTAGGCACCAAAAACAAATTGGTTCGATCTTTGGATCGATCGTCGATTCTGCTTCGATGCTTGTTATTAATGAATTATCAACTAGTTTGAATTAACGCTAAATTTATATTGGTCAATATCACTACAGGCACAAATTACTATTTAATCACAATTAAAATAGTAAACTAATTGATTTCATGAATAATAAGGATCGACCAAGCATCGATGGTCGATGGAAAGATCGAACTTATTTGGCAATTTTGGAATTAGTTGATAAAATCAGTACTTCAGTTGAAAATAATGAAACTACAGCAGGAATATTTTTAGATTTGTCTAAAGCCTTCGACACAATTGATCACAGCATTTTGTTATACAAGTTAGAGTATTACGGGTTCAGGGGAAACGTATTAAATTGGTTTACAGATTATTTGTACAATAGGAAACAATATGTATATTACAATTCATGTAAATCCAGCTATATGAGCATTTCATGTGGTGTACCTCAGGGGTCGATTTTAGGCCCATTACTATTCATACTGTATGTTAATGATATTATAAATACTACCTCTGTTCTAGAATTTGTTTTGTTTGCAGACGACACTACTATTACCTATTCACACCCAGATATTATATCTAAACTTGATCTCATTAACAAGCAACTAGAAGAGGTCAATAATTGGTTTAAAGCAAACAAGCTGTCTGTAAATGCAAGCAAGACAAATTATATGCTACTTGGTACAAGTCGTAAAACATGTATTTGCAATGATAGTGTTAACATTGTATTGGATAATACGAATTTGGAAAGAGTTAAAAATACAAAATTTCTTGGAGTAACAATCGACGAGAACCTGACATGGAAAAATCATATCGATAACATTGCAAAAAACATGTCTAAGGGTATAGGAATCATTAACAAAATTAAACATTTCGTACCTGAGCATATTCTATATTCATTATATTGTACACTGATACTTCCTTATGTTAATTACGGTATTATAGCATGGGGCAGCACTTGTAAAACATACTTAGATAAACTTTTCAAGCTGCAAAAGAGGGCACTTCGAATTGTATCAAATAGTCATTACCTAAGTCATTCAGCTCCTCTCTTTCAGAACTATAAAGTACTTAATGTCTACGATACCTATAATCTTGAATTAAGTACTTTTATGTATAAACATTTTACCAATCAACTTCCAGAAGCATTTCAAAAGTATTTTGTAAGGCGGAGTACTCTGCACAAGTACCACACGAGAAACAATGAAGATTACCAGGTTCCTAAATCTAAAACGAATTTCGCTCATAAAACCTTAAAAACAGCGGGCCCAATTAAGTGGAATTCACTTGAGAAACATATAAAGACTATAAAGACGATCAAGCATTTCAAAACCAAAGTGAAAATAATATTATTCTTAATTACATTTAGTATTTTATCTAATTTCCTTGTACGGCTCAAAGTAATTTAATTGTGTATCGTATTATCTGTAATATAGTTAATGTAGTATTGAATTTATCTCTGTAATTTCTTGCATATTCTTGATCACAAAACAGGCTCTTTTGGTTATTGTTAGGGTAAATGAGGGGGGGGGTGTTTTTGACATTTTGCGGTATATTTTGTTGTTGTTGTTGTTGTTGTTGTTGTTGTTTTTGAAACTTTTTTTGTTAGGACAGGGGTTCTTAATACAGGCCATCCGGCCTTCCGAGAACCTCCTCATTCAATGTATGTGTTTAATTGTTGCGCTGTTATATTTTATATTTGAATGAAATAAAGATGAATGAATAAAAAGATGAATGAATGAATGTTCCTATCGCCTTAGTAAGTGATCATATTTCAGCTCCGTAGGTCATGGCTGGTAGTACACTTTGATTGAAAACCTTGCGTTTCAGACAAGTTGGCATCTTGCTTCTCATGATGTCGTTGAGTTTACCAAATGCACACCAACCAGCCTTAGTCTTCCTCTTTACTTTATCCATGTGATTGTGAGTCATGTTGATTAGTTGTCCTAAGTACACAATCATATTGATCCACCTTTTCTATTTCTGTGTTCCCTACCATGACTGTTCTGTGGCAAACTGGTTGAACATGACTTTTGTCTTTTTCATGTTAATCCTAAATCTTTTGCATTGTCTGTTATAAAAATTAGAATCGTCCCTTTCTAAGACTTGAAATGCTTAAACGATTTGCTGAGCGACCAGGGTAAAAACGGCTTTACATTTCAAAAAAAAAAATCTGCAAGGTCGCCCTCCTCTAAATAATAAAGGAATGTTGATGCAGTTGGTTAATACTTTGGTGTTATTTTTTAGAGGTTAATAACTGCGCATCGGTTATTTGGAGGGCATTGTGAAAAAACTAAACATTTTGCCTTAGGAACCGAGGTCCAAAGCAAAATGTTTAGATTTTTGATAATGCCCGACATATTACCGATGCAAAGTTATTAACCTCATTCATAACCGTCACTTTCATCTCTTCACTTTACAAAATAACACACAATTTTCCTCAAAATTAAACAATTTTTACGTTTTACCTTTCCAAAAACCGATCAGGCTAAAAAAGGATGACCAATAACAAAAGTGCGAATCACAATCTGTGCAAATTTGATAGCGCGCAAACCAAATACGGCGACCGGCGCCCTCGCAATTTGTTCGACGCACAACACGGCGCGCGCGGAGGTTACTAATATTTACGCTGACGAAGCGGGGTCCACTGTTTAGAGGTTAATAACTGCGGCGTATAATATTGCATGATGCGCAACTTCAACCTTTGCTTTTGCTATATCTACTATCAGGTTGTAGGAACTGGTGGCAATAAGATCACCGGTCTCTAATCGCCTCTCTGTAATTACCCAACTCCCACGTCCTCGAAGATTGACGTGGACTGCTACTCAGTGCATGTCAATCGCGTATACCCTGGATATCTCGGCTTTGCGGCTGACGGACTAAGGGTGAGGAATCCCTGACAGAAACCTCTACTGACACCACGTCCTGCCAGCGCGTCGGTATATGGTAAAAACGCCTCATGAAACTATGGAAGACAAGGAAATAAGAGGTTGTAAAGCCCATGGCCAGAAGGGGCGCAAACATCAAGTACCTGATGATTGCAGATTGCCCAGTCGTGACATAAGATGTAATTCTTTGTATGGCGTCACACAGTTAAAGCCAATAGGAAGCTATGTGACTGATGATGGTCACAAGATTGGACACACACAACTCAACATATGTACGTATAATACAAGAACATTGAGAACGGAAGTTTGCTGCGCAACAAGGTCTTATCATTGGTAACACATACTTCAAGAAACATAAAAACAGGTATTGGACCTGGGAAAGTCCACACGGAATTACAAAGAACCAAATAGACTTTATGCTAAGTAGCCAGCGTGGATTTGTTGAGGATTGTTCTATCATCAAGAGTGTAGACATTGGTAGTGACCACATGATGGTCAGAGCAAAGATACACATAGACAGGATATTGGCAAGACTCAAAATCATCAGAAATCAAAAGAAAACAAGTTGAACATACTGAAACTGGAAGAATTGAAGAATGATTTTCAACTGGAGTTGAATAACCGATTTGCATGTTTGGACATAGAAAATGCAGATATAGATACCAAATATGAGCTTATATCCAATACAATAGTGGAGGTAGCTGAAGAAATAGCGCCAAGAGAGAGAAAGACCAACCAGGCCACGGAGGAGGACAAGGCAATCGAAGAGTTAAATAAGAAGAGGAAAGAACTTAGAGAAATAGAACCAAAACAGAAGATAGAATACTCGGAACTAGTCAAAACAGTGAGAAAGAAAGGACGAAAAAGAAGTAGAAAGAGAAAAAAGCAGCAAATTGAATCCATCCTAGAAAGTGGCAAGGGACTAAAACAGATTACAAAAATGAACAGCAAGAAAACAAGAATTAGCCAAATGAGACAAAAGATTGGAAGCATCACCACAGACAGAGAAGAAATCCAAAATGTGTGTGCAGAATTCTACCAAGACCTGTACAGCAGTAAAGCAGATTAAAATAGCGGACCCAGAGTACCCAAAAAATCAACCGATGACACTGAAGTATCAAATGTAACAGTTAGAGAAGTGGAAGGGCAGTAACACAAATGAAAGACAATAAAGCACCTGGACCAGATGACGTATCAAGTGACATTTTTAAGATAGGAGGGGAGGAGATCAGCAAACAGTTGGTGAAACTCTATAATCAAATCCTAAAAGACAAGAAGATACCTGAGAAATGGAAAGAGGCAAAGATCATTCTACTTCATAAAAGAGGGGATAAAGCAGACATCAAGAATTACCGGCCGATAAGTTTGCTTTCTCATGCTTATAAGATATTTACCAGAATAATCCAAAACAGGATCCAAAGAATACTAAATGAAAACCAGCCGAGGGAACAAGCAGGATTCCGGACAGGTTTCTCAACAACAGACCATCTACACGCATTAAACCAACTAAAGCTTTGTGTAGGATACATAGACTATGAAAAGGCATTTGATTCGGTTGAACATTCAGATCTCTTGCATCCCTAAGAATATGAGTCAATGAAACCTACGTGCTCATCATAGAGGATATCTACACAGATGCAGTAGCCACGATCCATTTGGACAATGATGTGTCAAATCATATTCACATAAAGAGGGGAGTGAGGCAAGGGGAAACAAGGAATAATAATAGATGGAGAATGGCTGACAGACCTGAGATTTGCAGATGATGTTGCTTTAACAACAACATCAGTCAAGGACATGGAGACTCAACTAAATGGTTTGAACAGTGAAAGCAAGAAGATCTGTTTAAAAATACACAAAGGGAAAACAAAATTTATGACAAATTTCGAAACAAATGAGCCCATTGTAGTTGAAACTGATGATATAGAAAAAGTAGAAAGCTACAAATATCTTGACCAGACTGTGAAGCTGGAAGACAACACAAGAGAGGAAGTACTAATCAGAATTAAGGCTGGCTGGAGCTGCTTTGGCAGACATAAAGACATTCTGTGTGATAGAAAACTATCAATGATATTAAGGAAGAGGGTCTTCAATCAGTGTGTGCTGCCAACAATGACATACGGCTGCGAAACGTGGACAACAACTAAATACCTAGAAGAAAAACTGTTAGCAGCACAGCGTGCAATGCAAAGAAGAATGCTGAATATCACAATACGGGAAAAAATTAAGAACTCGCATATAAGAAATAAAACCAAAGTCATATGCAAATTAAGGCTGCAAAAGATCTGAATGTTCAACCGAATCAAAGCAAATATGGTAGCGCGCAATCCAAATAAGGCAGCCAGCGCGCGCGCAGTTTGTTCGACGCACAACAACACGCAAACGCCGGTCAATTGTGTGCGGCATTGGCACAATTACGCATTTTGCGGTCAATTGTGAGATATTAATGACCTCAATTTGCGTTCGCGTTTTCGCAAATAATAAAATATGATTGGATCGCACGCATCGCGTTTATTAATGAGGTTGTGAATGTTTATTAGTGACCGCGTATATTAATGAGGTTATGAATAGATATTAATGACCTCGATTTGCGTTCGCGTTTTCACGAATAACTAAATGTGATTGGATCGCACTAATCGCGTTTATTAATGAGGTTATGAATTATACATACTTTCTAGACAGTTTATTGATCGATTATCAGTCATAAACCTCTAATTAACAATAATAAGTGCACCCAGCCAACACACTACGTTTTCATGACGTTCGCTGATGTTGTACTAAGGTTGTCATTTACGTTGTAAATACGTTAAAATTTGTGAGCTCGTGTTATGACAATGTTATTTTAAAAGTTGATTTTTGGACGTTGATATAACGTCATTATGACGTTATTTCGACGTCAGATTGTGAACGTATCATTAAAATGTCTCTATTAACTCCGGTCAACCGTTGTAACAACGTATACGTATACGTTCTCAACTTGACGTCGAAACAACGTCATAATGACGTTATATCCACGTCCGAAAATCAACGTCGAAAATAACGTTTTCACAACACGCAGTGCATCATACATTCCATACGGTTTAATAAGAGCATAAGAAATAGGTTTTTGTTCCAAGTAATGGCTAGCAGCACCTCCACATAAATGACTTTTGTCCTATGTCATTGATACTACTTATGTCAACTTACCCACCGCTATCAACAGCACCGAATCCAACGGTAGTACCGATTTGTTCAGTTCTTGGAGTCCATTTAAGGGTCTTCGATTTTCGCAATGGATACCCATCCACATTACGTAAGGTCGAGCTACTCATGCCATGCGGTTTATTAGTATCTATTCGATCAATCCTGTAAGAAATACGACAAAAATATACAAATAATAATATCCCACAATGCTATATATAACGATTATAACTTATAATCACTTGCTCCCACAACATGAGCATTAATCATAACAAAATTCAATACAAATCAAAAGACATTGTAAAGAAAATAATGAATTTTCGAAGACCAAACTCAGCTAAACTTTATGCCCATTTTATGAGAGCTGGTCATAGTGAGTTACGGCTTTCTGGTTCTGAACCCACGATAATTTTGGTTGCAACATATTGCCGGTTCCGATAATTTTAAAGACTTTGCATACTTTGCAAACATACATGACATTTGAAGCACTCGGATTCGACATTGCTACCATACATGCCTACGTAACTTTTTTCGTTAAAATCTGTGAATCCAGTGCCGCCGAAAAAGAAGGGGGGAGTTAAGGGGGTGCATTATCCCCGGGCCCTGGGTCTTAGTGGCCCGTAAAAGAGTAAAGAAAGCATACCTTAAGGGATGGGGTATGAGCGTTTAAACAGTATTTCTTGTTGGTGATGAGAGCACACCAGAGATATCGAATTGCATTCTAAATACGAAGAATGTCCTTCTGATATCAAATAATTGTGATTTTTTGAAATTTGCAATGTAATATACATTTTATGGTAAATAATCAAAAATTGATATTTTTGATATTTAACAGTCCTCAAAGTAAATTTTATAAATCTAATGATATGTACTTAAAGTGTTTGTAGCTGGGATGAAAAGCCGACGATCAATTGAAAAATTTGGCCTTTTGTATTGAAGATATGGATTTTTCCCCCAAAACACCAAAAAAAATAGGTCTTTTTTGTGAACAAATGTATATCTTCAATATGAAAGGTCAAAATTTTCAATTGATCGTCGTCTTTTCTCCCAGCTACATACGCTTTAAGTACATATCATTAGATTTTTAAAGTTTACTTCGAGGACTGTTATATATCAAAAATTTTAAAAATGTCAAATTTTAATAATTTGTCATAAAATTTGTGTTGTATCGCGAATTTCAAAAAATGAAAATTATTTGATATCAGAAGGACTTTCTTTGTATTCAGAATGCAGTTCGATATGTCTGATGTGCGCTCATGTCCCACAAAAAATACTGTCGAAACGCTCATTCCACATCCATTAATAGCTTTTAAAAGGCCTGTAAAAACAAAGAAAATGGGGCGCGTTAAAAAGCAAAAATAGATACGTAGTAATTAGTCTTTGTTTTGTTATATGGGCCAACTAAGGTCTCTTTTATTTGCTTCTCAGTTTTTACATGCACACCAGAGGTCTCTCTCCTTCTTACGGGCCCACGGTATCTGTGTGTTGGTTTTTATCGGGCCCACTACGGTCTCTATCCTTCTGCTGTTCTTTCTGCTCAAGTCATCCGCTTTGTTCGGGGTTTGTAGTTCGCCTCATCGCCCTCGTCTGCGTTGAAAGACTTTGGAAAATATTGTAACCGCTACAGAGGACACTGAGTGAAGTTAGCATCCGCGTCTGTCGCAATGGTAACACGCACACAAGACAAGACGTTAGAGTATATTATACAGGCAGCAGCATGGGAGTCAATCCGGGGGGGGGAGGGGACTTGCCCCCCCTCTTGCGCTAATGGGCACCAGTATGTTGAAAAACAACTGGATATTAAAGTCGCATACGATTTAAGGGGTACTACACCCCTGTCCAATTTTGTGCCTATTTTTGCATTTTTCTCAAAAATCATAGTGCATTGGTGACAAGTAAGATATGTATATTATAGGGGCAAGGACTACAACTACTGCACTGGAAATTTTATTTCAAAACAGACAACAGTTGTGGAGTTACAGTCAAAAATGAGGGAAAACCAGTATTTGATCAATAAATCAATAACTCTAGATCTTTACCCGACGGCCGAGAATGTGCCTAGGTTGTATTGTACCCCCAAAATACATAAGCCTAACACCTCGCTACGTCCTATTGTGGATTATACGGCGACCATTGGGTACAGCACTTCTAGATGGCTGGCTGATATCTTGGGTGGTTTGGTTGTAAATACACAGCGTCATGTGAAAAATTCAAAGCATCTAGCAGAAGAACTGGCTGAGTTGGTCATTGAAGAAGACGAGATACTCAATTCTCATGATAATGTCAGTTTGTTTATAAACACTCCTATCGACCATGTTCTGGACATAGTGAAACACAGACTGGAAAGAGAAAGCTTGTTGAGAGTTTACAACAAAGAAACAGGTTTCAACTTGACTAGTGAGGATGTGGTGAAACTTCTGGATTTTATTCTGACCACCACCTATTTCACCTTCAGAGGGAAGATTTACCGTCAGTTGTTTGGGACCGCGATGGGAAGCCCAGTATCACCGATTGCGGCTAATATCTTTATGGAAGCTCTAGTGCAACAAGCTATTACTACGGCTCCCCTGGATTGTAAGCCAAAATTGTGGCTATGATATGTTGATGACATCCTCGAGGTGGTGAAGAGAAACACGGTACAACAGCTAACAGACCACATCAACAAAACTGATAAATCAGACTCTATAAAGTTCACCTATGAGGAAGAGTCGGAAGGAACCATCCCATTTCTGGATACCCTCATATTCATATTCATATTCATATTCATATTCATATTCATATTCATATTCATTCATTCATATTCATATTTTATTTCCATAAAAATCAAAGACATTACATACAAAATAATATATAAACACGGTACATATGGAGGAAAAGGCTGGAAGACCAAAAAGGTCTGAAAGTTAGCCTTTCCCTGAAATCAAATGAAATTAACAAAATAAATCAACATTACATAACATAACCAAAAGACAAGGGGGGGGTGCTCACGGAAAAGATTAATTATATATAGAGATCAGTTTTGTTTTGAATTGATTCATTGCGGAAATGTTTAACAGATTTTGAAGCTTTCAGATTTTTATCTAAAGAATTCCAAAGAATGGGACCTCTTGTACGTATGGCATGATCAGAAAAGACTTTCTTATTTTTGGTTAGATTTAGGTCATTTACATATCGTGTCTTGTAGTTATGTATGTCAGAACGTTTGGTAAAATAATTATCAAATGAACAGGGCAGCTCATTTATAGAGTGCCTGTACATGAATGTACCTAATTCCAGTGTGTACATATCTTCAACTTTTAATATGTTATAGTCAGAAAGGAAGACGGTACGGTTAAGCTTCTCGTTTACCGCAAGCCAACCCATACGACCAGTACCTGAGTTTCCAGTCCCACCACCCACTGCACCAAAAAATGGGTGTCATAAGAACTCTGTTTGACAGGAAAGATAGCATTATAACCGAAGAGGAAGATAAGATCGCAGAAGAAGAGACGGTCCAGGAAGCGCTGAAAGTATGTGGTTATCCTGATTGGACATTTAAACGGATGAAAGACCAGAAATCCACCAAGAGTACAGAAGAACAAACAAAGAGCAAAGGGATGGTTGTCCTGCCATATGTCAAAGGCGTCAGTGAAAGAGTGTCGAGAGTCATGAAATCCTACAACATCTCTACTGCTATGCGTCCACACAGCACCCTTAGGAAACAGCTGGTGCACCCGAAGGATAAACGCAAGCCGCTTAATACAACTCAAGCCATATACAACATTCCTTGCTTGAACTGCGATCTCTCATACGTGGGAGAGACGGGAAGGAAATTTGGTACTCGACTAGATGAGCACCGCGCGGAAGCAGAAAAAGAACTTGGAAAAACAGTCACCAGAGCAAGCAGGAAAGAATCGCTTACAACCATCCATAAATCGGCAATCACAGATCATGTTGCAGAGAGGAACCATGTCATCGGTTGGGGGGAGGCAGAGGTGATAGGCACAGAGCAAGACAGATATAAACGTTGGGTCAAGGAGGCTATAGAGATCAGGAAGAGAAGGGGCGCCACCATCAACAGAGATTTAGGTCAATATCAGCTTTCTCAGATTTTTGATGAACTGCTACATCCTGGAAAAAATCCATCAAAACATCCAACAGGAAAAAAATCAACTGGCAACACAGTCAACAAGTCAATCACCAAGAAATCAATAGGTGATTGGATGACCAGTTCACAGTAGCAGTCTTCATTCCAGTCACCTACCTGGACAACCGATTCTTTAGAAATGCTTAGTCGCGCTAAAAGTCGATCGATACATGTTAAAATCAGCACAATTCAGAGATACACCTTTTTGCTATGAAATTAATTTTCTCGGTCAAATATAAAGCAATATTTTTTTTCTTCTGTAATGTCAGTTAAAAACTTGGTGCTTGGATACATTTTTTTTAAAATCCTGGTGTTAAAATTAAGCATCAAATTGTATCTTTTAGTGTGATATTTTTGATTTTTATAGGCCTTGAGTTCGCCTGCGAGCTTTTTACGGAATTGATTTTTAGCGTCTCAAACTAATATAGTTTGCTAAAGAAAGATATTTCCCACCTCTGTAAAGCACATCGTGTGGGTCTATATATTATAGTTTTGTCAGAATTTCCGTTTTTATTTTACCCTTTTTCCCTTCATGCTCTGAAAATGTCAAACTCGGTGCTTTTATCTCGTGCGCAACCAGCCGAAATAGTCGATATTTTCATTGTTGTCATCCAGGGCAATTTTCCATTGAAAAGCAAAGATCATGAAGATTGCCCGACTAGCGATTTGGTAGCCCAAATCCCCAATTGGTAAATGAGGTGAATTTTAAAAATTTGCTCCCGTGATAGCCTGCAATTTCAATTTATATGGATTCCATGATTATGAAAACCATTTTGTCTGTCTGTGTGTTTGTTTACCTAGGATAGTCCGTATTAAGAGACGCACGCTTGAGGTTCATGAAAATCCACGGTCCAATCGCGGGTTGCCATTTTCATTACACCCTTCAGACTTGTGTTCGGGTTTCTGTAGAGATTCATCAGTGTTCGGGTTTGTTTTTAATTTGACATGTATGCCTATATATAGGCCTAACCATATTTGTCATAATTAAGCGCTATACCTAAATGTATAGATATGCTATATATTATTATGTAATATCATGTACATGTAGGCCTATAGGGTGGGGTGGGTGCAGAGGTGTGTGAGGTGGGTAGTGGGGGTGTATGTAGGGAAACTTTGGTGTGGTAATCAACACACTTTAACCATGACTTTCAATGCAAGGCTTATTGTTGCCACAAATGTTTTTTTTTTTCCTTAAGGTTATTTAATAAGTTTTATAAACTTCCATGTTTAACCTGGTATTGTTTTGGCTGCTTCATTAGGGCCTATGACTTTCGGTGGGTTTCCAAAAGCAGTTTCAAACAAACACAAACAAAAGGCACCATACCCAGTCACCTTCATGACAATTGAAACACTACGTCAAGTATTAACATCCAAGTTATTCTGTTTTTAGGCAAGCAATTTTAAATAATTGCTTGAACAGGTTTTTGTTTAAAACAAACACCTGTTTAAGTTAACAATGAAAATGAATGGTTCTTATAAGGCACAATCTCTGATGAGGAACTCAAAGCGCGTAAAGCACGAAATTTACAAACAAACATAAAAACAATCAATTTATAAAGATGTTTAAAAACAAAAACCTGTTTAAGTTAACAATGATAATGAACGGTTCTTATAAGCCACAATCTCTGATGGTTCTTATAAGGACAATCTATTTCTGGCGTTTAAATAACGAAAGTCTGGGGCGTTACGCCGGGGCGTTACGAAGGTTATTTCTTTGGAAGTGTGTTCCAAACAGTTTGCTTGATCATAAAACATACAACGTAATATAATGTTTTGTAAAAGAAAGTTTTGTTTAAAATATTGCTCAATTGCATGTAAGCCTTCGGGCAAAGTTGTTTTGAGGAGAAGCAAATTTCAACAAATTGGTCCGAATCACTCACGTGATGATGAAATATCCTCATCGTGCTATAAACATGATCAGTATAGGAGCGCTATTAGGCCTGGGAATTTCGTTGCTATATTGAAGTTCTGACAACACTGTATCATGCCGGTATTCCTATTAAACCCAGGGATATCGATCCACAATGCTAGTATTATTAGCCTTATATTTCACGCGTTGATTTTGAAAAATTTCAGCCGGTGAAAAAATGGTGAAATCAAAACGTAAATTCTGACAAAACTATGATATATCGCTCACGGTGATGTGCGTTAGAAAGTTGGGAAAGTCCTTCATTAGCGAACTATATTACTTTGAAAAGCTAAAAGGTTGATCCAAGAAAAGGCTCGCGGGCAGAGTTTAAGCCTATCAAATTCGAAAATCTTACACGAAATTACTGAATTTCACGCCTAAGTTTAACACTAGGATTTGAAAAAAAAAAATAAGTATCAAGCACTACAATTTGACCTGACATTTACTGAAAAAATGAAAATGATTGCATTTCATTTGGCCGAGAAAATTAATTTTACATTGAAAAGGTGTAACTCAAAATTTAGCTCGTTTCAACACCAAATTCGATCGTTTGTATTGCCACATTAAATGACTGAGTGAGCCTTGCTAAACAAAAGAATCGGTTGTCCAGGTTGCTAACTGATTCAGTGTTGATAAAGATAACCGAGTGTTTATCAGAGCGTACACTGTAAGTGCAATTTATTGGATCAGAAATAAGAACCTTTTGATTGACTTTACTCTACCGATCCTGATGAATTTGTTCAACCAAATCAATAACTGCCTTGAATTGCTAAATTTTCAGTGCAGTAGTTGTAGTCCTTGCCCCTATAATATACATATCTTACTTGTCACCAATGCGCTATAATTTTTGAGAAAAATGCAAAAATAGGCACAAAATTGGCCAGGATTGTAGTACCCGCTTAATCGCATGGTACCGACTACAAATTTCAACATTATACTTACGGTAGTTCTGCTGTGGCAGCCTCAGCTACAATCGTCATTTCATATTGCTCATTAACTGGAATAGTTGTACAGCTCTTGCCTGGTGCTACTATTCGGGGTTTGTCGCACGTTTTGCTATTAGGGCTCACGTTCAGCAGAAATGATAAGGATACCCTACTTTTAGGCTGGTCATTTTCATCGAGATCCTCAATCACTACTCGTACTGCATAGTTACCTGCAGGACCATGTGTATCGAAATGTAATGTACAATTTTCCTGAAAATGATTTAAAAATTGTCGGAGATTTGAAGTCAGTTACGGTGGTTTTGTAAAAAGTGCTTTTCAATATTCTTTAGCACATACACAGTAAATATTTATGACAAATTTGTCTGTATTGCTACCTTCCCCCTGTGATATTTTCTTCCCCGATTTAAATAGTCAAGGGTTATTTTATACTTACATATACGTGTATATGATTTAGCTTTCCACACACACTCTGTCCTTGTCTAGCGTTTTCTCTATAACACTCTGTATCGTCGTACTTACTATTTCGGCAACGATATTTATCATTATCAGGGTCGGTAACTGTAAATGAAATAAAGATAACATAACAATGATGTTGTAGGTGTGGTGGCGGTGATGGTGGTCAACGACAACGACTGTAGCATCTATTCATCTGTTGTTTCCGATTAGAGCGCTGACATTATTGGAAATTATTGCCAATTACGTAATGCATAAAGGTTTTATTATAATTAATATTATTATTTTCTTTCCTTCATTCCTTTCTTTTCCTTTCTCTGCACAAATTCTTTCTTATAACTCATTGTAGGGACCTACATTATAAATAAAATAACACCTTAACAGCTCGACAAAGGTAGTTTTATGAGTTGGAAGTTTGTGTTCTACTACTATTCCAAAAAGAATCACTCTTCATACTTTAATTCGTGAACAAATGTAAACAATACAACAATACCTCATTTCAGCATCTTATTTCCCAAAATAAATGTTCCCATTTTCAGCCAGTGACTGTAAACCATTGTTTTCATGCAAATGCTGTTACGTAATCAAGTGTGCGATATCATTTTTATATGTTTGTTTGGAAGACAAAGTTACAATTTTTATGTGATCATAGAGAAATGGCTTAAAAATAATCCATATATGGGTTCACAAAACAATTTTCATTACTGACCGTCTCCCGTAAAAGTTAATACCAAAGTAGTTTGCTAGAGCCAATGCATCACCATCGGAATCACCATTGATTACTGCCACTCCTCCATTGAATGAACAAGGAAATTTAATTATAAAGTGCAATAAAATAGGGCCTAAACATGACGTTGCAAACCTACCTGGTATTTCAAACCAGAAGTCACATCCCTTGTGATAAAGTTGTACGGGTATTGGCGATGAAATGGGTGAAGAATTCGGCACCCCGTTTCGCTCTTGGTTGAGATCAATCTCGGCAAACACTTTCCATCCTCGACCATCATGCGGATTAACGTTGACAAGGTCTACCCAAGCTTTTGTTTTGTAGCTGAGAGAAAATAAGTTTTAAAAACAAATACCACATTTAAACAATTATCATCGGGGCTATATAAATTATGATTAAAAATAATAAAATATAAAAAAAAATATATATAATAAATAAATAAATAATAATAAAATACCTTTATGAATATAGAAATATTGTGAATATTTCAAAATATCAGTTGAGATTAGCTGTTATTATCGCTCACGACTAAAATATATAAACAGTGTTTCCTACAAAAATAATCAATGCTACATCCAAAACATATATACTGGTTCAATTTTGGAAATACTTTTGCAAGCTGGCAACCAAATTATTTTTTATTAACACCCGATGCTGAACTCGAATATTTTATCTGTCAAGGTGTACTTGAACACCATTACCCTAATTGAGGACCCGCAATATGTCCCTATGGAAGTATACAGAGGACAAAAAGTCATTCCAAAATATACACTCCTCAAAAGAATTAAAGAATCAGATGAATTTATCAGCATTTTTGAAAACATAGGATAAGATGATAATATTATTGATAATTTTGCTCGATCTTTGATTAAACCATTCGTTCCCTACGTTGTACACACAATTCGCTCATTACAAATATCCGCTATCACCCACATCTTGAGGGGAGGGGGAAAATGGAGGCTAAAATTTCGCTATTTCTCAAACGTCACCACGGTCAAGGTCAAGTCACATATTGAGATGGGTTTGTGTACGTGATGTGTGTTCCTATTTTTCACAAGGCTCGCTCTGTACGTTTTGCACTATGTCCAGCTGTTGACAAAGAGTTACAACGAATGCAATGCGAAGGCATTATTTTTCCGGTGGATTTCAGCGATTGGGATGCACCACTAGTTTGTGTACCGAAGGGTGACGGAAATGTGCGATTGTGCACTTAGGTTTCAGTCAACAAATGAATGAATTTCCAATGCCAACACATGAGGAGGTTTTCAGCAAGATGACAGGAGGTCATAAGTTCTCCAAGGTTGATCTGAAGTGTGCATATCAGCAAATGTTATTGGATGACAAATCACAAGAACTTGTTGCGATAAATACGCAGAGAGGCCTATTTCAGTACACACGATTACCGATTGGAATATCTTCAAGGCCAGCGATTTGGCAACGCTTCATTGAACAAGTGCTTGGAGATCTTGATTAAGTCTGTGCCATAATGGATGATGTGCTAGTGTCTGGCAATGACGGCACAGAACATCTTCGCAACGTAGAAAAAAGTGTTCCAGCGATTTCAGAAGTACGGTCTGCGAGTGAAACCGGAGAAGTGTGTGTTCATGGCAGACAGAGTACATGGGTGGGAGGATATCTGCGAAAGTCATTCAGGTGACTGATGAAAAGATCAAAGTCATCAAAGGAGGCACCAGTACCGCCGAATAAAACAGAGCTAAGATCGTTCTTGGGCATGGTGAATTTCCAAGCGCAGTTTGTTCCTCATCTATCGACCGTAGTTTATCCACTGAATGAGCTACTTGGCAGCAAACCGTGGGAGTGGACGGAAGCTTGTACAACAGCATTCAACACTCTTATCAGATAAGTTGCTTGTACACTACGATACCAAGTTGCCATTTGAACTAGCAGCAGATGCTTTACCATACGATCTAGGTGCAGTAATTATGCATGTATTTGACGACTGTTCACGACGAACAAATGCTTATGCATCAAGGAGTCTCCACAAGCATGAGAAATGTTATGCACAGCTTGATATTGAAGCATTGCTAATGATGTTTGGATTGAAGCGGTTCCACAAGTATCTGTATGGGAGATTCTTTACAATCTTGCCGGATCACAAGCACTTGGAACGGATATTAGGACCGAAGAATGCCATACCAACGCTTGCGGCACAACGTCTATAGAGATGGGCCATCACTCTATCAGCATTCAACTATGATCTCAAGTTCATTCCATCTAAGCAAAATACATTAGCCGATGCATTATCACGTCTACCTTTGCCTTTTGTGGACGAAGAGACCGACGCTATCTTCAAGGTGGAGGATAAGTTATTGGAGAGTTTGCCCATCACTAGTAAGCTGATTAAACAGGCAACACAAACAAATCCAGTATTGTCTAGAGTATTAGAATTTACCAGAACCGGTTGGCCAGCAGAAGTTGAAGATTTACGATTGCCAACAAACCATATTTCCATCGCAGATACGAGTTATCGGTAGAGCAGGACTGTATTCTATGGGGATTGAGGGTACTCGTTCCAGAGAAATATCAGAAAGATATCCCGAAGGAGTTACATGTTGCACACCCAGGAATGGTCAGAATGAAAGAAATGGCTCGTATGGTGGCCTAACATGGATCGGGAAATTAAACAAACGGTTCGACAATGTGCAAGTTGTCAGCAAACAAAGAATAGACCAGCTCCTGCTCCATTGACACCTTGGATGTGGCCCGGATCTCCATGCCAACGAGTGCATATTGGAATATGGTCGTCATTTCTTGGTTATCACAGACGCCTATTCAAAGTGGCCAGAAATCATCCTGATGAAAAACAACACATCAGCAAGCTCAACGATTAAAATTCTGAAAGATTTGGTCAGCAGATATGGATTTCCGCTACAAATAGTCGGCGACAATGGTACACCGTTCCAAAGTGAGGAGTTTCAGCATTTTCTGAAAGTTCATGGTGTGAAGAGTGTTAGAGTCGCGCCATATCAGCCGTCAAGTAATGGTGCTGCAGAGCGTATGATGCAGTCTTTGAAGAGGAGTCTAAGTTCATCTAAGGATAGTAACCAAAGTTTGCAACAAAGGCTAGATAACTTCTTGATGTTCTACAGAGCGACAACGCATGCAACCACTGGTAGCACACCAGCCAGATTATTTCTGAGCAGAGAGATTTCATTAGTACGGCTCAATTTACAAGATGCAGTGACAAATAAGCTGAGTGTACTGAAATCAGCACATGACAAATACAGAGAGTTCTTCCCTGGATATTATGTTGTTGTCAAAGATTTTCGCAAAGAGGAAACTTGGTGGCCTGGTATCGTTACAGAACGTACAGCGCCTAAGTCGTACATTGTGACGCTTACGGATGGAAGAGTATGGAAACGACATGTAGATCACTTACGGCGAGGAGAGGTGATGTCATCGCGACAGGCTACTCAAAGCAATTTGCTACCAGCTACAGAGAGTGATTTGCCACTAACGCCGTGTCAAAGATCAGCTCGTGAATGGACTCCAAGAGAAACAAGTCCATATCTTCCGTCCCCAAGTGAAAGCACTAGTGACAAGACACCGGTAAATGTTCCAAATCCAGCGATAGTATCTCGCGGGACTGTTTCGGAAGCAGCAGCTCAAAGAAATGCACGTCCAAGTCCATCATCGGTGCCACGTCGCTCACGGCCGTATATATGTTTTAAAAGTTCAACTGTTTGGAGTTATGCACGTTTTTTTATGTGTGATGTACCCTGTATAATCCTATGTCATGAAATAGGGGAAGTTACCTTTCTAATCATGCAATAGTTTGTTTATTATGACTTTTCTGGAAATCTCCATGATGGAAATAACAGCATCATATGTGAAGACTATTTATGTCAAGGGGGAAATCCCTGAGACTGTAAAGAAAGAATGACATCACGGGAAAACCCCACAGGAAATGATGTAAGGTGAAATGTATTTATTTATTTATTTATTTATTTGGCTTCATACACTGGTTACAATATCAAATAACAAAGTTAGATAAAAGATGGATAAATATATTGCACAAAGTAAAAGTATAAAAGACATATATATATACATGTGAATAAAACCTACCACGGATCCAGCACATGTAGGAGAGATACCAGTGTAGAGGATTGGGATGAACAGGTGCATATCACCTCTAGGACCATCCCACCTCAAGATCAAAAAATTAATTAAGACACCCTACAAATAGCACAGCTGCATACGGAAACCCACGTACAAATGTCAGCCGGCCGAAAATTTAACTCAAAATGAGAATGCAAAAAATTAACCACATTGCTTTTAAAAACAGAAAAAGATGAAGAGGACCTAACACTAAGGGGAAGCTGATTCCAAATTGGCACAATGCGGTTAAAAAAACTGGACTTAAAAGCTTCCGTTTTGCAGAAGGGGATCCTAAGGCGCAAGGTGTCACATGTTGATCTTGTGTTGGGACGGTCTTGTCCAATCTCTGACTTGTAAAACTTGACATACTTGTAGACATCCAGATCGTAATTGTCAGACAAGGACTTGTAAAATAAACAAATATCAAGTTGCTCTCTACGAAGCGTGAGGGGTAACATACCCAGATGGCACAACCGCTCCCGATAATCCAGATCAGGATAGTGCATGATGAACTTGGTAGCTCGCCTTTGAACACCTCAAGATCACTCCTGATCAATGAATTATACAGGGCTTTGGTGATTTTTTCAGGTGCCTTAAAACCAACTGTGCGCATGATGAGACCCATTTTTATTGCACTTTTTACCAATCTGTTAATATGGTCGTTCCAATCAAGTTTGGATGTGACATCAACACCAAGGTCTCTGACAGATTTGATTGCACTAAGTTTTGTGTTATTCATAAAATAATCAAAATTCACTAACAAACGTTTCCTTGAAACAGTAATGACTTGGCATTTTGAGGGATGAAAATTTAATTCCCAAGTATTACTCCATTGAACAAGATGATGAAGATCTTCCTGAAGCAATTTGCAATCATTGACATTTTTTACATTAATGTAACATTTTGCGTCATCTGCAAAGAGTGCAACTTTTGCATGATGGACAATGCTAGGCAGGTCGTTGATATATAAAACAAAAATTAAAGGGCCAAGGATGGACCCCTGTGGCACTCCAGAAATAACAGGCAGCCAGTCAGAATAAACCCCATCAACAACGACCCTCTGCCGTGTGCCAGTTAAGTAAGCCCTAAGCCCTAAGAAATGGCAATGTCTATCATTAGAACATTGGGAAAATCCCAGATGGGGATAAAACACAATGTTAATAATAATTCTATGCAGACCTGTATCGATGTGATTGTAATATGTGACCCCTCGGCACAACTGAGCCCTGAAGTCGCCAATCATCATTTTTGAGATATTCAACCAAAATATTCTGCTTGAAATTAGCTTTAAAATGATGTATATCATGTCTATAGTACTTGACATTTAAGTAGTGACAACTCGCAATTATGTCGAGTTGTTAAGTTAAGTTCGATGGAGCATATCTCAATAGTGGTACTGGCGACATCCGGGCTCAGTTGTGCAGAGGGGTCACATATGTGGTTGGTGTAGTTATCTCTCAAAAATGAGAGCAATAATATTTAAGCTGGATACTCAGAAAGTATTACAAAGTGTGGCCATGGAGAATTCCTACAATGCTACAAGTTCAGCCTTTGAGCGATGAAGATTATGTAGATGGATCTCGTCAAGTGCGGATACCGTTGTTTGCCCACACGGCAATTGTTTTGTCCTCAACGGCATGCTGAAATTATGATTATTATTTTGGAGCTACGAAAATGGTAAGGTAAGACATAGGGTCTACTGCGGATTGTGTCGGACTTTATGAAAAAGGTTACAATTATTATCATCTGGATACAGATCTGACAGGCTGCAATAGCCTTTATCATTGAGA
Source organism: Amphiura filiformis (assembly GCF_039555335.1). Classification (NCBI taxonomy): domain Eukaryota; kingdom Metazoa; phylum Echinodermata; class Ophiuroidea; order Amphilepidida; family Amphiuridae; genus Amphiura; species Amphiura filiformis. The sequence continues at coordinate 8,173,698 of NC_092629.1, forward strand.
CAGTGTTGAATGTTGATCTGGGCTAGTTAGCTAAAATGCTCACAGTCCAATTCCTTCAAAGAAAGGAAATTGCAAACCAGAATTATTTTATGTAGTCAATGCACTACTGTCTGCCAGTGTTGTCGGAGAAGACCTAGAATACGTCAAAGAACGTACTTCTTCCAAGAAAGGAATATATTTTCTTCTGCCGATTTGCTGAAGTCTGGTTAATGGAGCAACACAACTGTCAATATAAGTGGAGACAACTGCATCGCAGTCCTGCTTCGCAGCGCAAGGAGTTGAGTTTGAAGAAAGCAGCGCAAGGAGTTAAGTTTGGAGAAAGCAGCGCAAGGAGATAAAGGTTTGGAGAAATCAACGCCATTTTTGTGTGAGGATTTCATACGCAAGGATATTTAAAAACGCAAGTGTTCACTGGACTTCGCAGGACAAGTGAATAAGGATATATTACATAAGTCGTCCAGAACATTGCAGGAACTTTATGATCACCAAGAAGAAGAATGCTGGCTAAGTACTAAATAGTTAATAGGACTTGACCTGCCCGCTGGTACGGAGCAGGGGCTCGAGGCTGTTAAACCACCATTATGCACACAGAGATATACGGTATACACAAAACTAATGAGGAATGAGCAATTTTGGTGTCTTTTAGAGTTGAAATGATCAAAATCAAGGGTCTTTCGGAGCTCTATTTTGGTCAAATATAGGGGGTCTTTCGGAGCTGCGGAATCCAAAAAAGGGGTATTACTCCGTGTGTCTACGTAGCATGCATTCGGTGTATACCGTATACCTCTGTGTGCATAGGATGGTTAAACAGTCTTTGTCCTCCGAATCGGTATAGGCAGTTTGCTCAAAATACTGCTCAGATCCAAATTTGACATTTTGAGAAAATTGCACGTGATTTTAAGTAGTATTTGGTACGTACTTTATTGTTAATTAACCAATTAAAGCCAGAATGTATGATTTCGGTCAAATTTAAACTTTGTAATTCTTTGCCAAAAATTATCAACTAACAAAGAGGTTTAAAATCGAAATAATGAGGTAACATTAAGAAAACCGATTAGTCCCTTAGTTGTGGAGTTCTATGTGGAATTGGCAATTTGCCCGGTTTCATAATATAGAAACTGTAAGTTTTACTGTAATTAAAGAATGTCAGATTTACGTCTTTCACATTATATTTTAATACAATTACAATCATGCAAAAATTTGAAATTTGAGAAAAATTGAGGACGCCGCTATAAATCACACATAATTATATTTTGGCGGATTTTCTCGATATTTGGAAATATATTTTTGAAGGAAAACAAGATACTGCCAATTGCAGTTTTCTTTTTGATCTACTCGTGCAAAATACTAAATTTCACCTAGTATAATGCTCTTACCTATAGCTTTGGAAAATTGCTTTATATAAATAGAATAGAACCAATACATACTACACCATCATTTTTTTTGTCTCTGGAACCTTCATCGTATATGTTTTGCTTCCAATATCGAAGCCACCTTTGATATCGTAATCTGTACATTGCCACCTCATACGCGGTTGGTCCTGGTTGGTATCTTCTGAGTTGTATTCTAAACAACTAGAAGTAATAGAAAATAATAATAATTATTATACTAATAGTACTACTAATGATACTACTACTACTACTACTACTTCTTCTTCTACTACTACTACTACTACTACTACTGCTGCTGCTGCTAGTATACATGAATGGCCAATATAAGTGTGCTTTTTCATTTAATGACATAAAATTGGCGAAATATTGTAAGGAACACTTAAGGTTTTGACTTTTAAAACCTACATATTGGTCAACAAATGTGCTTTGTTGTCATGTTTAATTGTAACACTTTGGGTTGGTTAAACTGTTCATTCTTTCTTATTAAATATATTCAGTTTCCTCTTGTAGCGAGCAATCGTTCCCCATTGTGTTTATTTGTTCTTGTGCAGGATGCGTATCCCCATTACCTACGTTACTTGTGCTTAGATAGTTAGTTTTCAACAGATTTACCACATTCGCGTTCGCATTAAACTACACTATCAACCTTTCCATCTTTGCTAGTGTATTTTGTTTACTATGTCTAGGGATGTTGCAAAAGAAACTAGGGAAATAATTGATAGAATAGGGAATGAAGATGGGAGGATCATATATAGGTATGTCGCGGCGAGTCTTCGAAACTGTCTATGCTGATACTAATAACGTTTTATACACTGGTTTAGACGAGTATTTGTTTCGCATTTGTAATTTTCATTTTCAAATGACTCATTTAGGGAATATATATAGCTCTTCTTGCTATCCTTTGGCTCAAATGATAAGGTAAATGTGGTTTTATTAAGAGTATTTCCCTACAAATGATTATACGTGAGTTTAACGTGACATGGAGCAAACAATCACCTCTCTTCAGGGACGTAAGAACTTAACTCGATATTTTGACATTTAATGTAATTGAGCTTAATAACGTATAATATTTTACCTTTAAATGTTTAATTATAGTACAGACTTGACATTTAATATGGAATATTTTTCACAAAATTCCAAGACTGGACTGGAAGGGGTCTGCATAAACCGCACGGGCTAAATTTAATTGGGGTGTATCGGGAGATGGTATAAAATAATTGTTTGATAGAAAATGTGCGTTGCATGAGTTTACATTATGATGCTCATAATGTAGCGAATTTGCCTAAATGGCGGATTTAGGGAGGCTGAAATTGAGCTTTGTGGGGGACACAATTTCGGACTTTATGCAACATTGTTCTGTTATTATCAAATTTATAGGGGTTTGAAGTAGTATTTCGTAAACTTCGTCAGCAATTGGCATTCAAAACGGTTGAAATACGCTTGCAATGTACCAATTTTTTTGAACGTGGGAGGAGCTTAAAATATGGCTCATAAAAGTGTTACGTACTCAGAAAGTTTGAATGTCCCCCTGAGGCCAAATGTTATAAACTTACAGTACAAAATAACTGCGCGGATTCTTGGTTGTCCAATCATCTCACGCTGTTTCTTTGTGTACAGTAAGTTTATAACATTTGGCCCCAGGTGGCCATGCAAAATTTCTTAGTGCGTAACACCTTTCAGAGCCATATTTTTAAAAGCTCCTCCCACTTTCAAAACTGGTAGATTACAAGTGCATTTCAGGTCTGACGAACACTTATTGTATTTAGGTTCAGTAAATATCACCTCAAACCTCAATAAATTTGATAATATCAGAATAATGTTTCTCAAATTCAGATATTTTACCCCCACAAAGATCAAATTCAGTATCCTTAAATCCACCATTTTAGGCTAATTCAGTACATTATGAGCGTCATTGTGTAAACTAATGGAAAGCACATTTTCTGACAAACAATTAATTTACATCACCTCTCTCGACACATCCCAATTAATATTTACCCCGTGCGGTTTGTGCAGACCCCTTCCAGACCAGTCTTGGAATTTTGCCAAAAAATATTCCATATTAAATGTCAAGTCTGTAGTAATAATGTGTTATACACTGCTTTAGACGAGTATTTGTTTCGCATCCGTAATTTTTATTTTCAAATGAATTCTTTAGGGAATAAATATAGCTTTTATTTCTATCCTTTGGCTATTTGAATAATAATAACACTGAATAAGAATAATAATAACACTGAATAATAATAATAATAATAATAATAATAATAATAATAATAATAATAATAATAATAATAATAATAATAATAATAAATGTAATAATAATAATAATAATAATAATAATAATAATAATAATAATAATAACAATAATAGTAATAGTAATAATAATAATAATAATAATAATAATAACACTGAATAATAAATTACACAGTAAGCGGGGGAAGTGGCGTCACTGTATTATATACTATTATAAATACTTGCTTTGTACAGTGGTCACCCTCTGGAGCGCACCCGTTAACATCACCATCACCACACTTCAGATAGCCCCTTGTTTTTTGATAACGGCCAATGCCGCCGCATTTAGAATGGTCTCCTGGTCTTACTGAATCATCGTCTGGAAACCCCCGAAACCCATTGAAACTGAAAAGGTATGTCACTTCCACCTGAAAAGTTTATAATATACACCAGACCAATGTGTTCTCATCTAGTTAATAATATTATATATTAAATGACTATGTTGACCAAACAGCAAAGTTTATGGTAGGAATATGGTTATGTGCCTTAAGGGCTCTGGTATGAACGTATCGACAGTATATTTTTGTGGGACATGATAACACCTCAGACATATCGAATTGAATTCTGAATACGAGGAATGTCCTTCTGATATCAAATAATTTCATATAATAATTTGTCATTTTTATTATATCGCGAATTTCAAAAGGTCAAAATTAATTAATACACTGTAAAAATCGGTGACGTGTGACGCGTATAGAAACTAAATATATGACATGTGGCGCGTTTAGAAACTGAACACATTGTTTAGCTGGAAAGTGTTTAGCTGGTTAATACATAAATATAAATTGATATGCTAAACATAGTGTTTAAAATTGGTTAACATCTGACGAGTTTAGAAACTACACATGTGACCGAGAATGTGACTTGTTTAGAAACTGAACACAGTGTTTAGTTGGGATATGATGCAGTCATGTCTACAGTAGAATTCACCGCGACCTTTGCAGGACTTAAACCCCATTAAAAGCTATTAAACCAAGATAACACTCATTGAAAACAGCTCAACTGATTAAATCAGATCTTCTCTGGTTGTGCACATGTGTCTGTTTTATATGTGCGGTATCGCAATGAGCTGGTATTTATAGCTTCAGTTGGGTAACCGATTATAAAGGAAACGCAAGGAAACAATGGTATGTGGACCTTTGTTCACGAAATGAGACAATGGCCTGCTTTTTGTTAACCAGCATTCTTGAAATGAGCAACATAATGATTGTTGACTTAACACGGTTTGAAAATAATTTCTTCATATTTTTGGTCTTATCTGTCGTTTACATATCCTTCCTAAAACAAAAAAGTACGAATATTTCCAAACATCTAAATTAGCTAAAAATTTAGGACATGTTACAAAACTATATTTTCTAGAATTTTAGAAGAGTACTTTTAATATTGGCCGGTTATTTTCACACAGCGACGTTAACTAGGCAATGTACTGTTACCTATAACATACACTAAAACACCAAAGTACGCATATTTCCAAACATTTAAATTAGCTAAAAATTTAGGACATGTTACAAAACTATATTTTCTAGAATTTTAGAAGAGTACTTTTAATATCGGCCGGTTATTTTTCACACAGCGACATTAACTTGGCAAATCCCCATACTTCTAACGTACGCTATTTGTAGAGGTCACTCGTCAATGGTAAGAGCACTGTGTATTGTGTATAGGAAAACGGACACCAACTACAGTATGAAACTTGCTGTGTTCAGCTTGGCGGGCAGGCTGAATATAGCTAAAAGACATGTGTTTCGACATCACCGGGAAAAATCTACCTTGAAGTTACATCTTTCAGAGGTTAGTTGTTCCGGTTATAGCTCATAGGTGAACAACTACTTTGCTAGTGATTGCTACTAGGTGAATTGCTGCTAAGGTAACTGTAAATAAACATGTTCTGCATGACAAGACTTTTATCATCAATAAGCTTATAGAACAGCCTGATGAATTCTGCAACCTTGTCTTGATAGCCTGGCTACACGAACTGGGAACTTGGGTTAGGAAAACAGAAGCAGCCGTCATTATCTATAAGCGAAACTTGGCTTGAAGATTCTGTGACTGATAGTGAAATAATGATAGACGGCTACTGTGTTATAAGAAAGGACAGAATTAGAAAAGGGGTAGGGTTTGCACTTGGATCAGAAATTACATTGCGTTTAGGAATAGAGATGACTTGACCAATGATAGCTTAGAAACCCAATGGTTTAAGCTTTTATTACCAAAAACAAAACCAAATGTGATAGGCACTGTTTACCCTGAGCAGAATGATTTCTTAGAACATTGTTTTAATGTAACTGATTTAACTTATTTCATTTACCCCTGCAAAATGGGAAATTGATTTTGTGAATTAAGTATTGCATTTTGCTTGAAATTGTGACTATGCTGATATTTTCATGAGCATGTTTGTGAATATTTAATTATGCATGTTAATTAGCATATTTATTGTCAGATACATTGTAAGGATGCACCGTGTAGTGGTATATAGTGTTCCTTATTTAATGACATTCGTATTCGATGCATTGTAACTATTTGTTTACCACTGTTTTATGGTAAAAATTTTGAAGAAAAAACAATTGTTAAAACATGGAAATGGTTGAAGAAAGTAATGTGTTTTCTGAAATGTGGTTAATTACCACTCGGGTATAAGCCCACCCCTGTAGAGGGCAGATTTCACTTCAAACAATCACCACCATTTGTATATGCCCAATGTACAAGTAATTTCTATCTTTTATGTCAATTTCTTACAATTATAAGTGTGGAATGTTAATTATCAACTGATATTTTTTATATTTGTTCTCAAATATGAGAGCAAAGCATTGATTTGATTTAAGACCTTGGACAAAATTTAGTACTGGGCTTATACCTGAGTGCACCCTTGTTCCCAGAATGTTTTGAAAAATAGGGGGTGGGTTTATAGCCGAAGGTGGGCTTATACCCGGGTGGTTAAGGTAATAAAATGACAAAGAAAATGTAAGTTTTTTGTATGTTTGTATACAACAATTGTAGCACTAGGCAGTGCATCAATGACATGATCATATTTTACGAAAAATGGTGTAGGAATGAAATACTGTCATGTTTTGGTTGAAATCACAATAACATATCACAAGATTAGGTATGTGATTGAAAATCCTAAACACTTCTTGGCTAAACACGTTGTTCTAAACATACCATGTGTTGATTGTGTTCAGTTTGAACAGTCAACACCATGAGTGTTAAGAAACTAAACACTATAATGTCCAGGTCAACTAAACATGATATTGTTTAGTTTCTAAACATGGTGTTGTCACAGTGTCTAATAAGTGTTACAGGTAATTAAACATGTCACAGTGTTTAGTTTCTAAATTCTGTGACATGTTTAGTTTCTACAGCAGTCAACACCATGTTTAGAAACTAAACACTATAGTGTTTAGTTTCTAAACACGGTGTTGGCTGTTATAGAAACTAAACACTGTGACATGTGTAGAAAATAAATATTGTGACACGTTTCATAAGTGTTACAAAAATGTGTTTAGAATCTAAACACTTGAATTTTGCAGTGTTTTTTCAGAAGGACATTCTTCGTATTAAGAATGCAAATCGATATGTCTGATGTGCTCTCATGTCCTACAAAAAATACTGTTCAAACGTTGCTATCCGATCCTTTAACACATAGGTAATATTTCACCTCCATTTATTATTTTATTTTTATTTAATTATTTTATTAGATCTTATTTTGTTTGCCTGGGGAACAAACTCAGTGGTCCACACTGATTTCCAGTTTGGCCCAGGGGTCAAACAAAACACATCAACATACAAATGAAATACATTACAAAAGAATTAGAAAACATGCATGGATTTAACAATTATTATCAATTTGTAAATTGGCGGTAATGAATGACAATAATCGGGTTTTGTTTTGGGCCTCGGTATTTTTCCTCGGGAGCTACCGTTCCCTCGGCAAAAATACCTCAGCCCCAAACAAAACCCTCCGATTTCACACAATGACGGCTGTGACTAGAAGCAACTTTGTGGAAAATATTGCACAGGGGAGGTCGGAATAGGTTACAAAGGCATTAGTATGCCATTGTATTGCGATGGAAATTACGGCGGCAATCCAGTTTATCCCATTTCAGGTCGTTGAGAAGTAGATTATAGATTTGTAGATTATATGACTATAATGTGGGACATTGGGTCTGTACCCTCTTCTGCAAAATAAAATAAAAACCAAATTGACGATTTTTAGCGGTTTCGACTACCAGAAACTCCACACCACCCACTCTCTCAACAATGGCCAATACAGGGTGATTAAAAATGAAGTAAACTCATGTTTGCGGCACTTTTGTACAAAATCTAGCACGAATCCGCTGCAAATGAAAATATCATTGAAAAAAGCAGAAAATGAACGTCTAAATTTAAAAAAAAGAATGGTTGTATTTGCTTACTGCAAGTTATACTCGATTGAATAAAATCACCAATTTCTGCAGCTGCACACAGCGGATAGTGTGTTGACTGGTATAGTGCGATACACACCGACATCGCCTGGCTAATAATTATTTGATGCAGCAGAGATATTCAAATAAATACACGGGATCGATACACGTGAATTGCTCTGCACGATTTTGATATCAGACGAAAATCTTCGGATACCGGGTTGGAAAATGATGAATATCTCCCGTAAATGATTTTTCTCAAGAAACCAGATGTGGTCTCATACACTTGAAAATACGTTTTGAACAGATATGATAGTCGTTAGTTTGCGCTTTGAGAGAGTAGCTTGCGTCTTGAGCTGAAAAAGTGACCAAAATTCAAGATTTTAAATAGCGCAGCGTAGAACCTCGTGGAGGTAGTCTAAGGCCAGACTATATGTGAGGGGACGCGGCGAATTAGCCGTAAACTCGGCAAATTGTATTCTCAGTTAAAGTGCGACAAGTATCTTATCAAACGCTGTTTAAATCAATCAATAATACTACTGCTGAAGAGGATAATAAGCTTCTACCTATTTCTATAGAAAAATTCTTGTCTTTCTTTGCTTTGGCTAAATCCTGTTCAAGTGGTAGATAACAAAGCATTATATTTTGTCTAGGTATGTACAATCAACAATGAACAATGAGAGGATATTTCTGAACCTCGTTGACTTGGGGATGATTTGAAATGACCGCCAATTATGACTGTTGGATATTTATTACCAGAAATGTAGAAAAAGAGACACATGTAGAACCGATAAAAATACAATTTTGTCGAAGGAACAGAGTTCAACAAATCATAACCCCGCTTTTGGATATCGTTTGAAGTCAAATGATATACCATTTTAAAGCTTATGGTATATATTTTCTAAACACGAAATAAAACAAAATTGACCGGGGCCCACTTTACGGTTGATTCGCCGCGTCCAGTCACATATGTGGGCATCACGAACATACAGGATCAACGAGTGTCAGACCGACTGACACAAACTGGCTGTGTATGAGACTATCGTAGAGACAGTCTATAAGCATATGACAATTGCGAATGTATGCTCGCTGACCGTACAGAGGTCAGTCACAGGCTAATGTCATTAGCCTTAGTCGGATGTCCTTCAGCCTACTATGCATTTAGAAACTATTAAACAGGTGGGAATACAATGGCCATCCGTGGCTGTGGATTCAACCTAGCATGGCATTTTCTGCCATGAAGATATCGGGCCGATGACACTGTGCGATATTCAAAGGCAAAATAAAGTTGTGTGGCAGGAGTGTCTCGATCAACAATGCAAAGTGGGCTACATTATGGCCTAAAGACGGGCCATTTCAATTCTATCATATTGCACTTCACACAAAGAAACGAACCAAGTAGGCCTACAATATGGCATTTCAATTATGGCGACAAAGTTTCATGAAACTAGAAGTCCGCATGAAGTTAATCGTCTCTTCCGTCTTCAATTTTCCACAACTGATCGGATATCAAAATATAATACATGTAAGTACGCAAGCTTCGAAAGTGTGTAGCTTTAGGGTCTGGAAGACCGCGAAATGCTAGATCGCAAGTAAACACTGCTAGAGTTAGGCATGTGTTACAATTAGACATATGATCGCCAACTCAAGACGCACGCAACGCCCTACGCAACATTTCCCAAGCAAGTTTCAGTTGGACCATCCAAAAGACTATGACTAACACGAGCTATAAGAGTTTATGATGGTTATACGAGGAGGTATCCATACAAACTGCAGCATTGTCGTAGATTTTGTATTTGAATATAGCGCCACACCAATCAATACATGCGCGTATTTTTGTGTGGGGTTTGGGGCGAGAGCCCCTGGGGTTTACCCCAGGGGGCTCGCGCAGGGGGCGGCAAAAAGAAGGGGCGGCGGAAGAAGCAGGGGCAACATTTTTTTAGATGGGCTACACCTTAATTTAGACGTACAAATCTGCTCTTTTCATAGATATTTAAAAGTGCCACAAACATGAGTTTACTTCATTTTGAATTACTCTTCTAGTCACATTATTTTGTCATTAAATTAGGGCGAATAAAGTTAGCTCGAAAATGTTTCATTTGAGTGGCATGGCACACAATTCAAAACCTAGATGCCTTCTCATGTTTCACACAGACAGGATATATGCAACAAAACTAATCAAAAAATAACATGATGACAATAACTTACCCTGTCATTTCCAAGGGGGACCCATTTAACGGTCCCTCCCTGAAAGTGAACGCCAGAGACAATGGTTCCTCCTCCAAGGAGCGATATTATTATCGCTAATAGCACTGCCATTTTGCTGAAAAATAAATATACAAAAATTAAAAGAAACTATGAAACAAACATAAAGGTTGTCACCAAAAATCTGTCACAACATATTTATGATATCTTAAAATCTGTTTCAAACAGTCCGTTTTAAAGTTGCGATGAGCCCCTTGGGACAAAGTATATTCTTATTTCTTTGAAATTCCTAGATCTATACTGCACACAAAAAGTATTCGAACACCTAAACAAATATCTTAAAGGCGCCACTCGACCTAAGGTACCAAATAAGGTAATCATTTAATGTGTAATTTTGTTCTTCGGATGTTGATGCCACATTTTGCACAATCCTACTTAATTTATTCCAAGTTATACCGAATTGAATGAGAAAAGAGAGCATTTCAAAAGTAACAAACAAAAAGAGCTATTTCAACACTCACTCGCCGTACTTGTGTTTCGAGAGAAAAGTAATTTTGTCAAGCTATCTTTTTATTCAAATTCGTATATATCTTAGGAAAATAAAATCACATTGTGCCGAATGAGGTATCAAAATACACAAAATTCCCAATCTATTGATTACTTAATTTGAGAAATAGCTTTAGTGTATTTAACCTATTGCTTTTGTTTTAAATGTTTGGAATCTTTTGGAATCTTTTTATGTGCAGTATAATTTTCAATTAGTATATGACATCATAGAGACAACCCTTCAACGGATATTACTGCAATGTGTAATAACATGGATGAGAAGGATTTAATAGTAGATCCTGAGAGAATAGAGAGTCTGCGAAATTTACTTCGACTTCTACATCAACTTCATATAAATATATCCCAAAAAGAAACTTCCAGTTTGATTTTGGTCCATAAGTCAAAGATGAGGGTCTTACGAGGGTCACTGTTATCTTACGTGCCAGGACATTGAAATTATTTATTGTTATACTCTTACATTTTGGCTACAAAGTATAAGTTATTTGAGAAAAATGTGATTTCGGCTGTTAAGATGTGTTGGTTTGTGTCGGAAACGGTCTGAAAAGAAAGGCTAATTTTGATTAAAAAGGTCGCGAACATCTATATGGAAATCTTTTCAGATTTATTTTTGAAAATGATTAAATTGTTTTTTGTTAAATAATTTAATTAATATCTAATGCTTGCAGATGATACAGTTTTACTGGGTATCGTGAATTTTGCACAACAAAACCGATACATGTTCAGAATAGCCCACGAATTGACCCTCTTCCATAGGTTGTTGACTTCGATCGGGTCAGCACTTGTTGGTTCAAGTCATATTAATTGGTTCATAAGTTAAAATCAAATAAGTCTTATGCACAGTTTTTGTATTTTGTAATCATATACAAGGTTATTAACAAATTTTCCATCTTATTTCCACGTTAAGGGATCTAAAATGAGCGTTTATTGCGTTTCGACAGTATTTTTTGTGGGACATGAGATCACCTCAAGCCTATCGAATTGCATTCTGAATACGAAGCATGTCTTTCTGATATCAAATAATTTTCATTTTTTTAAATCACAATATAATACAAATTTTATGACAAATTATAAAAATTTGATATTTTTCAAATTTTTGATATATAACAGTCCTCGAAGTAAATTATATAAATCTAATGATATATTCTTAAAGTGTATGTAGCAGGGAGGAAAAGCCGACGGTCAATTGAAATTTTGACCTTTCATATTGAAGATATGGATTTTTTCCCAAAAGACCTATTTTTTTTTTGTGTTTTGGGAAAAAAATCCATATCTTCAATACGAAAGGTCAACATTTTCAATTGATCGTCGGCTTTTCATCCCACCTACATACACTTCAAGTATAAATCATCAGATTTATAAAGTTTACTTCAAGTACTGTTAAATATCAAAAATATCAATTTTAATGATTTGCCATAAAATGTGTATTAAATTGCGAATTTCAAAAATCAAAATTATTTGATATCAGAATGACATTCTTCGTATTCAGAATGCAATTCGATATGTCTGATATGCTCTAATGTCCCAAAATAAATACTGTCCAAACGTTCATACCCCAGCCCTTAAGATGCATCAATTGCTTAAAATAGGACGTAATTAAGAATTGCCTTTAAACGTGATCTAGTCAAAATCTATCCAATTTCAGTAACATTTTGTGTGTCTGCTGAACCCTTTGATGTTTTCTTCTCATATAAAATATGTTTGATTTTGTTTTGAAGTCCCAATGTATGCCAGGGAGCTCAAACACCACCAAAATATTTATCCTGAGTAAGCAGTTGGACAACTGAGTAAGCAGTTGGACAACCACACCTACCAAAAGTTACAGATAAATTTATTTTGCACAGTTTGATACCTCATTTATCCAAATCGAGTCAGAATTGATGACAGAATGACCTTTTAAATTTAACAATCCAGAATTTTAAAGTTGCAGTGAATTCATATTGATATGGTTTTCCTACTTCTCAATATTCTTCATAAAGGTACATAATAACAGAGACGGATTAAGGCTGTTTGACTTCACGTCGAAACCAAAGTTTCTCTAAACAGTATGATTTTTACTTGGAAGGCACCTGATGACAGGAATGTAAGCCCTTCATGCTTTAATTTCATGTATTGATTATTGCTGTGATCTTTGATTTAACACCCGTCTTTGACTCATAGACCTAAATTAAAGCGAACGTTGAATTGCTTACTGCACCAACAGCGTCTACATTAAATACATAGATGCGATCGCTAGGCGATGACCTTCTAAATGCGGATGATGTTAAGAGCTGCTGGCAAACTAGCCATCATATCATTTTTCCGAACGGTTCTGATTTTTGTACTTAGTAATATATAATTGGCTTGTTTTGATTTGTACCAGTGTGTTCATTGTGTATATTATTTGAGTGAACCTGCGAAAGGTAATTTCGACCTTTAGTCTTTTTAGATCGTATCGCATTTATTCAATAAAGTGTTTACATATTTAAATGACATAAGCTTTCAACGATAGCTATTACACATTAGTTTTCACTGCCTGAACAGAATAGTTCATGTCTCACCTCCTTTGCCAACCAAATCGACGGTAATAACTCTTGTAGTGAGGGATCAACATTTAATTACCTCAGGCAAAACATACTTCCTGCATGGGAACTAAATACCAAACAAGGTCATTTTAATATAACTCATTGACCCATCTGGGTCATATACTGCCTCTAGCTATAATGACAGCCTGGTGATCTGGACACCTCATTGATAAATACTAGCCCCAGGAGGGAATTCAAGTTGTGATCAATTCTCTTCAGGCAGTGAAACCTAATGATTTCATAAAAGCGTTTTAAAGATATGATCTTGATTGCACAAATAGTTGCAGGACCAATTTTATGGCAATTTTTGTGTGCGCCCCTCTATGGATCAATTATTTGTCCAAATCAAAACATATTTGTGACCGTACACCACGAATGAGCCGTACATGTCCTCAATTGTATTCTGAGTTACAGTGTAAAATGGGCATGAAGGTCGTATTCATAGGTACCTCAATTTGGTGCTACGTGTACCTCATTTAATGAGATACACGTAGCACCAAACTGAAATACCTATGAATATGACCTTCATGCCCATTTTACACTGTAACTCAGAATACAATTGAGGACATTTACGGCTCATTCGTGGTGTACGGTCACATTTGTAAAAAGTGAAATATGCTTCGTATAAGACATTTTCTAAGATTTTTCAAATGTCTTAGAATTTTTTAGATCATTTGTTTCGGTTTCGCGCGTCAATGAAATCCCCCAATTACGCCTGTGTAAGTTCACAAAACCAGGTACCAGACAAGCAACAGATAGAGCACAGTTCGCATATGCGCTGCACCCAGTTGTGTGAACGCCAAATATTGAATGTTTATGAGTACAATGGTAAGAATATTTTCATGGGGCGAAATATGGACGGTTCCATTCAACGATGCTTTGAATGGAACAGTTCATATTTCACCGAATGAAAGAATAAAAACATTCAATAATTGTTTTATATGACTCATATAAAAATTCTTTTTCTCCCACTTAATTTTATAATTCACCAGAAAAACAAAATAAATTAAAAAAATATTACATACTGTATTTATTTTAGAAGCGACACCCATACCTATAATTAGCGAGTCGGGGTAGTCTCCTTGCGCGATATACGTTCGCGTCTGTCAGCGTTGCCATGGTAGCTGCGAGTGCATGCAATGGAAAAATGACTAAAAAAATAAAAAATAAAAATGTAGATATTTATATAGCGCTTACAACGACTGTGACTACCCCTAACAGCTTCCCATTGCACCTGGGTGGGGTGAGGCAAGCGAGGGAAAGCGCTTTGCCCAAGGGCACAACACGGTGGTGGGACGGGAATCGAACCCACGCACGTCGAGCAAGCTCTCGGATTATGAGTCCAAGGCCGTAACCACTGAGCCACCGTGCCCACTATTGCACGGGCGTGGAGGCAATCAACTGATAAAAATCTTTGTATAAAATCAATCCACCATGTTCTGAGTCTCGCCTATTACGAGCTGCGTGTTACCTTAAGATTAGCAGAACGTCTCTTTATGAGAGATAGCGTTACGATGTGGCGCCTTTATACGTGCGTGTAGTATGCTGTGATTCCAAGTACAGTGACATCACGTCAAATCTCGAGGTGACAAGTAGTATGAAAATTCGACCTTTTTAAGAGTAATTTGTTAAGAGCTCGAATAGCGACGTTTTTTAGTATTGATTGTGGGACCTTAGAGCACATCGGACATATCGAATTGCATTTTGAATACGAGGAATGTCCTTCTGATATCAAATAATTTTGATTTCTTCAAATTTATATACATATTTTATGGCAAATGATTAAAAAATGATATTTTTGAAATGTAACAGACCTCGAAGTTAATTATATAAATTTTATGATATGTACTTTTAAAAGTGTATAGCTGAGATGAAAAGTTGTCCATCATATAAAATTGTTGACCTTTTGTATGATATTGAAGATATAGATTTTTTACCAAAACACCAAGAAAATGTAGATGGGGGAAATGTTTATCTAAAATTTTTAAGTTTATATATATCATTGGATTTATAAAGATTACTTTAATTAGTAGATCTTATCTACTATTTCCATAATGCAATAAGATATGTCTGATGTGCTCTCAGGTCCCACAAAAATACTGTATAACCTTGCTATCCGATTCCTTAATGATCTACGTGTATAATAGTACGTTGTAATGCTATACCATATGATAAAGAACAATTAATATCAAATAAGTTGTTTGCACTCACGAGCAATAGAGGCCTTGCATGTGACGTATCATCCCGTAAATATGGCGGACTACTCAAATGCATTCAACAAAAGCATGATTGCAATCTACCGTGACAGTTCGTCTCGCTCATATAACCCTGCACTACGATCGAATAGGTTGATGACAACATTTGATTGAATGGACTGCACTCCGCCATAACTACGGTGAAGGACACCGGTTCAAATCCTTTGTTTGGAGCCAATCGATAAAAGAATGCAAGGCCTCTATAGAGGTTATCCACTTTACTCATGCGTGACTTCTAACAAAAGGCACTGGTTCCCGTAGTATTCCTCATTCAAACTAATTCAATGCACGACCTCGGAGTTACCTGCATGACTTTGGCGGGCTATTTTGAAATAGTCATGGTTGCACATGCAGGTACTTCTTTGAAAGTCCTAAACAAGGTATAGGAGTCGCTGGTAGGATATGCAGCTTATAGAACACGGATAACCTCTATTATTGTGAGCACCATAATACTTTAATTCACATTTAAATGCACGGACCTTATTTCATGATCAAAGAAACATAAAATACATCAGTACACAGCGTGCGGCTCACATATATTTCAAAAAATTAGGGGCTCTCTTTGTTTAACCGACAAATAATATTAGTTGAAAGCAGAATATTTAACTAAGGGAGTGTTCATAAATACTTTGGTGGGGGGGGGCTGGAAAATTTTTTTTTTCATGTCGAAAATTTTTTTAACCCCCTCTTCGCGAACCCAAACCTTTTTTGACCCCCCCTCTTATTGGACCTAAAACTTTTTTGACCCCCCCTCATATAGGTTCAAAACTATTTTGACCCCCCCCCCCATCATAATGTACCATTCTACTAATTCAATTCTACTACCATTCAAATGGCATTAATGGTATTAAAATTTGTATTCAAGTGCAATAAAATTGTACGCATGTCATTGATGTGGAAGCTAAACAAATGAAATTTGATGTAAAAGTGGATAACATAGGCGCGAAGCGCGCAAAAATGTGTACTTTGGGGGCTAAAATGGCCAAATATGAGCTTAATTTGGTCAGAAACACACATACAAGCGTCAACATTGGGGAGATGGTTGAATGTGCCATCCCCCGGGATCTACGCCTGTATGTTTACTACGCCTATGTATTTTAGCCCAAAATACAGGGGCGTAGCAAGTTTTCTTGGTCGGGGGGTGAATAAAATTTCGGGGACACAGACGAGAAAATAAATTGCAGTTGCAAATACATATACCGGTTTTGTTTTTTAGAGAGACTGTACATGTATTTGAGCTTCAAAAAAAGGCTTTATTGGGACAATACGCGTGCAAAAATTGTGTATTTCGCCCATGATGGGATGAAAATGCCTTTATTGTGACAATGTGGGAACACAGCGTGCAAACATTTTGTATTTTACACTATTTTGGCCCATGATCGGGTTGAATTTATATGGAATATTGTCTAGGCCCTATAGCATTGCATTGTTTGTTGCATCGTATAATTTTCATTTGTCCATGCTAATCTCCTTTTTTTGTCAGAGGGCACTTTTCTCTTTCATTTTTGTCAGGGCCCTTCCGCCCCTGTCTACACTACTGCCGAAATGGTGTGTTTTGCTCTTAAATTGATGGGCCAGTTCGCATAGCGCAAAATTTTGCAATTTTACCCCAATTGGGCACAAAACATGGTGCTTTTCGATGTGCTAAAAAAAGTTGCACATGGCAATTATTATTATTGCTTTATTTTTTCTTCTTTAAGGATTTTTAGGGGATGTCCCCCCATGGAAAAAAATTAGAGGGGGACGTGTACCCTGTTTCTCCAAGTCTCCTCCGCCTATAATTGTAATGCAACATGATTTAGTTGTATATATTAGTGATAATAAATGAATAATCTGTACTACATGAAACATTATTGTAAAAATTGTCAACACTAAAGAGCAAAGATATTGCAGCTTTTAGTGATTTAAAGAGCTGACCAGAAAGAACTGACACAAACCTTAAAATTAAGTTATAGACGACAATTTTTAACACTGGATCAAATGTACTTTTGTTCTGGATTTATAATACGGGAACATTTGCGCGCGCAGCGCGAGAAATTTTTTACACCCCCCCTACATGCCGAAAAACTTTTTAACCCCCCCTGTTCATACACCCAAAACTTTTTTAACCCCCCCCTATTCACAACTCCTAAAATTTTTGACCCCCCCTACATATTTTCCAGCCCCCCCACCAGAGTATTTATGAACACTCCCTAATGGCGCAAACGGGCTCCCTTGACATAGCTGGAATTTTAGGCACAAACTAAAAATGTCTCTTTACGGACACTTAATAATAATGTTGGAATTTTCAGAGAAGTGAGCTCTCTATTAAGTTTAGCATCCTGCAAATGGTAGTGAGCTTTGGCAAAAATTGCACATTTCAAAACGAGCGTGTAGAAGGATTCCAATATCACAGATATACATTTGAAGGTCATGTGGTTCTTGAGTTATGTTGTAAAGAGGACTGAAACTACAGCAACTTCGTAAAACGTACAAACTCATTAACAACAATAAATCAAGCAAGTTTTCAAGTATATGATATGTGGACTGAAATTCTGCCAAACAAGAAATTTACGTGAAATTTACCCTAAGGCAAATGAGTCCATGTGTGCGAAATTAGGAGAATTTTTACGCTAATTACGTAACACAGCGGCTTTTATTCCATCCCATTTAAACACCTACATCCAAATATAATGGTAATATAATAAAGTAAAAGTACAGAAAAGCGAAGTTTGTCCACTTTGTTTTAATGTACTTACCAATACCTCTACAATTGCTTTTGGACTATACTAGGAGTTTTCTGTATTTTGAAAACAAAATCTCTATATCTCACAGCAAACAAATCCTGACTTATCCGACATTTATACTACACACTACCAAAGAAAAGATATTTTCGATACCATTTTCTACTAGTCGAAAACAATTATACAAATATGTTTGGAGTACACCCTCTACTTACCGGTTTTCTGCCGATACCTGCGATATGAACTACACTTGAGATGAGCGCAAAGCAAACCACGATGTCCAACTCCCTACCAAATCTAATAAGGCATGTTGTTTTTATAGCTTAAATTTAATCTATAGCAGATGGCTTGGAACCAAATTAATAAAGGGTGATGAAATATAATACAGTTTAATTATGTATGTAATATGAGATACCTTAAAGGTTCGCCTAATGACGCTATGGGCTCTCTTGACATAAGTGGAAGTTTAGGCACATTGTACCCTCCCATAAAATTCCCACCAGCAAATAAAAGCACGAAACCTTAATTCTTGATGGAATTTCAGAGGAGGGAGCTCTCTATTGGCACATGAAATTTACCTCAACGCAATGGAGCCCAAAATGTGCCATTATGCGAATCTTTACGGTATATGACAAACACTAAGAACATTTCTAAATTGTTGTCAAAATGTTATTGGATATTTTATTGGAAACAATTCTTGCACAATAGTTTGTCAATACTTAAATAACATTATTTTAAAAGGTTTTGCTGAAAACTTTCTATAAAGTTATCATTTGAATGTTTGGACAAATCTATACTCTTTATAATTCTTATATCCCAACGGTTTAAAGGTTTTCTGGTAACCTTTTCGTAAACGTTATGTCTGCTGGATAAGCATAACACAATGTCTGATTTATATAGAAAATGCTAAATCCTCAAGTCGGATCCATGTATAGACGCAAATTTCATGATGGCTAATTTTAGTTTTCCTGCAGACTGTTCCATGTTAAGCATTTTAACCACAATCCAAAGCAAAATCTACCAATAATGCACAAATTAAAACACATTTAAGCAATGGTATCATTTGCAATGGTGCAGTTCTTTAACCTCGGCCTTTTAAGTTGCGAAGTACCCATTGCACTAAGAGTGTTCATGAACATTGGAGAACTGTGCTTTAGAACATGTAACTGAGACCGAAAACGTTATGCTTTAATTAATTTTTAACGATGGCTGATAAAAATGTCGGTCATATTCAAAGGCACATATAGGCTGTTATGTTATTAATTTTAACGAAGCGGATCAGTCTACTCATGTAATTTGAAACACGAGCGATGATAAATCTGTCGCAATTGGGTGATGTGTATGCAGCGATTAATAATTTCAACGCGTCGAAGCTCATAAACATGGTTTAAACATGAGCCATCACATTTCTACCAAATCTATAGACCATTCCTATAATTGGCATCTTCCTCCCGTTGATGGGGTGAGCATTCTTAAGGTAGTATTATCGGCTACGGTGTCATGCACAGATTTGGTTGAAAATGATACAGGATGTGTAGTTTGGTGAGAAAAACTTGCCTGCCAATTTTTAATTTTTGCCAACAAATCGTTTTTGAGTTATGCCATTTTTTATCATTAAGAAACCCCATTGACTTTGTACATAAAGTGGTTTTGACACTAAGCCTCGTTCACTAAAATTGGTATATTTGAAAATGGATTCTATGTTTAAATATTATTTTTTCTCCTTTATATCCCCTTTATAGAACTGATTTTTGGATCTTTTTATTACAAAAATGTTACCAAATAATTTTAGTGACTTTTTTCCAATATATTGGCCAGTAATAAAGGGGATATTTGAAGGTGATGTTAGTACTTGCTCAAATTTTCTTGATTTGATCTAGAAACACTGAATGACCCAATTTCATAATTATTGTCTGAGCTAACCATAGGGCCAATTTTAACAAACAAGGTGTCATATGAAAGGTTATTTAATTTAGAAACTTTTCTCGTCAGCTTTTTTTTAATAAAGTATTTCTATTTTAAGTTATGGGTGTTTCTAGATTTCGCTAATTTAAAAATGGAAGAAAAAAAAATTTCTCAAAAAATAAACACTTTATCAAAAAAATTCTGGCGAGAGAATTTAAATATTAGACTTATTAACCACCCCTTAAACTTTGGAAACCATATCACATTCCCTCTGGGCTAGCAATAAATATTTGTAGAAAAAATTAGGGAATTTTCACAAAATGAAGAAAAACATAAGAAATGTTTCAATTTTCATGAAACATTAAAAATAAGTGGAGTAAAGACTTATCTTAAATTGGTTATACATTTGATGTGAATACATAATTCTGATTTGATATAGTGGCTATTTTCCTGCATGGGTCTATTATCCGAGGCTCCTATTGAGTTCGTAAGTTATGGTATTATAGAATTAGAAATTGAGATATCGGCCTTTAAAAATATTATTGACAATTATGTACATGCATAATATGTACATTGAAAAAATTAATGTCTGAAGAAACACAAGATGCCAGTTATACTCCGGTCTAAAGCTATAAGACAATATTTTAAACATTATTAATATGATAAATTTGCAACAAACCCAAATTGTTATTTTACTATTTCTCCATTTACGATCTTGCCCAAAAAGTGTCTCCTTTCGATATATCCCCGGGGGTCACTCCCATTGTGGCCTCTACACCATCCGCGATAATCAACTTTTGAAAAGCACCCTAAACAAGGATTTAACCCTTGGCTAAAACAATACCCTAAACAGGTGTTTTCACACCCTAAACAGGGATTTTATTCCTTGCATCAAATTTCATACCCTAAATTTCAATTCCGCGTATTAACAATTGCAGTTTTGCTACCCTTTTTTCCAATATTTCATGTTTTTGACACCCTTAACGCGTTACGCGCGTATCGTGCCTACCCACGAAAAACTACCCTTTTTACGCGTTTTCATTATCGCGGATGGTGTACAGGCCATAATGGGAGTGACCCCCGGGTATATACCACGTCACAAATTATCACGTTTTACACTTTTTGCTCCCTTAATATTAATGTTAATGATTAACCCCGGGGGCACTCCAACTTTGGAGGTGACGCGTATGTAGGGCTGTTAAGACCCCTTTTTCAGCATCGCTGTCACCCAAAGACCCCATATTTTTTACGAACACATGCTCTGTCCATGCTCTGTCACCCGAAGACCCCCTATTTTTCCATTTGATCTGTCACCCAAAGACCCTTAAAAGTCCAATTTGAACAGCAACTTTCATTTATCATCGATTTTGTTACTTATTTTGAAAAAACAAGGAAATTTGAAGCCATAACTCAATTTTCGAGGTTTCTGTGGCGCTTTTTCGGCTCTCACCCAAAGATTCCATTTAAAAAAAAAAGGTCATGTTCTCACCCAATGACCCCATATTTTTCACATTTTGCTCTCACCGAATGCCAAAAATCATGCTCTCACCCAATGACCCCATATTTTTTACATTTTGCTCTCACCGGATGCCCCTTAGTGCGAAAGTGCCAGCCCTACACCTATATCCATTTCATATTGAAGTGCCCCCCCCCGGGATTAACCCATTAACGGCAGAAAGTTGCCAATGTATATGGCTGTTGTACTCAATGTCCGGTCAACTAATGTAGGCTATATCCTAAATTAAACCTGTTCAGCGAAGACCACTGTTGACATGTGTAGTGTGTATCCTTTATGTACACAATCCTGTACACAGATGACAATGTCAAAAATGGTGCTGCTTTCATCAATCACTCCCTTTCTTTAGGAGACATGCTTCATTCGTGTTATTTCATAAACCAGACTTCAGCAAGTCAACTGAAGAATATATTCCCCTTTTAGAAAGAATGAGCACTTTTTTGTGCTCGTAATCTCCGACGTTATAATTAGTAGGACGCCTTTGTATTTTAAACAAAATCTGAAACTTGTTATAAGACGCATCCCGTCGTTTAATAACTTTCTTTTTAATGAGAAATGTTACTTTCAATCCAAAACAAAATCCCATTATATAACACACTTTATATAAAATAAGTACACAAATTTACTATATTTTTATACTTTGCATGGTGTGTCCCAGAAAATGAAAAAGAAAAAAGAAACAAAAGCAGAACCCTCATTGCGCCTTCGAGCTTCTATTTCTTCCATGTTAGAAAATATTATCAAATATATTTTGGTATGGTAAGAAACCTTTATTCGTTAAATTTAATAAAGATTGAAAAGGAGTACATACACCATGCATGGATATCAATCATTCCTCAATGATAACTTTATAAAATAACAAACCTTATTTAGGGAATGGGCTTTACCGGTCGGCTTATGGTCTATGGATTTTACAGTGTCAATAACTTGTCATCACAAAATCGAGCTGATCATTTTAGGTTATAGAGCCATTGCACCAGCTTCCCCAATTAGTGGAAAAAAGTTATGGAACTTCGCACACGCGGTCAACATCAAAATTACTTGAACTTGGTCCCACCCACACCATTGTTATTCTCCGGCAATAAGAATTCAGAAACAGTATACTTATCTATGACGTACGGTTATAAAGTTATGGGCAAAATAGCAACATTGTGACGTCATATATCAACATTTTCCACATGATTTTGGTGAAATTAATCTCAAATTATTTATCTTGTTGCAAAAATTCAGAAAAAAGAATATTTTTAACTACCTAGGGTGCTTTGATAACCAAATAACACAGCAATTGTCAAAGTCATAGAACTCGCTAGTAATTTCCAATTTTGATGTGTTTCCAAGGTAACTAACCGTCCCGCAGAGCGCAAACTATTTTAATTGTAAGAACATAAAAATAAATGTTGGTATTTATACAGCGCCTTTCACATGTGCACATGTATCGCTAGAATATGTCAGCTGCCATACAATGCCTAAATGCATGCTCATACCTTTGGGCGCCGCTAACAACTCCCCGTTTCACCCCTGGGTAGAGAAAGGCAAGTAAGGTAAAGTGCCATGCCAAAGAGCACAACACGATGGCAACGCCAGGGCTGGAACTTGTGCCCCCATTAATATGGTTTATCATGGAAATAAAACATAATGTGAGACAATTTTCAACAAAACCTTAACATTAATTGGATGCAGTGTTTCATGTTGTTATGCCACAAAATACACCAGATGTCACCCGTATTCTATTTCCCAGATTTTCAATATGGCGGAGTGATTACACGCCGGACATAAGTTTTAATCAAAATCACAGTTTATTGCAGAAATTTGATCGCTTCTACTTCAAGACTTTAGGTACTTTAATAGTAACACAATATAAGTACTGAAAAGATAATTTGTAGTGTTTTTTTCACGTCAAACGTTTTAAAAATGTTTTCATGATCTTTTTATATTATAACCCGACAGCTATTGGAACGGTTTGGTTTGGTAAATCCACAAATCATCGCAATGGGCTATTCCCGGGGGGGGGGGCTATTCCGGTTGAAATCCATAAATCCTCAATGAAACGACATAGCCTTGATCTCCAACAACATGAACACAGGGAGTCTGAATTTTAATTGGAGTTACCTGAATTAGTGAATCCATTTGAAGTGTACATTCCCTGTATGGGAGACAAAGATCATGTATTCATATCATAAGGGGTGTATAGATTCTAACTAGGATAATGCATTAAAACTGGTCCGGCAAGGCCCGTAGAGCTGGCAAAGTATTTGCTCGCGGGCAACTCAACCCAAACCTCCACGTGGTGTCGGATGGATAACGCAAACTTGGGCTCTGGGGAACAGGCTTGGATGCGAGGAAGTCAAGCTAGCGGAGGATCATGCAAAGTATTTTGACCACGTTTTAGCCCTTCCTCGGCTGACTCAGCCTGGTGTGGCTCTGAAGAGACACCGTACGTTTGGTTTTTACCACGTCGACAGAGGAAAAATTTGGATTTTATCATACGAGCATATACAGTAGGAGATATACAACGAGCTAGGCATGAAGAAGATAGAAATAACTAAGATGCAGTGAAGCAGATAATTACCTATTGTGACTGAATGGAGATATACAGGTGCAACTTGACAAAGGAGTGAGTACTGGCGCAAATAACCTTAGTAGTTGAAAGCGCCATACAAATCAACCAAAAAAAAAAAAAAAAGCATTAAAACTGCATAAAACGACCAATCATGATGCACTCATGTCTACAGTAGAATTCACCACGACCTTTGCAGGACTTAAACCCCATTAAAAGCTATTAAACCAAGATAACACTCATTGAAAACAGCTCAACTGAGTAAATCAGATCTTCTCTGGTTGTACACATGTGTCTGTTTTATCTGTGCGGTATCGCAATGAGTTGGTATTATAGTTTCAGTTGGGAAACCGATTATAAAGGAAACGCAACGTAACAATGGTATATGGACCTTTGTTCACGAAATGAGAAAATACTCTGCTTATTGTTAACCAGCTTTCTTGAAAATGAGCAACATAATAATTGTTGACTTAACACGGGTTGGAAATAATTTCTTCGTATTTTTTGGTGTTATCTGTCGTTTACATATCCTTCCTAAAACACAAAAGTACGAATACTTCCAAACACCTAAATTAGCTAAATTTGGGACATGTTATAAAACTATATTGTCTAGAACTTCAGAGAATATTTTAAATGTAGCCTGTACCGTTTTTTTGTGGCATCCTTCAGAAGTGAGCGGTCCGTTACCAATATTTTCGGTCAAATCTACATTCAATTAACACGGGGAGTTGGCTAGCTCATGCCTTGCCCTCACTCATATTTTACCAAAGTGCGACTATTTCTGAACATCTAACCTAGCTGTACTTTTAGGTCATGTTAGAGAAATATATTTGCTAGAAATGTGGAGAATACTTTAAATATTGGCCGGTTATTTTTCACACAGTGATGTTAACTAGGCAAATGCCTATACTTCTAACATCACGCTATTTGTAAAGGTCGCGCGTCAATGGTGAGAGCACTGTGTATTGTGTATAGGAAAACGGACAGTAACTGCAGTATGTACTAACACTTTACTCAATTTTGTGTTGTGTAAGACGTAGGTATAGGCTTATCTGCATTTGCTTTGTTACTTTGTTCATGCACCGGGCTTTATATGCCCGTTTCTATTTTGTGCGGCACCCACACGTGCAATCGCCTCCAAACGTGGACGCCGTTTAGGACATTTTACTATCGTCTGAATCCGTACTTCATTGACATTTTGTTTGTGTATTTTTGTGTGTATGGAATTTAACCTAGCAACTGCGGACGTTATATCTCTCGTACGATAGAGGACGTACTTCGCAAATACATTACACATACATTGGAGGTCGTTTATATACCTCCAGAAACTGAAAATGGTCCCCCATTGCATAGTAGTCCACAGTTCAAATGTGAAGTGCGAGTGTGTGTCCACATTTGCTGACAAGTCTCGGTTATAAGCTGACTTTTATCAATTTTATATCAGTGCTCTCTGAATACTATGGTTGTAAATACTGTGTATTATTTTGGTACATTAAAGACCACTACGTGCAATATGTGGCCTAACCAAGTGTAAAGTTGCAATTTTTAGATTTTGAATTAGTTACAATATACAACAAATTAGCTTTAAAATGATGTATCACATGTGAAAATTGCTTGACAAATAGTCACGCAAGTAATCAATAATAGTCTTCAAATTACTTTGTTTCCTATTGACTTCTTGGTTGAGCCATATATTAAAATAGGCCATGGCGACCTTACACCTGGTTCGTTGTTGATCACATATAATGACGTTATTATACAAACAAGGGAAGAGGCTTACGCATCACACACTGGACCATGGTAACAAATGTGACATGTCATGTCAAAAGGAGACACTTTTGGGCAGGCGCACGAGATCAAATTAATGATGCCTAATCGTTATTCTTAATATATCAATATACAGGGGAAAAAGAATTTACGCATCGCACAAAACTCCGGACATACCTGCCTGTGCGGGACTTGAACCCCAGACCTCTCGCTTGTCAGGCGAGCGGAGCGCTCTACCACTGAGCTACACAGACTGACAGACAGTCTGGTACTTATGGATATGAGCAGAACACATTACATATTACTATACCTCATAAATATTTATTAGGTAATCCAGACATCTTATTGGTTAATAATGCCAGCGTCCGAGTACGATATTTTGACTACTTCCCCGCGCCTGTGCAATTACTCGCACGCGGGGAAGTAGTAAAAACTTCCGCAGCCCTACTACCACACGGTATCTCGACCCCGCGCGTCACCGTTCCTTCAGATGTAGCATTATGCTACACAACGGCGATTCTACAGATGCGGTTATCGTGAAAATGGCGTCTGCTGCAATTATTTTGCCGAGATTACCGATGGATAATAATGCGCGAATTTGACGTTTTATGGAACAAAATGTTATTTATGGAATGTTAAAAAGAAAATTCGAATATTATATGTCAAAATGTAAATTGATTGAACAGAAATTTTCCAATAAAATCAGGTAAGCAAAATATGAAGCTTATTTACCACGCCGGGCGGCATGTTGACTGGTGTGTGATTTGACAATTGTTTACGATTTTACCGTGATAGTGAAAATATTTATGAGGTATAGTAAAACAAATACAACATGTTTTATTTCGGGAAAGTAGTCAAAACTACTGGTCCCTCGGTGAATGATTTGACTACTTCCCTCCGCTGACGCGTCGGGAAGTAGTCATCCAACACCTCGGGACCAGTAGTTGTATTTGTATACCAGTGTACGAGATCAATTAATGATGCTTACCCGCCAGCCTAATATAATCATACAAACAAGGGAAGAGGCTTACGCACCATACACTGGAACATGGATACATTCAAATATTACCTGCATGTGGAAAAGAAATACTAATATATTTTTGGTGGACCGCATAGCGGGACCACCCTATAGAAGTGTATGTTACTTGCTTACTAACTTATTTACTAACTTACTTACTTACTATGTTAACCATTTGGTCTTAAATGTGCATATCGTCAAATGCCACTAAGGTATACCCCCCCCCCCCTAGTGGTGTTAAATGATGGCAAAATATGTAGGCCTATGCTTTGAATTGAGAAGAGTGCCATTGGGACCGTGTGTTGTGACTAGCCTGGACTGGTTGAGTTAACCTGAAGCTAACCTGAGTCTTGTAGCCACAACGCAGGAGCAGTACACTGTGATATTTGACACTCAAGTAATATCACAGGTATTTGGGTAATAAGACTTGTTCATTTAATACTATATACAATACAATAATAGTAAGTTATTAGATTGAAGATTTTTTTTGGGATTAATAGTAAGAGATATTAGGAAAGGGTAAACATTTTAATTTATATAAATTAAGTTAATTCATATTGATTCTTTTAATTAAGTAATACTAATTAGTTCAATTTTAAATTAATAATCAAAAGAAGAATACAATTAAATGAAAACCAGGGGTCTATTACTCCTAAAAGTGAAGCGTGCACTTAGCTTGGCCCACCAATTTGCGGTGCAATAACCGTCTTGTTATTTATATTTATTTCACAACTTAAAAGGGCATTTCGTGATCCACAGCCTCATCCCCCCCCCCCCACTTTTCTCCAAAAAAGTTGAGATTTTTATATCACTGGAAACCCCTGGCTACATAATGTTTATGTACAAAATATTTCTTGCAGATTAATTCGTTTAGCAAAGATATCGTGAAATTTCTCAAGGACAATATTGTTCAAGGTTGCGCCGCAGGCTTACAAAGAAACAATAGCAATCAAGCTTAAACTTTAAATTAGCACCCGATAGAGGCAGGGCCTGAAGAATGAGGGAAATTATGGGGTAAATATTTAACGGAATAAACTGCATAATCATATTATTTAGATTTATTCCGTTAACAGATATTTTAACTTATCAAATTACTAGTTTTTATATTCTATGGTGTCAAATATTTATTCACAACGTTGTAAATACGCATTAAATACGATTAATAACAACAGAGGCGCTTTTTAATATGTGATCCTGTCTTCTGGAGTACAAGAGTATACTCTCACATGATACTTAATATGTGATCCTAATACAGTATCTCATATTAGTTTTCATGTTCTCCTACCCACTATGGGTGGCTAGATTGACTTCGCAATTGTTTTGCTAAAATTATGCCCAGCTCAGAAATAAAACCACAATTTGCTTGGATTTTATTTTATTATTGTTTTCTGATATGCACGGAATAAAATGGTGAGCGTATATTCTTTGTTTAAAATACAAAATTAGGATTTATAAAAACACCAAATAAATCCTGACCTTTGTATGCGTTCAACTAGTTTACCGTGTGCCTTAGAACCCGATAGACGGTGACATTTGACCATACACTAGGATCCACAACATGCTCATCTATCATGGGAACAGTTCTTAAACCCTAATACATTTGTACATTCATCCTTTGTACACAAACTCATACTCTGCAACTTGAGGTCAAATTTTGCACTATGATTATGTAATTGAGGTTATTGGACTATGCCATTGGGATGAGACTCTTGTGGTTCAAAGTGATAATATCAATTAACGAGGCCTCTTAAACTGATGGCTTTTGTTTGCTAATTACCATAGAATCTATATAGCGGTTATTGCCAAAGTTGCAATATGGTGGCACAATTGGGCGGCAAACTGTATGCAAACAACACGGCATATTAATTATACATGTTCTACATTGTTGTATTTTAAAACACTGAAGACCCAAAATTGACGTTAATGCCATGATTGGACCATGGAGGTAGTACTAGCTACTACCTCCATGATTGGATTAAGTAAATAACTAAATCCTGTTATCTACCCAGCAATGTTTGCTTATCTTAATAATTGTAACAAACTGTAGTGTACTAAATGGTACAAGACAGAAAAGGCAAACAGACAGAAATTTAGAGTTTTAAATTAGAGAGTTGACAGGAAGTTGTAAGAGTTAAATTGTTATGGATATGATTGGTGTAAGCACGAAAATGTTGAATGTCAGATCAAAGTCATCCGAGGTGAATTAAGTAATGTCAATCACAAATTGTTACAGGTCATTTGAGGTGGACTAAGTTTATATTTGGATTGTCAGAACACCTTCCCCAATCAAACACATTTCTCTTGCATTTGATCATCTTCTACTCTTCCCTAGAAAAATCATTATAATACCAAATCTACACACCATGGAATTCACCATAATCACGTCCAAGTTCACATTGGGCGCCACATTCCTTTTTAAAGGAATTTTTATTATTTTTGTTTTGAAGTGTATATCATCATTCACATTTCACATTTTTTTCATTATTTTATTTTAACCAAATCTTTGTTGGGACATGTTCTCTTATATATTTGTCCATTTTTCTCTTATCATTCTTAACAAGATAGCTCATGCCATTAGGTATTTCCTTATTTACATGTTTTCATAATGTTGTTGTTATTTCCAAAAAAAGGTAATACATAATCAAAATATATAGTGTCGTAGATAATTGTTTTATTTTTTAACGGATTAAAGTCAAAATATATTTTGTGTCTTTATTTTCATTTTAAGTGTTTATCGTCATGCACATTTCACATTTTTATGATTTTTCATTATTTTATGTTTAACTAATTCTTTGGGGCATACTCTCGAATGTCCCTCTTATCATTATTCGCAAGAAAGCTCATGCTGTTGTAATTATTTCCAGATAAAATATAAACATTTCAGTTGAAAACCCCCAGATTAAATAAGAAATTAAATTTTAAAAAAATGAATGCAAACCAGCCTTTCAATCCAAATTCTGCAATGCATGTATTTCCATTAAAGTAGGTGAGCAGCAAACAACTATACTGCGCCAATAAAGTATCCTTACACTTAAGAAAATATTCACAATTACAAAACTGAACAAGATTGGGGTAAATTATGACACCACATTGAATCCAATGTGACCTCAAGAAGTAAAGTTACAAGCAATTGAATAGACGAATGTCCAGTTTAAAAGTGACAAACTGGCCTATACAAGGCGCAAAAAGATTCCAACAAGCGCAACAAAGAGACAACACAGTTTCTTCAATGAAGCGTTATTTAGAGCAGTTTTTATTTCAATTTTTACTTCTCTGCAGTCTGCACTTTTCATAACTTTCATTTTATTTGTCAGTTCTTTTGTTTCAGTTTTCTTTTGTTCCTTTTGTTTTAAATTGAAGCCAAACGCATAAATTAGCCATTCACCACTCTCAAACCAGATTTGTGGTCTGTGGAGTTTTGAATAGGCCAGTTTGTCACTTTTAAAACTGGACCTTCGTCTAATCAAATGCTTGTAACTTGACTTCTTGAAGTCACATTGGATTCAATGTGGTGTCATAATGTGCAGGATTAGATAGTGCATCTATTAAAAAAACAAATTTACCCCAATAATGTTCAGTTTGGAAATTGTGATTATTTTTCCAAGTGTAAGGATACTTTATTGGCGCAGTATATATTGTCATATGTGGGTAGGATGTTACTAAAATACTATGTAATTCTGTATCAACTTATTACGTACTGACATGAAATATGCATTTGACAAAACATGGAGGGATTTCATATTGTCTCCCCGATCTAAAAATATGAGGGATGTCCACTTGTGATTTATGTCCCCCTGTCTCCCGGGATTGATGCCCATGTTTGCAGTTATTATCTCGGTATATAGCCCAGGTCATTTGAGGGAAGAATATTTATTTTAAATTTGGTAAATCTGATTCGTTTTAAACAGCAGCCGTAGCGAAAAAAATTAACGTGATCGTCAACGATGTACTTAAAATTCAGCAAATTTACTATAATAACACGCGCAATATGGACACATGGCAATACCACGATTCAGATCTACGCAATCACATCATTTGCGCTACTCTTTATACACAGCTGGTTCGAATGACATTTTCTACACGGTACATTAATATTGTAAGCATAGTTGACAATACAAACTCAACAACACTGATCTTATTACTGATGGGTTGTTCAATAATTATGAGCCGGGGGTAATTTCCGACCGGCCCGCCAAAAATCGCCCCCCCCTCGGACTGCCAACAATTATATGTCCCCCTTGCATATGCCAAATTTTGGGGATCCCAATTTGCAAACCTAAAATGGTCCAGATATAATTATGTTGCTAGCGCAGCGATCAGGAAAATTTGCATATCTAATTATTTCCGTACTGTTTTCCTAGGCCTTTCAGAGCGTTTTATTTAGAAGGCGCCCCATGATTGTGTGCCAAAAATCGCTTGCCCCTCCTCTCAGCTTGCCAAAACTTGCTTGTACCCTTCGGTTCGCCAAAAATGTCCTACCTCCCCCTTCCATTTTACCCTCACCCAGGGCTCATATTGATTGCACAGCCCCTTAGTTAGCAAATGTATCAGTGGTGCATGATCAAAGTATGTAAATCATTATGTGAATCATTTTTATAATCTTTATTTCTACACGTCACAGTTATTTGCAGCCATGATGCAGTCATGTCTACAGTAGAATTCACCACGACCTTTGCAGGACTATTAAACCAAGATAACATCATTGAAAACAGCTCAACTGATTAAATCAGATCTTCTCTGGTAAGATCCACACTACATATGTTTCTGTTTTACCTGTGCAATGAGCAATGAGCTGGTATTATATTTTCAGTTGGGAGAACGATTATAAAGCGAACGCAAGGTAACAATACTGGGTGACCTTTTGTTTACGAAATGAGACAATAGTCTGCTTATTGTTAACCAGCGTTCTTGAAAATGAGAGGCATAATAGTTTGCAGACTTAACACGGTTTGGAAATAATTTCTTCATATATTTTGGTGTTATCTGTTGTTTACATATCCTTCCTAAAACACAAAAGTGCGAATATTTCCAAGCACCTAAATTAGCTAAAAAATTAGGACATGTTACAAAACTATATTTTCTAGAATTTCAGAGAATACTTTAAATATTGGTCGGTTATTTTGCACACAGTGACGTTAACTAGGTAATTGCCTATACTTCTAACATACACTACTTGTATACTTGTAGAGGTCACGCGTCAATTGTGAGAGCTCTGTGTATTGTGTATAGGAAAACGGAGAGTAACTGCAGTATGCATCATTTAAACAACATTAATGGTCAACATCTGTTGCCTTTTATTGTCAAAAAGCACGCACGTAGATATTGAGTTGGACCTTTTTAACAAATTGTATCACATTTACATTTCTGTATAGCATTAAATTTGTTTTGATAAACAAACCTATAGGAATGTGACTGATGAGGGAGACTTTAGACAATTATTGATAGCTATTGATTGGCTAATTGAGACAACAAAAACCTTAGATGTTCTCTATGTGCAGCATGTCCGAGGGACGAAAAGCTGTCTACGGTAGCACTCAATACTGCTCAAATACATGTTTGTAGTAGCAACAAGGAAATCTCATTACGCAGAGCTCTTTGCTGATGGAAAATAGTGATATTTGTGTGTATTTTATAATTTGTCTCAAAGACACTCGGGTTTTTTTTTATGATCATGATGATGTTTGAACATTGCTTTGCTGAAAGTCGGTATTCATCATGAAGATGACTAATAATAAGATGTTTATATCGTCAACATAGTTTATATCATTTGTTGTGCAGGCCTAATTTATCGGATTCTTAAATCAGACGAAGCTCATTTTAAGTGTTTTAATTCACAACGAAGTTAAAGGTGAAAAAAAAACATTGTCAGACTACAAAAATGAAAGTTATATTTGCACGATCGCGATTATTGTTCGTGTCAGCGACAATTTTATTAACATGGATGTATTACATGTATTATAGCAGTACCAGTTCTGTTGAAAACACGCATGTATCGGAACCTTATGAATGGAACGAATTGGAGCTGGTCCAGGAGACAGAACGAACCACTGTCCGTTCTGCATTTTTGCAGTTGCAGAACCAACAAGCACTATCAGTTAATAATTTCACAACCCAAGTGATTTATACTGGTAATAATAGTTTTAGGGCGAACTTAGCAGCTACAACGTTAGCACATAACTCTACAAAGACATCTTTAGAAAAACAAATTAGGATGTGGGTAAATTATTACAAATGGAATGATATAGATCCAGATTCTTTTAAATCACTGCCATTGAAATCAGAAGAAGATCGCCCTGCACAACTACAGGACCGCGTGGTGTTCAACAGAGTAGGCAAGTGTGGTAGTCGTTCTGTCATCTTTCTGTTACGCCATCTTGCTATAATAAATAACTTCAACATGATTTCTTCTGCAATTTATAATCAAACAAGGATCGATGAAGCTTGGCAGGAGAGACTAGTCCATTCGATAGAACTATTTAAAACACCATTTATTTTCGAAAAGCATCTGCATTATGTTAACTTCCCAAAGTACGGCAGTAAGCTCCCAGTGTATATCAACATAATCCGAGATCCTTTAGCCAGATTGGTATCATTTTACTACTATACAAGGTTTGGGGATGTAGGGCACAATGTTAGTTACACTGGAACAGCAGAAAAAAGATACCAGACTTTCGACGACTGCGTGTTACAACAGAATAAAACATGTACAGGCATAAACGCATTTAAGATTGTGCCATTTTTCTGTGGCCAGCATAAAGACTGCAAGTTCCCATCTCTGTGGGCCCTGAACCAAGCCATTAACAATGTAGAAGAAAACTATTTATTTGTAGGCATATTGGAAGAACTTGAAGATTCATTGAGAGTGTTAGAAAAACTGCTGCCATCCATGTTTACACATGCCTTGGAGTATTATCTCCATCCAGTTGTTAAAGATATGTCAAGCACCGTAACTGTCAATAAGAAGAAACCATCTCCTGAAGTTCAAAAGATCATGAAAGATGCAATGCAATTTGAATACCAATTTTATAACTTTGTCAGAAATAAGTTTCATAAAACCAGAGATGAATTAGGGATAACACCGTACACATCTAAACCATCTTCAGGAAACACGGGGAAAACTTTAGAAAAAGGAAATGTCTATTAAAACAAACGTCAAAAACATGAAGAAAAAAACAAAATTCGACAACCTTTTTAATTGCGCCAAGTCAAACGCAGGAAAATAAATGTAAATAAATGAAGTAAATAAAGGAGAACATGTCAACATATAATTGAAGACCGAATTAAAAAAGACTAGTTATGTATGACGTTCTGTTAATCAGACCAAAAATGCTCTGCTGCGCAGGTCAGCAACCAATCATGCCGTGCCTTGATGTCAGACGCAAACTAATACTAGTTCTAGTTCCTCGAGGGGGGGGGGGCGCGAAGCGTCCAACGAGGGGCTGGTTAGGACTGGTGGATTTTGTAATGTTAGAGAGCGGTTGTCATGGTCCCATACAGGCACTGAACAAGTGTTAACGCAAACTAGTCTAGTTTAATTCGGTCTTCAATTATAGTTTTGGGCAGAATTACAATTTCAAATGGAATCATCCATTCATTTTACTCCGTTTGAAGTGAAAATGCACAATTTGTTTAAAGGAGCACTTTGTGATCCGTTACTCGAGATTGATATACCATCCGAATCCGATGACTACATAATGTTTGTGAACATAAGGTATATTACTGGTAGCGATCGATGGGCAAACATGATGCATACTGGGAATGAGAAGGGTTCAAAACCTATAGAATTCGTTACCTGAGATCGTGAATTTGAGGCCTTTTCCTTCCTAGCATGCATCACTTTTGCCTATCGATCGCTATCAGCAATGGTTTTTAAATAAGCGAAGTCGAATTAAAACCAAATTGTCAGTGGGGAGAAAAATTTGGCCATGCGTATAAATGGGGTTTTTACCCTTGTGTATAATATGGGTTAAGCCGTTGATCCACTTGGAGTTATGCACATCAGTGATTTCAGATATGCGTTCACCCATGTTAAAACAGGTGCATGGTTTATTTAATGCAATCATAATGGGTTTGTTAAAGGTTTTTGTTGTTGCTATGATACAACCAATCACTTGGCATAATTGTAGCTGGTCAAATGCAATTGGGTTTTTGACTCACATCATGTTTTATCATCGAGAGATCAATTTCTATTGAAAAACCCACCCACCCTCCACGCCATGAGTGAGTCATGTGTAAAGTTTACATGTTTTAGCGGAAAGTAAGTATAAAGAATAATCAATTGGTTATAACTTTAAATTAATACGAACATTAAATGTTTTATCAGAGCGTTAAACGTTTTCAAGTTCATCATTTGAAACAGAAATATCATAATAAATGTCAAGTGTTCACTTCGAATTCATGCATAACAATATAAGAATTGAAGAAATATAATCAAGCCTTGCAGGCTTAATTTAATTTAATTTAATTTAATGGCTTAACATGTTTAATAAAACATGTTTATCATAACAAGTGGGGACACGGATAAGATAATAACTCGCAAGTCAGCAAGTGATTATAATTGTGAATTCAAGTTTAAGTCTAAAAGCTTTCAATTGTATACAGAAATATCACAATAAATGTCAAATGTTCACAAAATGAGGTAACTTCGAATTCATGCATAACATAAGAATTGAAGTAAATATTATCAAGCCTTGCAGGCTTAATTGAAATTAAGTGAATGGCTTAACATGTTTAATAAAACATGTTTATCATAACAAGTGGGGGACACAGATAAGATAACTCGCAAGTCAGCAAGTGATTATAATTTTGAATTCAAGTTAAACTTAAAGTCTAAAAGCTTTCAATTGTATATACTTGAGCCTTAAACACTGCATAGAGCGGTCGTGTTATAAAACTAAGATGTCTCCCAGCTCAAAACACTGGAGATAAATGGTTCACAATGGAAATGAGAACCAGATGTATAGAAATAAGGTAATAAGTCAACAAGTTCAAAATAAGTTTGATATGACTTTGAATTCATAGCAAATTCTAAAGTCTGAAAATATGTAAGCTAAATAATTCCACAAAAAAGAATGTTTCTGTCGGCGTCAAGTAGGCACTTTATCATAAAATCAAAAAGTAGCCAAAGTTAAAGAAAAAGCACTTTACCACTGTCTACCAGGTTTACTGCATAATAAAAAACAAACCACAAAACAAATCAAAAATGGTTGTTGAAGTTAAAGACATAAGCCTGGTACATGTATGTCAACAGTTTCCTAGGCATTGTGGTAAATACATACCAATTAACTGTACCTATGGGAAATAAATACATGAAATGATTGAAGCAAAACTTTTCAGGTGTATAAAAGAAGACGCATACGTGCAGTTATTTTTCGGCTTTCAGTGATATTCTGCATTAATTATATG
The DNA here is from genome assembly GCF_039555335.1 of Amphiura filiformis. Taxonomy (NCBI): domain Eukaryota; kingdom Metazoa; phylum Echinodermata; class Ophiuroidea; order Amphilepidida; family Amphiuridae; genus Amphiura; species Amphiura filiformis. The sequence continues at coordinate 8,210,257 of NC_092629.1, forward strand.
CATTTATGACAAATCATGGCAAATGACATGGTCATTATTTGAAATCTGCGTAAAGTATTGAATTGAGTGTTATAAAATACACACCGTATGATTCCATATGGCGATGGCCTTCCAATTAGCGCGTGATAGTTTTGTCTGCGTTTTGGGACCTTTTTGGGTTCAATTATATGGTATATAGGGGGCCTATGATATAATTATATGGTATAAGATATAATTATAGTGCTAATTAGCGAATATTAGAAATATGATGAACAATGGTATATGGTAACTTGTGCCCTTAATTAGCGCAAATTATGGTCATGTTTGGCTTTGGGGCATTTATCATAGGGAATAACATGTGCCCTGAAATGGCTGCGGATTATGGTCTTTTCCGGGTCAAGGGTCACTTTCCCATGGAATCGAGAAGTTGTTAGATTACTATAGTGCTAATGACGTCATAAGAAATAATGTGCCTTTAAATACGCGCAGATTATGGTTATGTCTGGTGTCAGGGCATTTTTCTTTGGTATGAGATACTTAAGAAATCCCATAGAGGATATTCTTTATAAATAAACCAAATGATCTCTCGGTTGGTATATAACTTGACCACCACAAAAATTCGTTGTCTCCCATGTTTGTTTTTTGAGTTCAATGACAATACATTATACCTTATTAAAGGAAGTCTCCATCAATCACAACATTATGCCTTATATGTTAGAGAAATAAGTATCACGCACGAATTGTATTTAAAACAAACTCAGATTGACCATAAACAAACGAATAAAAATAGTCGTCTCTCAACACGCGATATTCAAAATTCCCACGCCGAAGTTGTCTGGGGTAATGACGTCATGGTTATCTGTGCTCAACTGTCGTCAGCCTTCATTGTATTGCTGGGACGTCATTGCACCAGACAATTTCGGCGCCCGAGAATTTTGAACATCGCGTGTTAAGGATCTGGAATGAGCGTTTTGAGCGTTTCGACAGTATTTTTGTGGTACATGAGAGCACATCAGACATATCGAATTGCATTCTGAATACGAAGAATGTCTTTCTGATATCAAATAATTTTCATTTTTTGAAATTCACGATATAATACAAATGTTATGACAAATTATTAAAATTTGATATTTTTCACATTTTTGATATCAGTCCTCGAAGTAAATTTTATAAATCTAATGACATATTCTTAAAGTGTATGTAGCTGGGAGGAAAAGCCGACGATCAATTGAAAATATTGAAGATATAGATTTTTTTTTCCAAAAAGACCTTATTTTTTTTGGTGTTTTTGGGAAAATATCCATATCTTCAATACGAAATGTCAACATTTACAATTGATCGTCGGCTTTTCATCCCACCTACATACACTTTAAGTATAAATCATCAGATTTATAAAGTTTACTTCGAGTACTGTTAAATATCAAAATATCAATTTTAATCATTTGCCATAAAGTGTGTATTACATTGCGAATTTCAAAAAGTCAAAATTATTTGATATCAAAAGGACATTCTTCGTATTCAGAATGCAATTCGATATGGCTGATGTGCTCTAATGTCCCAAAATAAATAGTTTCCAAACGTTCATGCCCCACCCCTTAAGACACTGCTGTTTATATTCGTTTTATGGTCAATATGAGTTTGTTTAATATTCGTGCCTGATAATAATTTTCCTATCATAAGGCATAATGTTGTAATTGCCGGAGACTTCCTTTATTTTTTATAAAATTACCTAAAAGTGAAGGATAAGTTATTTAAATTATCATTGGGTATTTTTGAAAAGAAACACTTGGCAAAAAAGTAAGAAAACAGCAGTATTGAAAAATTTGAAGCCCCATTCAAATACATGTAGCTAATTTCTATTCTTAATTACAGATTCGTGTAAAATGTCTTCTATTGCTTCCAGATTAACCACTAGCAAGCTATGTTATATGTTAACTTGACTTTCTTTCAGATTTGGTCGCCTAACGGAGACTGTATTTTACAACCTATCGGCCTATTGGGGATTGTAATACGTGTAATTCATTAATCAAATCAATTGAAATTTTGGGAATGAGTTTTTTCGTGAATATCTATGATAATAGAGAGATTGCGGAGAGGCGTTCACTGCAAACGCCATACGGGTTACGGATTTCTGCATTTTGCGGTAGAACGTCATAGTCCCGTTCACATCCAAACTAGCCTCCTACACAGCCAGTTTGTGTCGGTCCTAACGCTCGTCGTTCCTAGTATGTTCGTGATAGCCGCATAGAGTCTGAGCCAAGACTACGTGTAAACGCAATTGCAATCATGGCGCTATGCTGAGACAAATAATCTAAAGGTAATAGGAAGCACCCATTGATTCACCTTGGGTGCATCGAACCAGAGAAGATTATCTTCTTTCATCGAACTACTTTCCTCGGTATTGATATGCAAATACGACTGGCTGTATCTATATTGTTCTAAGCATTCAGTCCAGATTAGCGATATTTGAGTTTTGCGGGCTATTGGAAAATGAGTATAGGCCTATGTTCACACGTGTATGCTATTTGTATAAATAATCTAAACAGAGTTTGATGTTGGATGCCTAGGAAGTCTTGGTGTATATTATTCGAATAACAAGAAACAAACTCCATTATCATATAAATAATACCCTGTTTACTTTCTAAAGCAAAATGAAAATAGATAATCTAATATGCCTAGTTCGATTACTAACCAGCAAACACAAATATATTACAGAAAACTTTAAATGTCGGGTTAAAGGTTATGTGAGGGTCAAGAGCATTAAACGTTTTAATAACATTCAAAAAACATTTTGTTCAAAACTTGCTGATAAACGTTCTAACACAATAGACACTTAAATATGTTTGCCAAATGATATTTTACTATAGCATTTCGAATTTTGGCTTAAAATGTTGTTGTATTATTTTTTCAGTATAACACGAGTTTTCATGATTTTTATATAAACATACATCGATATGTTATCAAAATGTTTTAACTAAAACCAAAAACACATGCATTATCATGTTTTAAAAACATTTTGAGTTTGCTGAATAGTATCCATAAGCAAAACACTTTGACAGCTGTTTAATGCACAACGAAAAAGCAAGGCGAAAAATAGCGTTGCACGAACTTCTGTTCCCCGTCCCAAACAGACAATTATACCGCATTTATGCCGTAACACGACACAATCTTATGAATGGCCAAGTGGACCAAAAAACGTGTAAGATTATACGTGTAACCTTACACGTGTAAGATGGCATCTTACGCGTGTAAGATTGCATCTTACACGTGTAAGATTGCATCTTATGCGTGTAAGATTGCATCTTATACGTCTTAGAATCTAGCGGGATGCTTAAATTGACGAATCATATATAAAGAACCCATATTTAAACCCCAAACAACCTATCATCTTACGCGTATTCATCTTCGACCAATGAAATCTCACCATATCATTTCTTATACGCGTAAGAATTGCCTCTTAGGGATGGACGGTATTCCGATTTGACTGGTACGACGAGTGTCGAATAATCTCAGCCTCGATATCGATCTGCACCGGGGTAGTTTTTGCAAACGTGATTATTTTACCATCACCTCTTGAAATTTAATTGATATGAGTATTAATTGACTCCAGGTAACTGATAAGTAGTCAAAAGTGAGATAAATCGGGATGTGACCATGACGGACCAACAGTCGGAACAATTCCTGACAGAGATTCGTCATAAAATACAGGACATTGTAGCACTCAATACAAATTAAGAAAATGCCTCGTTTACGATTTTGGTGACGTGCTCTCATTATCATCGGTACGCCGCCAATAATATCACATATCGTCCATCACTAAAATCCAAATCTTACACGTATAAGAAGTCGTGGGTGTTACAAATCACAAAACGTCTTTACATATTATTGGTTGAAGTTTGTTACGCGTGAGATGATTGGTTGTTTCTGATTTCTTACTCTGTGATTCGTCAATTTAAAAATCCCGCTTCATTCTTACACGTATAAGATGCAATCGTACGCGTATAAGATGCAACTTTACACGTGTAAGATGCAATCTTACACGTGTAACCTTACACGTTTATCTTACGCGTTTTTTGGACCACTTGGCCATTCATACAATCTTGCCTAAAACGCCTCTTCGCAAGCTGATTTTTGGACGGCATTTTCCACACACAAATGAATAGGCAATCTGCCCGTTCGAATTCGCGTCGAAAAAAATCGAAATTTGTTCACTTCTTCTTGTCTATACGAGATCAAATTTTAACCCCCAAAATGGATTTTATTACATGTCGGACTCTACTTGTTCCATTAGGATACTTTGATTCGCTTCATAACAAGATAAACATAACATTTTTCTGCATTTTATAATGCGTTCTTTTGTCATTTTGGAACGTCATTTTTTGCTACCAACCGCAACGTAATCGCCTTACGGTAATTCCACGATTGACCAATTCACAATAGATTTCACCCTCTAGAGGGCATAATAACCGATTTTCGACTAATGTAGCTTGCCGTTGGCGTTCCCGTGTCACGTTTCACGTAAATTTCGCAATCTCTCTAATGATAAAATAGACGATTAATGGGAAAAGTACTCAAGAATCACAAATACTGCGTCATGAATATTTTATTCAAAATTTTAACATATCATTGTCTTGTTATAGTTAATACCATTTATCATGTGACATACGCAACAGGTTACACTTGAAATACAATAAATAGTAAATGGCATATTTTAATATTACGATCTTATTACGATATTAAGTAGTTTACGTGAGAATTGTTGGTTTAAAATATCTTGAAACGTCTTGTCGCTCCTGGTTTATTTGAGGAACCCTAATGCAATGTGACAGAATCATATGAAATCTAGCTCTATCTGGCATTGTTTTTGTATTGGATAAAACAAACGAGTAAGTCGTTTACCTAAACGTTACATGAAACAAAATTATACCGAAAAGCTGTACCCACGGCATCTAACGGACACCAATGCGATATATATATATGTATATATATATATATATATATATATATATATATATATATATATATATATCCTGTGCGCCAGAAATACCAGTGTAGCACATGCGATCCAGCAGGTGTGGTACAATGTAGGCTAAATGAAAACAACTGCAGCAAAGTTGAAAAACACTAAGCACAATGGAGACACAGACAACTGTACCCGAAACTTTTATTGCACATGTTTCCTTTATACTTTTGCCTTAATTAATGTATTTATTCATTTGTTAAGTACAGATGAATTGTATCTTATGAAACCAAAATATACTTTTCTGAGTACCTTGAAGCTGAAAATAATAATAATGCAAGTATGACATTTTTCATACTTCTTATTTGCAAAGATTGTAATCTAAACACATAATGGCATAACATAACGGGTATCACGATATCAGCATTACACGGTTGTTGATCCATCAGCAGTTCGGTCAGGTATACGTTCTGTGTAACAAATATAAATTAATAAAAGAGGATAAAAAATCAATGCATCTTAAATTTCTTCAGTACAAGCCATACAGCACAGCATCAACCTACATGTATAAGGGGGTGTTATCTAACATCCGTTAGCCTATTAGTTACACTTATAAATAAATATAATTTGGGGCAATCCGTTAAACCTCAAAGTTCAAGTTACTTGTGAATCACCTGGTAGGATTCGGAGTAAAGTAAAGTTTTATCATGAGCAACATCGAAAAATAGGATTCAATTCAATGAGCACTGACCATTTTTGCCTGTTAGTCCATAGGGTTATTAATCCAACGAAGGTTTTAAAGTTAGGGTTCAGGACATGATAAGGGCTAGGGTTATGATTAGGATTAGGGCTAGGGTTATGATTATGGTTATCATTATGGTTAGCGTTTGCGTTAGGGATAGCGTTACGATAGGTTAGGGTCACAGCTAGGTTTTAAGTAAGACTTGTGCTCTTAAATTCTTGAAGTACATCGAAAAAAACAGTTTTGCAGTACACTATGTTTTTTTTTTATATCATGCTAACCCAAGGACATTTTCATGAACATAATTATATTTAGATCCGAGTTAAAACTACAATCGCGCCACCGAATCTTAAGAAATTTAACCATTACATAGCGGTCCTATTCGTCATTGTAAGGCCAATATTCGGTAACTATGTTGATTCGAGTTTAATTTAAAAAAAATATTATTCTCTTTGATGATAATGAGAGGAGAGTTAATTGAAGTATAATGAATAGCTGCCACGTTAAGTTATTGAATTAGTTAGGCTCTAGTATCCAGCATAATAATTGATCTACATCTCACGGATACCATATATTTGACCTACCTTCATCAATCAATTACAGCTTTCGCAGGTAGTCGGACAGCACACCTTGTATGGTACATACATGCTGTTCTCTGACGTAACGGTAAAACTGGTCTTCGTCAGATGTATGAAGCATTTGTCGCCATCTTCCGCTTCTGATGGAATGGAGATATCCACGTCACCCGGCTCACATTTGAAGATGGGGGGTTCGACAGGAGGTTTGGTGGTGGGCATCCAAATACCAGTAGGGGGATGTGCAGTGACCACAGATGCTTCTGTTTATACAATGTATGAAAAATAATATGTGAAGAACTACGGTACGGTATATTCTTTTACAAAAAGGGCATTTTTAGTATTATTGTATTATTTGTGTTGTTGTTATTATTATATTGCAACTTAAGGCGAATTTCTACCTTAAGGGAAACATGTAAGTTCTACACAACGTTTGGCGCGTAAAGTTTAACGACATAGCGCTCTCCATATCTTAAGATTTAATGTTAAAGATAGAGGGGGTACACCCCCTGCTATTCAGTCGTAATGCTGTCAAAATACGAGCCTAAAGGCAAAACTAATTATAGTTGTTTTTGTACTATATTATTCCAAAATGGCGGAAATGGTAAAACATTTGAACAAAAAGGGAAATATTTATATATTTATATTCTATATGTGGAAATTTATATTATTCACTTTTACGAGTTCTAAAAGATAAGATTTAGATGTAAGCATAGTATTTCGCCCTAGACTGCATTTTGAACCACTTCTCAATTCACAGTTTATATTATTAGGGAGATTTATGATATATTATTTGCCTTCAAACAAGAGTAACAAAATTGTGGTATAGCCTAAGGTACAATAATAGTAGCCAACATTTATGTGTTTCGATCGTAAAACAGCTTTGTTCAAAGTTCAAAGCTTATACCGGTGTTTAAATAGATGTCAAATCTTTTCATTATCCTTTTACAGGTATGGTGGATACAATAGGATGACTGCATGATTGGGTAAAGTCGGTTTTTTACCCAGATTGAATACTGCCCTCCCTCCTCAAATGTATATGTCATACTTCGAAAAAGATTTAAATATTTGTATCAAAAAATCAAACAATATAATATACATCTCTTTTTTGCGGATCCCTATTTTGGTATAATTTTCCCAATTGGTCATATAAGCTAACACCCACCCCCTAACAATTTAGTCCTACTGATGACATAAACTCCATATCTAACACATATATGTTTTATTGGAAATTCCCACTGGATGACAAACCGGAATTTATATATACATGAGGATGAAGTTTCAGTGACGTTATAAGACTCTATGCGTTTTTAGACACACACATTAGATACGTGTCCTTCCTTCATCATACATGCCCAAGAATCAAATTGTAAAATAAATAATAAATCATTCGTAATATTTGTGGCAAAAATTCTGCTACTTACCGCCGACAGTAACTTGCCATTCATCTGGCGTTGAAGGTAATGTACAGTTTACATCACCATATTCTGCATCAATTGCGACGCCTTCACCAATTTGTAAAGTGTACGTTTTTTTCCCAGGGAAATCGTCTATAGGCATGTCAAAGATTATGTTTTGGGTGCCAAATTCGACTTTTGTTTCATCGGATGAATCCACTTGTCCGACGACTACATCAGCTTTGCTTATGAGAATGATGTATGCTGATTGAGTTGGGCGTCGAATCTGTTTGTCAATAATATAAGAGGATTTAAAATGTAATATGTGATGCGATCAAGCAAAATCAGTCGGAACTCGGCAATAATAAATTTTCAGTTTCCTATATGATAGCAAAAAGCATTTACAAAGCTGGATTTTGCAGAAAACCCCATTGAAATTGAACAACCAGTTCCAAAGATATGAGCAATTTAAGAGTTTCCAAAACAACAGGAAACAAAAGGAAAAATGTCCTTTGTTTGGCTATATCTCAAAATCAATATTTCCGAGTTCCGACTCATTTTGCTTGATCGCATCACATATAGCTTGTGTACATTTTGTCCACTCTATACAAGGCGACAACTCGCGCTTAATATACGGCGCGTAAACAGTGCGCAGTACTGCGTCTCTGCTGCAGGTATGCGTGCCTTCAAAGTCGGCATTTTTCGATTTTTTTTAAATCCTTTAATAAATGTAATGTGATAAATATAAACGACTATAATGCAGCTATATTTTTTTAACTATCTATGTCAGCTTTATACGTATGGTGGCTAGTTGATGATGAATATACCAAGAATGATTTCTGTAAGAGAGGTAAACTTATCGTGAATTTATTGTGTTTGTTTTTGCATGTATATATGTGCGTTTGTTTGTTTTATTACCCTTCGGTTATAAGCCACAGACCAACGCTTAGGGGAATCCACTTCTTCTCCTCTCGATGGATGACTACCCATTACTGAAGGCGACAAAGGCGGCACGTCAACTACGTTTAGACTCACAGATGACCAATCGCTTGAGAATCTTTAAAGATAAAACAAGGCATTTAGACATAGTCTCAACACAGGATATACAATCAATAGTTTAACTATATTAAACATAGTATATCATTGGATCACATGATTATACTGTTGTGATTTCCCGCATAATGCCGAATAGGAAGTTACTATAAACCGCCCATAATCTAAGATGTAAAGCATTTGATCAAATTGCTAAGCTCAAGTAACGACTGCTGTTAGATCTACATTGTAAACGTCGTCATCTGCAGTCGGATAAATAATTAGCGTGGTTGGCTAATAGTTATGGCGGTAATAATTCACAATGACTCCTGGAACATGTTCATCACTACAATGACCTCTGCCTGCGCGAGCATGTATACACTAAACGTTACAGCAACGCACACGCGAAGCCGTTGCACTTCTGCGATTAGTAGATCTTGTTGTCGGCGCTAGTGTCAAGTTCACCTGATCGATTTTTTTTGTATGGTAGGTGATAATAGTAATATTAAAACTGTTTATATTTAACAGCGTTCAAAATACCAGATACGACGGTAATAAATGACAATAATAACTTTGCACCTTCTACATGTACAGTCATGGACAAAAGTTTGGAATATTTTTATTTTTTTGCATAGCCCTGTTTTTAAGTGCAAATTTCTTACCATCAATGACCCGTCAGCCATGCAAAATGGATCACGGATGTCTGGCAAGGTCTCAGGTACCATTCCATATCACACAATACGCAATGTAGGACAACGGCTTCTTATGCCTGACCATTGAACCATCGGGCATTTTCACAGTTATTTTAGCGATATGATTCATAAGGTAACATTGGCTTTAGCATTACGGTTTGAAGAAACCAGTTTTACTTTCTTGTTTCTGTCTGTTGTATACGATATTTATGATCATGGTGTACGAGTTGAGCGCAGATTTATACGCCCGTGTCATTGATTTACGTAATGGCGGCTACAAACAGAAGGATATTGATGCCGTTTTAGGAATTACATAAGGGGCAGTTTCTAAAATTTTGAAGAGACGTCGAGACACCGGAACTTCTACACCTAGACCAAGGTGAGGTCGGCCCCGAAAGACAACCGCCAGGGAAGACCGATCTCTCTTGAGACTTTGCCGTAATGGCCGCACAAAGCCTGCATCTCGGCTACGAGCAGAATGGCTGAGGTCCATAAACGCGCCTTTTACCAGGAAACGTGTAAACAATAGACTGGTTAGTGCAGGTTTTCGCCCAAGACGACGAATAAGAAAGCCGATACTTCTGCAACGACATCGGCATGCGTGCTTCCTTTGGTCACAGAGACATAGGAATTTGACAGTAGGCCACTGGGGAAATATGATCTTCAGTGACAAGGCATGGTTCCTCCTCTACAGACAAGATGACCGATTTAAGGTCCGAAGACAGGTCAGGTGCAGGCTTTGTGCGGCCATTACGGCAAAGTCTCAGGTGGTGGAATCACAGTATGGTGAGTCACAGTATGGGGAGCATTTCACAGTAAGTCGAAATCACACCTCTCCAAGCTAGAAGGACACATGAACCAGGACCAATATCTGCATGTTCTTGATACAGTTATGCTTCCGTTTGCAAGAAGAGACTTCGGGAACAATTTCGTGATCCAAGATGACAACACCACGGCGCACAGAGCCTTACGCGTGAGGGAATTCCTTGAAAATGAGAATGTAGAACACCTGGACTGGCTGGCTTTGAGCCCGGATATGAACACTATAGAGAACTTATGGGAAGAGGTACCCCGTATAGGATAGGTAATATGGACAACCAATCAATCACCCTGCAGGAACTTATTCCGGCGAGATGTTCCACAAGGAACCTTGGCAATCCTGGTCGAGGGAATGTCACGTCGCGTATATGACCTTGAGCTGGCAAGGAGTGGACACACCAAAAATTTCGTTGTGTTTTCTCAAGCAAGAAACTTATCTGAACATGTCACAGTGAGAGTTTAAGTTTTTGTTTAAACAATAAAGTTTGCTAGTGTCTTTAATCTCATTTTGTGATACAAAGAGTCCGCCAAAAAGTGTTGCGATTGTGTGATCCTTCCATTGTAATGCGCTTCCTCAGGTAGTTCTCTATTTAATTGACAAACTGTGTGATGTAAACATCAAAGGATATTTGTATCTTTCAATTAAATTCAACTGAGCACTATTCCAGAACAATAAACCTGTTCCTAGTATGATTGAAAACTGCATTTGATACAAAAATAAAAATATTCCAAACTTTTGTCCATGACTGTATTTTGAGTTCATTGTGTGAAAATGTGAAAACAAAACCTTCCAATTTCTCACAATGACCTCAAAATAGATGGTGCGCAGTTATTATTGTCTAAATGGTGAATGTAACATACTTTCGTTGAAGAAAAAATAAGCCTAAATTTTAGGTTTTGGGTTAAGATTAGAGTTAGCATGGTTAGTGCTTTGAACTATAAAAAAAACTGGCTAGCGTCATATTCGCATATGTGATGACCTCTGTCATGTGTTCTGTCTGTTCTGCACGGTTGTTTGATGTGATCATTTATTAGTTTTTCAAACAATACGTCATGTACTACCTAATTTTAGACTAAAACAGCTCAAAGCGGTATCGTGCTAATGTATACAAATGTTTTTGAGTCATTTGCAACTTTAATTTCCGCATATTTACAACATTAATCACGTTCAAATCATTTTTTAAAGCTTTTTCGGATATAAAATGTATCTATTTATGATAAGATTGGAGGCGCTATTTAGTTACTGGAAATTACCCTTTCAAGCTTTTATTACAAATAATTCCTTTTCTTTGTTGATGAAATATGTTTATAAAATTTCTTTGTTACTTATTTCACCTATTCAATCTGTTTTATTGGCAGTATTGATTTAGGATAAATAGCGCCATCTATAGTTTGCATTTTCTTAATAATGAAGCCAATTCTATATACTTCAAACAACCGTGTCTGTCAACTTACCCGGCGGTATCAACAGCACTGAATCCTACGATGTGTCTACCGACTTGGTCACCGCTGGGGGTCCAAGTAAGGGTCTTCGATTTACGCAAGGGTCCATCCCCATTAAGTAAATACGAACTCGTCATGCCAGATGGTTTATTAGTATCTATACGATCAATCCTGTTTAAAGAAATACGATGAAAATATAATTCCGGTAAATCCCATAAGCCTTTGTGGTCGTCGTCACGCCGATGCGCACATCGTTAATGTGTACTTCATGGCTCTCAGGTGCGCGGTAACGATGTACGCTCAACGATGTGGCATCGGCGTGACGTGGAATGACAACTCATGTCTCCCCACAAATGCTTATCGGATTTACCAAAAAAGTTAATTTAATTATGGTTGCAAATAACAATTATATCCCACGGTGTTCTGCACCACGCTGCAAAAATAGAAAATTAGGTATCAGCACCGTGTGAAAAACGTTGCTGAATCTGGTAATTTTATAGGATTTTAATACATTTTACAAGAGTAACATGGTTTATTGGTAAAGCAAAGGCCATAAACAGAGAAAAGAAAAAATGTCCATTAAGAAATAGTAAGTTAGGGTGCACCGATTAGTCCGTCTCGCCGCTAGTCCGACACGCAGCTAGTCCGAATCTAAAATGCACTCTGCCGGTCCGACACGCCGCTAGTCCGAATCTGAAACGCAATGCGCTACCCGACACACCGCTGTCCGAATCTGGAAAAAAATCCTTCAGTCAGACACTGCGCTAGTCCGAATCTGAAAAACAATGTGCCAGTGTTAATATTGATTCAAACAAGCGCAGTGTTTAGCTCAATCGATAAGGCGTTCGACTATGGTGCGAGAGGTTGCGGGTTCGAGCCCTGGCGGTGCCTATTACGCTCTCGTGGAAAAATTGAGTTAGCTTGAAATTCCCTTGGACAAGGAACTTACTGCTAATTGTCTCGTTGTAACCCGTACGAAACTCGGGGAGCTGATCCTGGTTGCGATGGCTATTTATGGAATGTCTAGGGTGTGCGTTCTTGAAGCAGCATAGTCCCTGAATATTTGTTAAATGGTTTATGGAATGATGTGGGCCGTAGTGGTCAGCGACAACCTGTAAAGTGTGCTGAGGCTTGTGGATCAACGTCTAGGCGATGTGCCTGTGCGTAGCGCACTATAAATCACTGCGCTTTTTTTTTCGCAAATTCCCACTAGCGCAGTGTTTTTCAGATTCAGACTACTTCTGTGGTTTTTAGTTTCGAATTAGAGCTATGGTTTCAGTTTTTGACTAGCGCCGTGTTTTTCAGATTCGGACTGGTGCAGTGTCGGACTGAAGAAGTGTTTTCCAGATCCAGACTAGAGCAGTGCATTTCAGATTTGGACATTTAAATGTTATTAAAACGTTTTGAATAAACATTTTGAGAAAATTTTTATGTTTGCTGGGTATGTGCTTTTCAAATTCGGACTAGCGGTTTGGTTGTCAGAATTCTAATAAAACAGTGCTTGAAATTACCTATTCTTCCACCAGTGATGTATAGTTCGAGTCCGGACTCGGACTCGAGTCCGGACTCGAGTCCACTTTTTGTCGGACTCGGACTCGGCTCGGACTCGGACCCCAAAAGACTCAGCTCGGCCCGGACTCGGACACAAAAGGACTCGGACTCGAAACCGAATCCGGTCCGAGTCCATGCAATTAAATTTATGTTAAATGTGAACTGATTATACCTAAAAATGTCAAAATAGATCTAAAATTTGATCTAAAATTTGTTAACTTCATTTCACTTTATTTGCCCTTTTTTCCTAAAATTGGGGGCTGTCAAATAATTCATCTGTCATGTATCCTACATATCCACCATATTATTTAGGTTAATATCTGCGAATTAGCATAATCATATTATTGCTAGCATTGATGAAATAAACAGGTTAGGTCTTGATAATTAATTATGCATTATTTTAATAAATACTGTATAAAAATATCTAAAACTTCTTTCATGGAACTTTTTAATTCATGAAACTCAGTGAAAAAGAGAAAAAGTGCACACTGAACCATGCAGTATGCATGGCAGCTCATCCTAGTGTATAGTATTAACTTTGTGCTCCTCCTTACATACAGGAATGGGTATGGGTATTTTACATTCTGTCGGTCGCTCGCGATAGATTCGGCTGTTCCGTCTTGCGCCCTTAGACACAGGGGACACTTACCGTTGTACTCAATGGGGGGGAAATCACAAAACATGTCATATGATAAATACGGTATACCTCTTTGTGAAACAATTAATAAGTTTGATTTCTGATCAGGGGAATACGCTCCCAATAAATTGCAAAAGGAAAATTAATGCACATTGATGTGTTCTATGCGGAGAAAATTGACTGGAAATCAAAGACCCTGTAGAATCCAATAATAGAGATGCCGTGAGGGTGTCCCCTTTGACAGATGTGAGAAATGGGTAAGTGCATTAGATGGAACAACGCTGACCAAGAGAATACATACATTTGTAGTTTGTATGTGTTCACTATTGGCTGCTATTTTGAAAAGATATTTGGAATTAATATCACAGGTACAAAGCATGTACATGTACCACATGGGGGGGGGGGCACCTTTGTTTCCAATGGACATTTTATTGTGAAATGTCATTGTACAAGGAATACATAAAAAAAATCCACATAGCCCCCGAATTAAAAGTATTTAATTATCTTTCTAATCACTCAAAAAGCATTTGGTGTGAATTTTACATCCGAACAAGAGGAACATGAGCCTTTTTATTTTACATGTAAAGCCTATGGGGGGTGACGATTAGAAATGGACGGCAATATTGAAAAACCCTCATTTTGGGCCATTTTAGACACTAAAATGCCCATAAAAAAGAATAGCCTCTAGTTTGGATATAAAATTCACACACAATGCTACCTGAGTGAGTATAAACATAATTAAATACATTTCATTCGGGGGCTATATCAAAAACAAAAAATGTCCTATACCCTAATGGTTATGGACAAAGGTGGGGAGTGTGGCGCAATGGTTAGGGTACTTGCCTTTAGTGCATGAGGTCCCGGGTTCAAATCCCAGCGGTGGCGATTTGCTGGGATATTGACTTGGGAAAAAAGTCTGAAATTAATTGGCAGCTTCTGTAGATTAAATTCAGACTTCCGCTCTCCCCCATGGTTCATTTAGAATTGGGTAAATGAATCATGAAAGTACTCCGTCCTTCGGAGGGGACGTTAAGCCGTCGGTCCCGTATGCAGAGAGTCATACCTGTACATGTATCTCGCAGCTAGTTTCGAAAAGAATAGGGTGTTAACCCCTGACTGTTCCCAACCCGTCCCGGTGTTCAAATGGTGTTCAACCCGTCCCGGTGTTCAAATGGATGCATTGTTTTAATGTCACGAAGTTCCTTCGTGAAATTAAAACAATGCATCAATTACACTGTTTTTACTGTTTTATCATGATGCAGGAATGATGATTCTCTTTTACCACTTAAAAGAGATTAAAAGATAAATAAATATTTCACATTCTGCTGTAAAAATTAAATACATGTGCATGTCAATGATTTTATCATGGTAAATACTGTTCTCTAAGTCACTTAAGACATGTTAAAAGACAAACAAATATTGCGCACTTATACATGTTATAGGTTAATGAACGCGTATTACTTCTTGGGAGAGATATTAGACAAAATACATGCGCCCCGAAAGGGGGAGTGCATTAGACGCATCAACATCAACTATCATTGATTTACATGTACAGCTCTCTTCCCTAGTAAAAGTGGCACAATTGTGATTTTACCCTTTCGTTGTTAAATAAACATATCTCGAAATTGGAACAAGCAAATAGAACAAAACAAACGGCATTTGAGAGCTAAGACTGCGCCCGTGACGTTGATATAAGCATTATGTCACAACGGTATTTTCTAATTGCCAAAGAAGGCGCTTTTCACTTGCACAATTTTTTTGAGACAGGCTGTATAACTGAACATTACTGTTGCATATGTTAGAATACTATGGTATCGACTATGAACTCTCAAACATACTTACGGTAGTTCTGCTGTGGCCGCCTCAGCTATAATCGTCATTTCATAATGCTCGTTAACTGGAATAGTTGTACAGCTTTTTCCTGGTGCTACTATTCTGGGTCTGTTGCAAGTAGAACTGTCGGGGCTTACTTCCAGCAGAAATGATAAGGATACCTTACTTTTCGGGTTGTCATTTTCATCAAGATCCTCAATCACTACGCGAACTGCATAGTTACCTGCATCTCCATGTGTATCGAAATGCAGTGTACAATTAGGCTGCAAATTAAATATTATCCGAGATAAAAAAAAAAGGTGTTTCTATTATAATACAATAATAAAATTGGATTTGACAGTGTTCATTTTCACCAATTTTAATTCAGACAAACTTGTTTCTTCTCATCAGGGAGTTGTGGCGATTATGCCAGTCTCAAAACAAAGTACATTCCGTCGGTCGCATAGTGGCAAAGAGGGATTTTTGAATTTTTTCCGTTTTACATAGTGGCATAAAGGTTTAGAGCTAGCTATATCCTATAATAGTTACTTCTATAACCAGTAAAGAAACAGTTTAATAGTTTGAACCTTGAACCTAAATTTCATATGAAATCGGGCTACTGAGAGAATAGAGGAGGAGTATCATCTCCATTGTTAGAAACATATCCTTCAAACACGTTTTTCTCAGAAACGCATTTGTCCTTCACGTACGCCACTATGTGTTGCGACCGACGATTCTTCCGGTGCGTAAATGTGGTTTACACAAAAGAGCTCAGTCCGCGTCTATGCGCGGTTTAAGTCACACGCGCAGGTGATTTTTTTGAGCTTGAACTTAACTTAGCCGCATGTCGAGATGTCATAGTCATTTCTGATCTTTTGTTCAAATATGCCATTTTCCATGATTTTAAAGTCAATGTTATTTTCCTTCAGCATCCAAATGTGTTTTGACAGTTATGGCTGGTGCTTAAATGTGTTTCTTTCTTGAATGTTTGGTTGTGAGTAGCGAGTCTTTGTGTGAATTAATTTTTGTTAGGTCTACGTGCTTTTCTTTTTCTTTTTTCAGTTCCAAGATCAATGCTCGACGACTGCCTTCTCCGATAAGCGGTTACTCGTTTTTTTCCTACAGTTGCAAGGCTTTGTTTTGTGTGTTGGTGATTATTTTGGTGATCATTATTTTTTTTTTCATGTTTTACATGCATCTGTAATATATTTTATTGTATTTTTATTAAAGATTTGCGCCACATAACACATACCTAGATATATTATCCATAGGGAGAGAAACTACTGGGTACAATATTTTTACAGAAGCCAAAGTGGTGATACTCGCCACTTCGGTGCTCCGATTTGTCGCTCTCCCCTTCTCAACTTCGCCAGTAGTCTTTGGCAAAGCCAACGTAAGGTGTGTGACCTTTGGGGAAACTCTCGCTTACGATATTCGAGAATATCAAACGGTGGATTGTACTATGTGATGGTTCTTTGCTCCTTCGGTTTGTATTTGAGCTTGTGATCGTGCCCACTTTTCTTTAATATTTAAAGTATAAAGTTTACAAGTGTTTTATTAGCTTCTATTGTTATGCGAAGTCCGTTGGCTTTAAATATCTCGCTTATCTTTTTCTTGATGCTATAGTATCTACGTTTGGTGGTAAACGACTAGTCCGTCGTTCCTGTAAAGACCAACTGAATTGCCATATAGTGGGGTTTATTTGGGATAGCAGGTAGATGCCCGTCGCGACGATCAGTTCGCAACACTCTGCCCTGTCGTACGAGCCTATGGTGATGTCAAACATGGGTGTCGTTTTTCTTTACCCATGGCCCGTTTTGGTCGTTTAGTTTTCCTGCCGAATGGGCACAGACTTACCATGATGCACTTATGGTCCATGGCAAGCCCGATTCGACCTTTGTGGCATTAAACCCAGTTAACAGGATATTAATCCAGTAAATCGATTCAGTAAAGCAAATAAGCTCATGCATTCGATCACTAACGACAACCAGCTTCGGTCGATTACCCCAGCTGCAGCGTGTGTAAACTCTAATTTGCATAGAGGCTGTACATGAAATTATTGATTGGCTCCAAACAAAGGATTTGAACCGGTGCACCGTAATCATGTCGCAGTGCAGTCCATTCAATCAAATGTTGTCATCAACCTATTTGATCGCAGTGCATTGTTATGTGTGTGAGACGAACTGTCGTGGTTGATTGCAATCAAACAAACGATGTCTTATGTATTACTTTGTTCCGTGATGAAAATCGTGATGTTTTATTTAATCACTCTCGAAAAAAGTATTTCTTTTGTAGGCCTATTACTTTGTTTTGTGATGAAAATCGTGATGTTTTATTTCATCACGCTCTAAAACAAACGATTTCTTATGTATTACTTCGTTTCGTGATGAAAATCATGATGTTTTATTTCACCACGCTCTAAACAATAATTATAGTTAAATGCATTTTAAGAAAAAAATCTTATTAAAACAGTATGTTGTTTAGAAAAAATGTAGAAAGTGATAATGATGATGATGATGATGATGATGATGACGATGATGATGATGATGATGATGATGATGATGATGATGTCTCCAAAAATGTCCCGGGTTATTTTCTTGCCCTAAATCGTGCGTATCTATTAATAAGGCACTTCAATAATCAATAATCAGTCCCGTGACGGCCTCCACTAACTAGCTACTAACTTGGGTTATGGGCGCTGAATTTCATGTTCACTGTCACTTACTCATCAGCGAAGTACGACCCTTTGTCAACCACCTACAGTACCCAATTTCGGCATACTATGTAAGAAACTCATCATGATGATCGAACAGAGAGTACTTTAAATGTAGCTTGTACCGTTTTCGTGTGGCATTCTTCAGAAGTGAGCGGTCCGTTTACCAAAATTTTCGGTCAAATCTCCATTCAATTAACACGGGACGTTGGCTAGCTATGTCTTGCCCTCACTCACTATTTTACCAAAGTACGAATATTTCTGAGCATCTAACCTAGCTGTAATTTTAGGTCATGTTAGAGGAATATATTTGCTAGAGTTTTTGAGAGTACTTTTAATATTGGCCGGTTATTTTTCACACATTGACGTTAACTAGACAAATGCCTATTCTTCTAACATGGCACGATTTGTACAGGTCACAGCTCAATGGTGAGAGCACTGTGTATTGTGTATAGGAAAACGGACAGTAACTGCAGTATGCTTTACTTGCTTCAACTACTTGTTTCACAATTCTCTCCGTGATTAGTTTGCTTGCTCTCCCTAACTCTGATTTGCAGGGGTTGATGAGGCGGCAAGTATGGATCTGTACGAAGTTCGTAGTCCTTTTGCGTGATAAAAGATTTGCGTTGATCAATGAGGTCAATTCGGTCGTCAAGGTCGAGTTCCTTGGCGATTTTCATCGCTCCACTGTTTAAACAGTCTCGGAGACCTTTAAATATTATGTTTGTCGCCCTCATGCTGGTAACAAAAGTGTTGGTCTCGATTCCAGCTGGACTGTGCTTCTTCGTGACGAAGGAGCACAATCCAGGCAAGGCTTGCGACATTTACGCACGAGTGAACGCCCGTATGAATGCACGCATGGAATATGGATCATCACGATCTCTCTATTATCTACTTACAAAGACGTGTATATAATCAAGCTCTCCGCAGGCTCTCTCAAATTTGGTTCTTTTAGAGTTGGTTTTATAGCACTCATCGTCGTACCTTTCTGTATTCCGGCAACGGTAATTATCATTATCAGGGTCGGTAACTGTGAATAAAAACAGATAAAGATACAAAGAAGAAAAATATGGTGGTGTTGGTAGTGTTAGTGATGGTGGTGACACGTTCATTTATTGAACTCAACATCAATATGATCAAAAACAAAGGGGACAAACCTTCAAAATTGTCGAATTAGTAATAATGAATTGATTAATTCGTTTTTAACAATGCTTTTGATGCCAACATTGTTGGCCATTATTGCTTGTTAGATCTTCCTGTACTTTTGAATTGGAGCATAACAAGAATTTCCGTCTGTGGATTTTTATTTCTGTTGGTAAATATTTTCTAAATTAATGTTTTCTCAACATTGTATAAAAAATTCAGGTTGATATTATATTATAAAATGCACGTGACGTTGCAAACCTACCTGGTATTTCAAACCAGAAGTCACATCCCTTGTGATAAAGTTGTACGGGTATTGGTGATGAAATGGGGGAAGAATTCGGCACCCCGTTGCGCACGTGGTTGAGATCAATCTCAGTAAACATTTTCCATCCTTCATTTTCATGCGGATAAACGTTGACAAGGTCTACCCAACAGCACATGTTATAGCTGAAAGAATATAACGAGAGGAAATAAAAGAAAAATTTAACATCAGTAAGTAGGTACAGTGACCAAATTCGATATTTTGAGATTTTGCCAATTTTCCAATTTAAGTAATATTGTAATTTGGGACTTAATTAGATGTTTCGTTTTCTATCTAACTTTTCGGTTTTAACATGAAAGCAAAAATCTATATAACAATGTACCATATGATAGTACATACTTTCGGTTATGGTTACCACTACCTTTTGTTCACACCATCTAAACCAAACATATCTCGAGCGTTAAATTTTACGTGGGTAGTAATATACATCTTTCTTCTGATCATAATCATCAAAATCAAAATCATATGAAGACAAATAAGAGATGAGGCAGTCGATCGTGGCAAAACATTTTAAACAATATGTTAGTAATTAAAACAAGAATTCCGGTGAATTTGCTCGGATACTTTGGGATTATATTTAAAGAAAAATTAAATCAATGCCGAAACATCAAAATATGTAAAAAGTTTCACATGACGGCCATCTTGAAAATGAGTTCTTTATACACAGAATAGAATAAATACATACTAAACCACCAATTTGTTGGTGTCCTTTGGAACCTTCATCTCAAATGTTCTGCTACCGATATCATAGTTCCCGGCGATGTTGTGTTCTGTGCATCGCCATCTCATGTCTGGATTATACTGGTTGCCGTGATATCTGTCATATTCTAAACAACTAGAAACAAAAATAATGGTAATGATAATCAATAATAATAATAAAAATAATAATAATAATAAGAAGAATAAGAATAATAATAATAATAATAATAATAACAATAATTTTTTAACCTAAAAAGTGCCAATTGTAGAGCGTTTTGCGCGAATTTATTTCACCTTTGTACCATATTTCACCAGTTAAGTTTGTACCATTTGTACCATAAACCTATTTTATCGCCAAAATGTGCTAGATTAACTATACTTCAAGAAAAAAAATCCAACCCCATCCCCCAAAGTGGTGCTGCCACTGCTTTTGTTAAGTTGTGTTATTTAGAAACAGTTCTATACTTTTTTATTTGTTAAAAATCATGCAAATCATACAGTGTTCGTTCATTAATTCAGTAAGTAATGGAGAAAATGCATGATGGTTGGACTGACTTTTCACCTCCAACAGGATCGAACCCGTTATAATGAACCAAAGACTTTAGTGCACAACGCTGTTTGCTGGAATTAATATATAGATACTTACTCAGAACAGTATTCATACCCCCTGTGTGGACTGCACCCGTCACCACAAGCCAGATAGCCTTTTGTCACATAATAACTACCAATGTTGTTGCATACTTGATGTCCATCTAAAATTGGTGAACCATCTTGAAACCCATTGAAACTGAAATAGTAGGTCACGTCAACCTGCAAATATCAAAATAAACCTCTCATCGCTAGTCACAATTATTTGTGATCATTATTTAGATTATCTAACAAATCATTATGGACAATACCAACAGCTACCACATTAGAATACACATTGTTCAGCTACAGCATTAAAAAAAATATGTTTTTATTTTCTTTATTAACTATATTAATTTCGCTAAGATCATGCAAGTCTGGATATATGTGACCCGGCAGCACGAATGAGCCGTAAATTCCCTAAATTGTATTCTGAGTTACAGTGTAAAATGTGTATGAAGACCGTATTCATCGGTAACTTAAGCTAGCGCGACATCTATCTCATTTTGATAGTCAAACACCAATCAATATTCCTATTGTTGAAGTGGATAATAAGCTTCTACCTTAGATGGCTATATAAATTTTAATAGCTCTGGTCTCTGTTTGCTTTGGCTAAATCCTGTTCATGTGGTAGGTTACCAGGCATTGCATTTTGTATAGGTATGTATAACCAACAATTAACTATGAGAGAACTTTCTTAAACCTCGTTGACTTGGGAATGATTTGAAAGTACCGCCGATTATGACTGTTTGATATTTATTGCCAGCAATATGGAAAAAGAGACACATGTAGAAACGAAAAAAGCTACAATTTTGTTGAAGGAGCAAAGTTGAACAAACCATAAACCCGCTTCTGGATATCGTTTAAGGGAGTACTACACCCATTGCATTTTTTTTGCATTTTTTTGCATTTTGTGAAGAAATGAGAAAAAGAAATTGGACAAAGTGGTATGCAAAATGAAGGGGAAAATCTTCTCTTTCAATTGGTGACATCAGTATCAATGACGCGTACAGGCTTCTAATGGTATAAGCCAAAAAGTGGTACATCACTGATATTTTAAATTCACTTCATTTTGGAAAGCTTACTATCAACGGATTTCGTTAAAATTTTGGATATGTGTTGCTAACACATTAGGTAAATAATGTTGATATGTAAAATGGGAATAAGTGGTCCCTGATTTCTTTTATGACTTCATGAACTTGGTGCTCCACAACTATCAAAAAACGAACCGGTTAAAATGCTTCTATTTTCAATGTTGAGCTATATTTTGTATTTTGAACTTGCGACATTATTTCACAAAGCCATAGGTAACAGGTTATCACAACCACACTACAGCAATGTTGAAAAAGATTGTATTTTTTGTCACCTATACCACCATATTAGGTAGTTTTCCGTAAGCTTCATTTTTGTGATTTTGGTAACTATTTTATATTTATTTGCCCAATCCATCTCAACTAGGCAATCTAAATTGTACTCACCATTTACATCCCAAGGTATTTTAGTATATCCACCTCACACATTTCCATTATATATCCAGTAACAGACAAAATATCAAAATTGATGCCTCATTATGACATGTATGATATCACAGACTATCACATGTATTCAGAATTGATGCCTGAATTTGACCTGAACCAATTGACCTATAACCTGACCTTTGATGACCTTATAGCCTTTTTTAATCTCTTTTCCTAACAACACATTATGGAAGATACATACATGGTGTAGTGTTAAATTGCCTATGTGGAAGAGATTAGGCCTATTTAATTTATTCAGTGTTATAATCAGTGAGTACATTTCTATAGATAGTATAACAAAGGATTTAATGTATTCTATTCATGTATTCTACTTGGACATGTTCAATAGAATAAATTATGGTTTGTTATGAAACACACATCTCAGTTACTAGGTTACAGTAAACAAAAAAATATATAGGGCTAAAATGATTTTCTAAAATGGTTTAAAACCACTTTGTAGGTAGAGATATTTTATAAGTTTAGGACATGAGATGATGAACATATTTATGTAGTTCATAAATTTGCAAGAAAAAAAAGAAGAAGAGGGGTACTGATGAAAATCAGGGTATTATTCCCCCTTAAAGTCAAATGATATACCATTTTAATGCTTATGATGTATATTCCCTAAACACGAAATAAAACAAAATTGACCGGGGAAGAATTTACGGCTCATTCGCCGTGTACGGTCACATATGTAAGAGTAAAATACGAAATTTCTAATGACGTCATGGGCTACGCCCCCTTTTTGGGGTAAAAATCAAATTGCTCCAATCGAGTTGTAATGTTACTCAAATTCATCCTCTGGTCAAACGAAATTTAAAAAAAAAGTAAATCGTCAGTTGTGCCTAATATGCTTTAGTTGTACGACGTGAGCCCAAATAGGTCAGAATCCCAAAGGTGAATCAAGTTTCCCACTGTTGTCAATTTTTAACATGCTTAGATTAAATTGTAGTTTGATGCCAATAAAAGACTAATTTATTTTAATTTTGCTGATGAGGTTTTAAAGATTTATGTAGATATTATTGTTGCTGACACACTACGATTTTTTAGAAAATTTGCATTTTGCTCCGTGTTTTGAACGAAAGAGATGACATGTCACGCTGCCGTAGGAATGTCCATCGACTGTCTTGACCCGGAAGTTGTCACAAAATGGTAGTGGTTAAAGGTTCATAATCTGATAATGCCAATTCGTTTTCTGATTGGTCTCTGTTGCTAAAACATTAATGCACGATGGAGGTTTAGATTTTTTATTTCACGTATATTGAGTAAGATAAAACCATAGCCTTATTTTGACTTTCGTCCAAACGGACGCAAGAAATTGATGCAGCTTGCTGAACAGTGCATCCAACAATGGAAAACCTCGATCTGGACGCGCTTTAGCGGGAACCTTTTGTGATGCCAGCTTTTCAAGTGGGAAAAAGGTCAAAAGTAAACCACTATATAACTTACATAAGCCTATTTACTCATCGGATCCTTTACCTTATAGAACTATTATACTGTTGCTATGCAACCTGACCAACACCACTCCACTGGTTGCCAGAGTCAAGATTCATCAACTCAAATTTCTCGGCCATATATTGCGTCTTGAAGATGACGAGCCTGTGAAAGAATATGCACTTTATATTCCACCAAATGGGAAGAGGAAACCGGGACGGCCACGCACACTGTACTTACAGTATGTCCAGCACCTCCTGGGAGATACTGAAGGGATGCTGCAGCCAAACAAAATTGTTTCGCTTGCCCAAGATCGCATCAGTTGGAGAAAACTTGTGGTCGCCTGCTCTGCAGCCGACTGATGATGATGATGATGATGATGCTATGCAAACCTTTACCTTATACATAATAGAATTATACTGTTGCTATGCAAGGAGTTTTGTTAAATTGGCCCAATTCGTTATATGACATGCTTCATGCACAACATAATAATGTTCTTCATGATCTAATTGCCATTTCAAGCCATTTTTTTACATGCATCAACAATTTTTAATTTTGGTAGGGTCATCTTCAGCCTATCGCGGCATTTATAACTACAGGAAACGGCAAAATCCAAAATGGCCATCGGCGGCCATTTTGAAATTCAAAAGATTACGTAACTTTTGAATATATCAACCTAGAGACATGACTGAGGGGTTATTTCAAACTATTTTTTAAACAGGAATCTATTCCAAAGGGTACTTTTTCATTTTGGGGTCATCTTCAGCATCAAATCCAAGGTGACCGCGAACAACCTTATTGACTATTTTCATATTTTGCACCTTTGCTGACCAGTTTCACCTAGAAATGCAATTGAAGTGTTGTTTTCGGTTATTTATATGAATTGTTTAGTATGACAGTTACAAATCCAAAATGGATGAATGCTAAAATTATACTCTACATTATATTAAATAACAGAATCATTTAACCACCGCGAAAGTCCGTGACCGCAAAAGACGGGTGACCGTGAATTATAATAATTGTATAATGTTTCTGTAACAATCTTAGCTGAAAGTAATTCCCTCCTAAAACTTATCTGAAACTAGTTCCCTGAATCCCCGAAAGCCATTTCGGTATAATAATACACCCTTCTTGTTTCACATGCAGTTGTCATAGATATATGCAGGGAAACAAGAATTTAAATATTAAACAAAATGGCAATATTACCTTATTGTCTCCAATCGGTGCCCACTTAAAGGTCCCGCCTCGAAAATGCGTGCCAGAGACAACAGTTCCTCCGGCATGCAGTAATAGCATTATCGCTAGAAGCACGGTCATTTTGCTGAAAAACAAATATTAAAAAAAAATGAATGAAGAAAAAGGTAACAAACATACAGGGTGTCCCGTTGAAATGCCATATCATTTACAAAGACGAGTTGATACCCACTAACAAGAGCAATTGAATATTCATAATGCTTTAACAATCCACGTTTAAGGTTAGTAACTATTTTCAACTGTGGCGATTTGGTAGTTCACAACTGATAGCTTTGGCAAAAATTGCATTGATCATTTTATAGCGAGCGTGTAGAAGAATTCAAATATCACAGATATACCTTTGTAGGACCTGTGGTTCTTGAGTTATGTTGCAAAGATGGCTGAAACAACGTCACCATTGTAAAACATACACAACTCATTAACAACAATAAATCAAGCAGGTTTTTAAGTACCATATATGATTTGTCAATAATATATTGATTTGGATATTGAAAATTGATCTTTTTGGCTCCCTCGACTAAGTTACGCATTCTATTTCATGACCAAAGAAAGATAAAACGTTCAGTAAACAGCGTAAATTTCAAAAACTATTATAATCCAGAGAACAAAACATACATGGAATAGAGAAAAGCATAGTTTTCTCCAAGTTCGTCCGTTTTCCGTATTCATGGTATTAGCGGGTGTGTTCAAAATCTCTTGAATTCCACATGGCTCCTTATGTATAGAAATTGGAATAGGCGAATTTTTGTCTGTAACTTTAAAAACAAAATCTTTAGATCACACTAAAGACACTTGCCAGAATCATTCTACACTACACACACAAATAAAATCTTCGATATCCCGTTTCTTCTAGTGAAAAAATATATATATTCAAAATTATTTGAGAAACACCATCTACTTACATGATTTCTGTCGATCCCAAGATATGTACTATTAACTTGAAGATGTAGCAAGAAATTCACGGTGTCCGACTGTCTACTAAATCTAATAAAGGCATGGTGTTTTTATAGCATAAATCTAATCCAGAGCAAATGGCCTGGAACCAAATTAAAGAAAGTGATGACATATAATACAGTATGATTATGTATATAATATTAAATTGTTCCCTCTCATAAGCCTAAAACCATTCTCAACATAGAAAATACAAAACTCCTCTAATTGTCAAGAATTCAAGGTTGTGTTGACATTGTAATTATTGTTAAATTGTTAATCTAAAGAACATAAAGGTACTAGTATACATATTAAACAAATAAAACAATTTGACATCGGATATGTGTAAAAATTATCCTTTTTTTAATGTGAAGCATATCTACAATGATCTAGGCATTGACAGATGAAATCCAGGAGATACCACTGACGAAACTTCTGCAAGGCACGAGTGACATTTTTGCAGGACAGGCAAATGTAGCTAACAATCGTGCTTATTATCCTGATTGTAACCGACTGTAACGAGGTATTTTATCATGGGTCATCTGTCCCTCCTTTCCTTTACCAGATTATTATATTTGGTATTGGTCCTGCGGGGAATTGGACATGGGACCACTCACACCAAAGGCAAATATCTTAACTAGTATGACAAAATCATACAAAAAGCATGATTTTGACCCAACTATTTTGTGGACAACATAAACAAATTCTTATACATTTTCAATAGGTAGATTTGACCGAAAGTGGGTCATGCCTGTGACATACAATGAGCCATTCAAGTTGAAATTCCTACCCCGTCTATGAAGAAATAAAAGAAAAGATAAACATCTAGTCTTCCATGAGGTGGTACATTGATTTCAACTGCAATAATTGAAGACCGAATATTAAGTGCTGTACTGCGCAGGTCAGCAACCAATCACGTTGCCATTTGCCCTGACGTCAGACACAAACTAGTCTTTTTAATTCGGTCTTCAAATAATGATATCATTTGCAAGGGCGCAGTTCATTGACCTCCATTTAATACTCTGCATGCCAGCCATAGGCTTCAACATAAAAAGTAATAGGTTTTGAGGTATTTTCTTAACATATCAAGAGCTAATTTTAAAACCACTGGGTCAATACTAGGCTTGTTTGTACTCATTTAAATGCATTTTTCATGCCAATTCCAAATATGGTCATGAAAATGTACAATTCTGACATTTTTGAATTCGAAACATTGGCATCTGCAGTCCCACGTTAACAACAAAAGCTGAAAATGTTCACCTGAAGTTGAAGTACGAGATTTTACGTCAATACCAATACATGGTCATATCATTAGTGTACACCATATTGTGGATGAAGAACTGTGCCCTATACCAGATGTGTAACTGACGTCGACGGTTTCACTTTAATTAATTCTTTGATGGATGATGAATGTGTCGTCCATATTCAATGACGCATAGCTTGCTCTTTAATTACTTTAATTGAAGCATATCCATGTAATATGAAGTATGTGTAGATACAAAATAATACGCTACAAACACGAGCATTGAAAACTATGTTGCGATTGGTTGGTGTTTATGAAAGGTTATTAAGCGCATTTATAATAATATTAAAGCGTGTAAGCTCTTTAACATGAGATGCGGGTACATTCGTTAAAAAAATTACGTTTAGTGTTCAAACACTTGCACCAAGTTTATATACCATCCATCTGATTCCTATAATTGACACTAACCTGCCGTTGATGGGGGTGTGAACATCATATTACACCAATATCATGTACAACAAAAGGTATAACGCATATAAAATCACTGTCCCGTGAAACCCTTCTTGACCTCGCTTTTTGCCACCCTATAATACGTGATATCGATGATCACCGCGTAAGGAAAGTTAAGATTAATTATTTACGAACAAGTTTTATTGTGTGTTTTCTTTAATGCGTGCCTCTTCTTATCGCACCATTGGATGACCAAACTATATCCGTTATAATATCTATTAGAAAGTATGGTCATGACAACAACAAAATGACTGAGACAATCATTTTGATACAGCCTGTATTGTACTGTGAGCCAGAACCAATCACAAGAACATGTGTACGTGACAAGGAATGCACAAAAATGCCAATCAAAATTTAAAGGAAATATATACCGTATTTACTTAAGGGCTCTGGTAGCAATGTTTGGACAGTAATTTTGTGGGACATGAGAGCACATCAGACATAGAATTGTATTCTAGATACGAAGAATATCAAATAATTTTGATTTTTTTTTTCTAATTCGCGATATAATACACATTTTATGGCAAATGATTAAAATTGATATTTCTGATACTGTTGGTATTTAACAGTCCTCAAGTAAACTTTATAAATCTAATGATTTGTACTTCAAGTGTATGTAGCTCCCTAGCTGGATGAAAACCAGACGATCAATTGAAAAGTCTAATGCTATATTCACCTGTTTCACCTATATAAGTTGACTTACAACCACTACAAGGGATTTAAGTTGACTTACAACCACTACAAGGGATTTAAGTTGACTTACAACCACTACAAGGGATTTAAGTTGACTTACAACCACTACATGGGATTTAAGTTGACTTACAACCACTACAAGGGATTTAAGTTGACTTACAACCACTACAAGGGATTTAAGTTGACTTACAACCACTACAAGGGATTTAAGTTGACTTACAACCACTACAAGGGATTTCCTACACAAGCTGGCTGTATCCACAACTCCCCTTTTGGGTATACCAATAGACGTGTCAGAGTTGTATGTGGTTTCATGGCCGTGGTAATGTCATATTTCAGTTTAATTTTTTTTGTTCTAGAAAATACACCAGATCAGAACACAAAGTTTCTGAGAGCGAACAAAATAAGTCACCTGTTGTTGACCATGCAGCAAGAAGTAATCATTTAACTGGGAGGAGTAGAGAGGTATTGATAAGGAGGAGGTACATATCAAGCGATGGATAAAGGAATCCATATGGATCAAGAGGAGAGGAATGAATAACACCATGAACCGAGACGAGGGCACCTACAACCTGATCAATCTCTACAACCCTCTGTATGCTACAAAGCGACTCAAGTTTGCACAGTAGCAGAGGTACACAACTCTGAAGAAATCCGACTGAAGAAGACGGATGAAACGTCAGTTGGTGAGTTCTTACCATCATTTCACCACAAATTGTTTGGTTTTGTTAAAGAATCTGTAATATTTGGTTCTCAAATTTGTTTGTTTTGACACAAATTCATGGGGCGCCTATTAAAATAAAACGCTCTAAAAAGAATTTGGAAAACAGTACGGAAACACTTAATATGTCCTGCTCGTTGCTCTCGTAATATATATCTAGATAATTTAAGGCTTGCAAATTGGGATCCCAACAATTTGGCATGTGCAAAGGGGTTGGCCTAATATTTTTGGCTGGCCGAGAGGGGTATTTTTGGCAGGCCGAGGAAGGAGGGCAAGCATTTTTGGCACGCCTTTTGAAATTAAGGTGGAGCTAATAATTATTGCACATCCCCTAATGTATTAGCGGACATTGGTTGGTTCATTTAAATAAAGACAACTTTGTATGCATGTTTGAAGTAATACTGCTAACTTTCGAAAGATATAAGTGGTATTAGGTTTCTTCAACATGAAAGCTATACTAATTTTCTAAATTCAAAAGATAAAAGTGGTATAGTCTGGTAAACACGTATACTTTCCTTAGACATATTTAAGAAAGTAGTGCTTTTTTTATACATATAATCTATGTATCATATATGATTCGTTTTTATAAGTTTCACAAAATGAGACATATTTTGGATATTTTCTTTTATAATTTTACCCCTTTGTGGTTTTGATTTTGGAATTGGAGGCAGGTTCCGTCCAGGGTCCGTTATCTTATTAATCTCCATTAAATACTGTCCTACGATTCAATACCTTGACCGTGATGAGTGACATTGAAATCGGAAACTTTCTTCAATTTAATTTCAGTTTAATTAGTGCCCTACTAGTGTCCACTGTTTCAGCTTGGCAAATTGAATGTGGCCATCCATAACCATTCCAGTGTTAAGTTGCAATTTTTTTGCGTATTTGATAACTTTTATTAGATGGTAAACAAGAAAGGTCATCTTGCCAAGTATCGAGAAATGTAATTTATTTTCAATATTGCTGCAGGGTAAACCAGAAATGTACCTATTTGCATTACTTTTAACCAACAATAATTTTAATCGACAATAATGTTTTTATTCGATTTTCTCGAAATTGGTATTTTGCAAATACGTCACTATGTGATACGACCGACGCTATATCTCAACATTGAAAATAGAAGCATTCTAACCAAGTTCGTGCAGTCAAAAAAGAAACGCTTATTCGCATTTTACGAGGGGCGGTCAATAAGTTCGTAGAACAAGGTACTTGAAGAGTATAGCAGCCAAATTCTTTCTATCTCACTCTTGAACATGGTCACTACATACCTTAATGCAACCGTCGAATTTTGTCTTGAAACCTTCTAGGTCAACAAAATGGAAGTCATCCAATTGCTCCATGAGTCACTCTTCAGTGAAGGTTCACCAGCATTGATCACCAGCAAACCTAATATTATGAAGGTAGCCAGGCCTTAAAATTCTCAAATAGGTTTCATTAACTGGAAGCCATGCCGGGACCACAATATGGTTACTTTAGTTAACTGACCCCTTTAAGTTAACTTTAGTTAACTATCGTGAATGGCAAACTGAGAATAGCCTATACAGGACACAATCCGCGAACAGTCGAGTCACATTCCCACCACCAACCTTCTTCACTTGATGGAATGTCAGGGAGGTAAATAAAGATAATATTATTGGGTTGGCAATTTAATTATTTTGTCATCAAATCACGGACAATAATTTACTAGCCGGGCAGATGTAATTAATGACATCCATCCGTTTGGATTTTTGCATAAATATAGATCTTTTTCTACAAGGAAATCGGCTTTGATGTAAAAAGTGAACTGTACCCCTTAGATTATCAAAGAAGTTTGGAAGTATAATGGTTGCGCAAAAACAATGGAGAGCAATTGGTAGAATCTCAGTCTAGAAATGAAAAGTATAAAAAATAACAAACAAATAAAACACCATTTAAAGTGTGGATTTCAACATTTAAAGTGTAGATTAATTAGAACGTTCGCCATGCAAGCGAGAGGTCTGGCAGGTATATGCCCGGAGTTTTTTCTCTGGTTTATCTGCCTATGCATATTATATATTGTAATTTCATGTTTAATTGTGCGTGATTCTTCTTCCCCTGTATATTCATATATTAATAATACCGATTAAGCGTCAATCAATTTGATTGCCTGTTGAATATTTCTATGTTCTAGTGTATAATGCGTAGGTCTCCTCGGTTGTGTATCGGAAATATTATAATACTCATTAATACATTAAAAAGAGCACATGCACAACGCACATACGTTGATCCACTAGCCTCAGCATACTTAACAGTGTAAGCTATTTTTTCATAATCACAGACTTGAGCAAATGTATAGATCTATTTCAAATCATTTGAAAAAAAACTTCATTCAAAGTTTCTTTATGGTTCTTTGAATTCTTTCAGCTTTTGCATGTACACTGCCCAAAATCATTATCATGTTCATTAAGCTTGTTTGTGCGATATTTATTCCTGCTCTGATACAATGTACATCACTTTCAAATAGCAACAATTGATTTCATGAGATATCAGTATTACATATTATAATTTTAGTATGATTATATGGTTGTTCAATGTTTTGTGAGCAAAATAATTTACTGCATGGGCAAATACATGTAAGCACCCAGTTTAGACGTTATTTACTTCCCTAGGCTATGTTAAATTGATGCAAATTGCTCACCTAAGATTTTCCGATATATTTTATATGTTTTTGGTTAACTTTTCACGTGGTACCCGAGTCAAGAGAGTATAACCATATAATATAATTGTGTTTATTTCTAAAACACTACCATTATTGTATTGTTAGTCCAATTCACTCATCAATTCACGACTCCACAAAAAAAATCATCCATGAAGTAAAGGTGATTTCAATGCCGGGTTTAAATGATTCAATTTTTCGATTTAATGGACGTCTTTAGAGCAATTTTGTATTTAGTTAAACGATGATAACAATACCAGGTAATTAGGTTTTGGAGTCTATTTTATAGCAGTGTAAATTATACTTAATAGTTATATGAACAAAAGATAAGATTATGTAATACCATAATCAATCACTCAAATAAAAGTGAGTGTAGTTGAATAGATTTCCGAATAAGGACTAAAATAATTATTAAGGTTTTATACTTTTTCAGCCAGGTTAAACGAAATAAAGGATATGTTTTTGTGGCTAACAAGGTCGTTGAAGCTATTAATGTAAATAAGCAACTAAGTAGCCATACACTTTCACGCTTGACTCCTCCAGGGGTGTAGCAGAAGCAGAGGCAGATGTATTGCGATCACAGCTCTTTCCAGAAGAGAGTGAAGAAGAAGATACAAAATACACCGGGTAAGTATGACATCGTTTTAAGTTTACTTCATGGTTCATCATATAAATCGACACTTTTATAAAATATTTACAAAACAAAATTATATGCTTTGGATACGCATATAGATAATAAATGTATTCTTTTCCTAACTTTGAATAGATCCTTGTTGAAGAAATAATAAATATTGAGTATGTTTTACGTAAAATTATTGGGCTCTTCCACTTAAAATTCACCCTCACAAAGGGGTATGTAATGGGTTTCAAATGGAATTGAAAATTGGGTTACTTCCATTAAAAAACTCACTCCAGTTGTGAAATAAATAAATAAAGCTATATACAGGGATATGGCATGCAAGTGTCAAATAGAATAAACTATTTACAGTGTGACACAGCAGCCATCACATAATTTGCAACACTTACATTTTTCTTCATCATTCATCGGATGCATAAGTAAATGATAATTTTTTCTGTTTGTTTTTTGTTTTACTTGTATTTCAGCATTCAGGAAAAATGATAATGTCATTAGCCATGTTAGCTGTAATGTTATTATTGATAGGAGGAGGAACCGTTGTCTCTGGCAATCACTTTAGAGGTGGAACCTTTAAATGGGTCCCCATTGGAAACAATAGGGTGAGTAATCATTGGGCTATTCCATTTAAAACTCACCAAACCACTGTGGAAGATTCTGGAAATATCTTCCACATGGGTGTATGAATTTTAAATAGAATGAGCAATATGGCAGCTCCATTTGAATCCCATCCTCCCTCAGTGGAAGATCCAGGTTGAATCTTTCTCAGGGGGTGCATGAAATTCAAATTGAGCAACATAATCTGTTCATTCAATCTAAAATTCAAACTATTTGTTGTATACTTGAATAACATTGACTATATTCTCTTGTGCTTATTATTCTTATTCTTATTATTCTTATTCTTATTCTTATTCTTATTCATATTCATATTCATATTCATATTCATATTCATATTCATATTCTTATTCTTATTCTTATTCTTATTATTATTATTATTATTATAGTAGTAGTAGTAGTAGTAGTAGTAGTAGTAGTAGTAGTAGTAGTAGTAGTAGTAGTAGTAGTAGTAGTAGTAGTAGTAGTAGTAGTAGTAGTAGTAGTAGTAGTAGTAGTAGTAGTAGTAGTAGTAGTAGTAGTAGTAGTAGTAGTAGTAGTAGTAGTAGTAGTAGTAGTAGTAGTAGTAGTAGTAGTAGTAGTAGTAGTAGTAGTAGTAGTAGTACTAGTAGTAGTAGTAGTAGTAGTAGTTCAGGGTGAGTCAAAAAAAGTGCAATAGAGAAAAGAATCCATTTTTATTTAAGAACCGATTTGAACCTTACAGGTTTTAAAACATTTTATGAATGATATATTCATTAGTGACCTTGTGTGAAAAAACCAAGGAATTAGCATTTACCGTTTTGTTTTTATGACACATTTTATAGCGATACCCAATTTTAATGTTTGTCCAAGAAACATCTAAAATTTGAAAGTCAGCCCACTCTGTGTAAGGTAGATTTGGAACAACTGTCATTTTCTTAACCTCATTGACATTGAAATAAAATGGAGCACCCAAATTTTTATTGTCCTTGGTCTTGTTTTAAGGAAAATAAACATTATTTGTTGTTATTTTCATTTACCTTTACTTTAAAGATGTTTATTCTCTATCAAAACATACAAATTTGCAGGTGGATTTTTTCAAATGTCGAAATGAAATGCGCGTAAATTGAAGTGGAGCGAATTATAAAATATCCAGTAAGTTGGACATACTGGATTAAAAAAACTGGAGTTGGAGTCGAGTGAGGTATGAAGGACTTAAGGCAATGTTAAAAAGTTTGTTTGAACAGAAAAAAGAAATGAAAATAACGCAAAAATCAACCTTATTTAAGTTAAAGTCAGTTTCAGAGCTGGTGCTTTAATCGTGCATTGTGTGCTCTCATTCAAAATACATGGTACCTCGTGGACAAATAATGAAACTGGGTATTGTAGCAAAAGGACTCGTAAAAATTAAACGGTAGATGTGATTGACCTCAGTTTTTCACAGAAAATGCCTATTGAGTGTGGCATTTATAGAAATTTTCAATATTTGGAAAGTTCAAAGTAATTCTTACGTAATTATCGATTCTTTGCTCTATTGCACTTTTTTTGACTCACCCTGTAGTAGAAGTAGTAGTAGTAGTAGTAGTAGTAGTAGTAGTAGTAGTAGTAGTAGTAGTAGTAGTAGTAGTAGTAGTAGTAGGAGTATTTGCAGTAGTACTAGTAGCATTTTCAGTAATGTAAACTTCTGAGATAGTTTTTTTGAACTTAAAGGCTTAATGTACGATTTCCTTCAAATTTTAAATTTGTCATTATATACTCAAAATGCTGAAATAATACTAGTAATAATGATCGGGAATGGTTTCTGTCCATTTTGAGCTGAAATAACGAGGTAACGTGAAAGAACACTGCTTGTTATTTTGGCCGTTTAACACACAGTTCTATGGGCGGACATAAATTCATAATTTCTTGAATTATGACTTTATGTCGGACTTTGCTCTGTTTACCTACAAACGCAACAAATTTGGCTGATTCCATTTAGGTGCAAGTTGTGACAGGTGTAAACATTACAAATATGCCAAAAAATCAGGTTTGAAAAAATTAACCAAATTCATATTATAAGATCGTACATTATGACTTTAACAATTTGTGACTGCTCATCTGAAGATATATTCTTTGCAAAAATAATCACATTTTTCGTCATTATGGTGTTACACTATTTCAATTGTCTTTATAATAGCTTGTTACAATTATATCATTCTGGAATCTATTAACTCAACCGTTAACCTTACATGCCTTCTTAGTTTTGTTGCTCATAATGCGTGTTTAACTACTTCCTTATACTTTTCAAAGGAATTGTTTGGTTAGATTTAATTTGTGCAGAGGTTCTGGTCTGCTTCTTTGAGTTTGATTGACTTTTGGTAGGTTATTGACCAGGGAATGTAACTGTTTCATCTTTTTGGTTTTGTAGATGTATAATACATGGCTGGTCAATGAACTTGTCTAACTTGTATCAGGGCACCGACACTACCTCATTTGCATAGCAAAATGACCCGTCGCCTCCGCGGCCAATTTGGTTCCGCTCCATCGAAATCAAGCTGGTCACGGAGGAGACTACCCTCCTTGTGTTTGTTCATTTGTGTATGGAGAGCCCTTCTCGGAGTCCGTAATGACTTAGGCTACGCTCTAAGCATTGAACTAGAAATACCTTTTCTGTGAAATCGCTATAGAGGAATCCAAATCAACGCATTCCTACACCTGACTAGCAGCCTTTAGTTGGGTAGCCGTCGGATACAATGCACTCAAATTGTGAAATGATTTGGCCTTGGCGGAATTTTGAACTGCATTCCATCACCCGTTTTACACCTTCCGCGAAAACACAGGTAGACAAAAGAATTATTAAAGTTTACAAGCTTCTACATGGTCTATTCGCTGTTGAAGTGACAAAATAATCGGATTATCTACACGCGGTATCTATGCATTGATGCACTTGCGAACAAAAGGACTATGTATGAATAGATGCGACGGGATTACCTGCGGACTCTCCATTATATATATTATTAGCTATTATTCTATTAACCCTCCTCGTCCTTGCATCTTCTCTAGGCGTTAGGCGGCTTTTATTTGCACAATTGGACGCTCAAAACACCAGGTTGGTGCTAGCGGCTACCCAAAGATGTCCGACCAAATCCTGACCATGACTTGGCTCGTTGGATTCGTCTATAGAGCCAACCGGGAACACGTACATTCGTTTTGAAAATATAGCATTAAAATTAGTATCACCCTTGTGGCCCCGTGTAGTGGAAAACCTTAATTCTTTCATTAAAAAGAATTGAAAATTAAAAAAAAAACACCTATAAAATGAGCACAGCAATTTGTCTCAAATATGAATGAATTTTAAGAAAGATACGGGATATGATGAACATTGACCTGACGCCATGATAGTAGGATCTATTAGTCGTTTTATATCAATGTATATACCGTATTGTCATAAATGCCAATATTTGTCATACTATATAATGAGTAATATTTAGCAACGTAAATGTGCAGTTCATATGCACAAACAAATACTGATCTTTATGATATTCAGGTTTGTGTACATCACATATAACATGTCACATAGGAGGTCATACGTGTTGACCTTCATCTTATTGTATTTGTTCATCTGTGTATGGAGAGGAGAAACGCCATTAAACGCCATTAAAACTCCATCAGTATTAGGGCGTAGTTCAGTGAACTCACCGGATTGCTATTCCAATTACTTTGATAATACAGATAATATGTATTAATGGGTCGAGGCGATTGCATTGAAAAACCTAATAAATTATTCATAACAGTTACGTTATCAATCGGTAGTGCGGACAATTTTCATTTGCGAACCCCCAAACTTCGTGATCTTTTAGCGTTGGAAAAGAAACCACGTGAATAGAGGTGTCCTCTCAAGAATATCTACTCTCTGCTTGTATACAGCAATGCTTTTCACCTGATCAATGTGCCTTTTCTAAAAAATCTGATCTCTCATTTCAACTATGTAGCTGGTCCCAAAACAATTTTACTCAAGATGTATTTGTTACGGTAACCGAAAAATTTTGGGCCAAAAAACCGTTTTGTGGGAATTTTCTCCAAAACTGAGCATTTCTGCCCAAATTTGGATGGATTGATCAAGTCATTTCCTTCCGAAATATGTATATACTTTCGACGAACAATATAAAGTTATGAGACCCTAACGTTTTCATAATTGCATGGTTAAGACCACCCTTATAAACTCTACAACTACTGAGCCATTACTGAACATGTTCATCAGCACTGTTATTGAAAACTATAACGAGATTCATAGTTATTGAACTATGAAATCTCGTAATAAAACTACTGGGCCATATACAGGGGAAAGAAGAATTACGCATCGCACACTAGCACATTTAAACATGAATTTACAAATGGAAACATAACATGCATAGGCAGATATACCAGAGAAAAAACTCCGGATCATTAATTTGATCTCGTGCGCTAGTGGTAATGTTTGAATGTTTCCATGTTCCAGTGTATGATGCGTAAGCCTCTTCCTCTGTTTGTATGATTATATTAGGCTGGCGGGTAAGCATCATTAATTGATCTCGTACACTGGTATGTAATGTGTTGTTTGTACTGTTCACCCTTGACTGCTCATATTACCAGACTTGAGTCCTGTTTATCAGGGACAGTCTGTGTAGCTCAGTGGTAGAGCGCTCGCCCGACAAGCGAGAGGTCTGGGGTTCAAGTCCCCGCACGGGCAGGCATGATGCAGTCATGGTCCATGGCAAAGGCGATTCGACCTTTGTGGCATTAAACCCAGTTAACAGGAAATTAATCCAGTAAATCGATTCAGTAAAGCAAATAAGCTCATGCATTCGATCACTAACGGCAACAAGCTTCGGTCGATTACCCCAGCTGCAGCGTGTGTAAACTCTAATTTGCATAGAGGCTGTACGTGAAATTATTGATTGGCTCCAAACAAAGGATTTGAACCGGTGCACGTAATCATGGCGCAGTGCAGTCCATTCAATCAAATGTTGTCATCAACCTATTTGATCGCAGTGCATTGTTATGTGTGTGAGACGAACTGTCGCGGTTGATTGCAATCAAACAAACGATGTCTTATGTATTACTTTGTTCCGTGATGAAAATCGTGATGTTTTATTCAATCACTCTTGAAAAATGTATTTCTTTTGTAGGCCTATTACTTTGTTTTGTGATGAAAATCGTGATGTTTTATTTCATCACGCTTTAAAACAAACGATTTCTCATGTATTACTTTGTTTCGTGATGACAATTTTGATGTTTTATTTCATCACTCACGAAAAATTGATTTCTTATGTATTACTTTGTTTCGGGATGAAAATCGTGATGTTTTATTTCATCATCACGCTCTAAAACAGACGATTTCTTATGTATTATATTTGTTTTGTGATGAAAATCGTGATGTTTTATTTCATCACGCTCTAAACAATAATTATAGTTACATGCATTTCAAGAAAAAAATCTTATTAAAACGGTAGGCCCTATGTTGTTTAGAAAAAATGTAGAAAGTGATGATGATGATGATGATGTCGATGATGATGATGATGATGATGATGATGATGATGATGATGATGATGATGATGTCTCCAAAAGTGTCCCGGTTTGTTTTTCTTGCCCTAAATCGTGCGTATCTATTAATAAGGCACTTCAATAATCAATAATCAGTCCCGTGACGGCCTCCACTAACTAGCTACTAACTTGGGTTTATGGGCGCTGATATTTCATGTTCACTGTCACTTATTTATCAGAAAAGTGCGACCATTTGTCAATCACCTACAGTACCCAATTTCGGCATACTATATAAAAAACTCATCATGATGATTGCCAGAGAATAGTTAAAATGTAGCTTGTACCGTTTTTTTTTTTGGCATCCTTCAGAAGTGAGCAGTCCGATACCAATATTTTCGGTCAAATCTCCATTCAATTAACACGGGGGAGTTGGCTAGCTATGCCTTGCCCTCACTCATATTTTACAAAAGTGCGACTATTTCTGAACATCTAACCTAGCTGTAATTTTAGGTCATGTTAGAGAAATATATTTGCTAGAAGTTTGGAGAATAGCTAACATATTGGCTGGTTATTTTTCACACAGTGATGTTAACTAGGCAAGTGCCCATTCTTCCAACGTAGATCATTTGTAGGGGTCACGCGTCAATGGTGAGAGCACTGTGTATTGTGTATAGGAAAACGGACAGTAACTGCAGTATGGTATGTCCGGAGTTTTTTCTCTGGTATATCTGCCTATGCATGTTATGTTTCCATTTGTAAATTCATGTTTAAATGTGCTAGTGTGCGATGCGTAATTCTTCTTGATATATATTATATTGATATATTAAGAATAACGATTAAGCATCATTAATTTGATCTCGTGCGCTAGTTGTAATGTTTCCATGTTCCAGTGTATGATGCGTAAGCCTCTTCCTCTGTTTACTGGGCCATAGTTTGTAACACGGACCACAAGGGGGTGGGTTCTATCAAACACTCCCCATATAATATCGCTATGCCGTCATAATGTGAGCGCACCCTTGTAAAATTGGGAAATTCTGGCTATACGCAAAATTGATTTTCGGCTGATATTTCTCCTAAATATAGAAGGAAATTACTATTCAAACTAACTAATAGCCTAAGTAAAATATCTATATCTCTTAGAATCATTTTACAAGAGCGAAATGAAAATCATGGATTTTACTGTAGAAACGAGTATGTTGGACCTCGCCAACCCCTCCCTATGGCCATTTTTGATTGTAGGTGCTGAGGTAAAAATGTTACCACTAAAATGACAACAGAGGATGGATCTACGATTAGATTAATTCGTTTGGGCGTAAATACGCGCATATTATTTTCATGACGGATGGAAAACCTTGAGGTGACTCAACCCCCTTCTTCTAGCATTAATTGTCGCAGTGCAATATTGGTATTCTCTGAATAAAATAGACATTTTAAACTCATAACTTGAAATGAGGCAGTCCCTCGTATGCTCTAGGAAGCAAATATTTCATGGCCGTCATTCTTCCACTAGTAATCCTAGATTATGCGTTCAAGTGGGGAAAGGGATTGTATACATTAAAGAATGAATTTTGAGTAAACCTTCTGATAATTACAAACACTCACTGAGCAGCAAGACCTTCCCTGTAAGCTTTTAATCCGATAAGCTGATTATCTATTTGTTTTCATGAATTGGAAGACATTCTTTGATGTATTGCTGAGCTCAATCATCTGAAATTACTGGAGCGTGAGCCACCCAGGCTGGTGGCTCAGCATAGTATTTTATTAACAGAAAGTTTTCTCGAAATTCGTTTCCTAATGATTTCTGTGCTCATGAATATTGCACTGCAAAATTTAAAGATGTCTTTGGTCTACTATCGTCAGATGACTTCAAAGCAAGAAATTCTGCGGACACACACGAATACGTAAGAAACTGAAATGAAAACCGAACTGCTTTCCACAAGTTTTTGGTTTGTAACAAAATAATGCCCACATACAACATGGATAAAGACATCGGTAATAACATTCGTCAAGACTTTATGTATGCCAATAGGAAACCACGTGACCAAAACCAATCCTAAAACTCATCACTTGAAACACTCCAATGTATAGACAAAGTGGCTTTTAGTGAAATAGTTTCAGACCATATTGTTACAAAAAAAAGATTTGTTTTTGTCAAACTATGCAGGTTGAGGTGACATATTATTTAAGTTTCAATGGATTTCGTGATGGTTCAGTAATAACCCCTGGCCATGAAGTATGTGATGAAGAAGCAAAAATAACTGGCAGTTTACTCGAGACGAAGGGTTATCTGGCTTGCGGTGACGGGTGCAGTCCATACTGGGGATATGAAAACTACTGTACTGAGTAAGTATTTGTATACTAAAGTGCAGAAAATGGGCAGCGTGTCCAGGCCGGCGGACCTACACCAGTCAGAAGGAGTTGACGACTCGAGAATGATTACTATCAATCACCAAGTTATGGCCATTATTATTATATTATTATAGGTTTTCCTGGCCAATTTCGTAACTTGTGCATTCGATTTAATAAAAGTGTCATTCGTTTTCGCGCAAGATTGAATGATCGCAACGAATCCCGATTTGGTTTTCGCATTATGAGCAATCGATTTCATTTTAGTTCAATCAAATTAATGTATGATCAGAACAATTCATTATTGTGAATTCAATTTCGTTCTCGAATGTTTCAATTTCACCATTAGACGTCTAATTTAAAGAAATAGGCAATCAATTTCGCCAAAGATGCACTGGGGACTGCGAAACGTTGTTAATCCTATTTTCAATTCCATGCATTGACAATCTAATTAGCGAAAAGGAATTCAATTTGAAATTATGCGCATTTTCAAGTATACTGACATAGGCCTATAGGCCATACATCTACGTTGCAGCAGAAAAAAAGTGAGTAGGCCTAGCCCTATGTAACACAGAATAAACACACATGTTTTAATGGGTAATGCTTGTAATGAGAAGTATACTTTAGGTACAGTGTTCATTTACAAACACATTAATGATTGCAAATTCGAATACGAATGTAACACATGAAGGCATTGAAATATGTTTAAAAAGTCGCTTAACACGTTCCGGTGTTAGCAATATTATTAACACTTTAACATGTCAGTTAATCCAGTAGGCGTAGCGTCATAGGGGCACGGGCGGGGTAGGGGCACGTGCCCCAATTGCTCTGAAATTTTAAAAATCCCACAGGAAAATTGGCTTGTGTCCCCCCCCATCAGACTGGTGCCCCAAATCATGGTCGGTGCCCCCGAATAAAAATTAATAAAATAACATGTCAGTCAATTCAGTGGCGTAGCGTCATAGGGGCACGATCTGAAATTTAAAAAAATCCCACAGGAAAATGGCCGAAAAATGGCTTGTGCCCCAATCAGACCCGGAGCCCCCCCGAATAAAAATTAATTAAACATTATACAATGGGCCTATAGTTCAGATTTTCACACAATGAAATGGACACGAAATGGGTCTAATTAAACAGGTTGTGATGTGAAGGATATGTTTATAAGTCGACTGCAAAATATGCTTAGCTATTTAATTTCTGGATGTTGTTTTGACTGTGTTCATTCAGTTTTTATTCTTATATGATACATATTATACCATTAAAAATACGAAGATTTAAAAAAGACCTATCGTATAAGAAGAAGTAGCATTAACTTAAAGGAAGAGTTTCATTATATTTTTTATAATTTATATGATTAACTAGACTGAGCTTGATTGAACTTTGATTGAACTTTTTTTACTAGGCAATTTTAAACATTACTTAAAAATATGTTTTCCTTCACATTTAATATAGCAACGTGCTTGTTCGAACAATGTTGACGATACATGTATCTAATGTTCAATATAAACACGATAAATAGCATTTTTATATTTGAACCATTGTAAAATACTTAAGAACTTCTGGATTTTGCGAATTCGATTGAACATTTTTCCATTTTGTTTCCGCATATATGAATTTGAATTTCCAAATAGGCTCTGAATTCAAGGCCACGTGAATTTGGCTGCACAATTTGCGAAATTGGGTGCACTATTTAGAATTTTAAATGCGTATTAAATGAAATAGATTGCACATTTGCTAAATTGAAATCGAGAATGTAAGCGTTCATTCAATTTCGCGCGAAAAAGAATGACACTTATACTAAACTGAACGACCAAAGTTTGAAATTGGACGGGAAAACCTATATTATTGTTATTATTATTGTTATTATTATCTATCATTTTCTATTACTTCTAGTTGTTTAGAATATGACCCATTCCATAGCAACGATTACAACCCCGATATGGTGTGGCAGTGTACAGATTACGACATCGCCGGTGGATTCGATATTGGAAGCAGAACGTTCAAGATGAAGGTTCCAAAGGAGACCAATAAACTGCTGGTTTAGTATGTGTCTAGATCAGTGCCCCAAAATGATGGTGGCACGCACGATATAAGAAATAGCACACAAAATATACGAGACATGAACATAAATCTTTATAAGAACTGGTTACCAAGTCGGACACAATTTGCGGAGGATTGACATCATTTATAAACCCCGATTTAATGGTTTTGACAACAAAATTGAGAATGTTGTTGTGTCTCCATGTGAACCAACCTTGTTCAAGCAAAGTTTTGCAATTGTTGGAGGGTCTCATGGCTTTCCGCATTTTATCTTATTCTGCTTTGCGCCATCATTCATGATTTCTCTTATTTTTGCATTGCGTCACCTAGGGCATTTATCAACCTTTTCGGGATTGTATTAAATAATCTCCCAATGGTGACGTTATGCTTCCACAGCAAGAAGATCGAAAAATCGCCCATGAACATGCTGAACAAGGAGGGTTTAACATGCGCATATTTTGAACTTGGTCCTTCAAATAGGTTTTAGCATTT
This sequence comes from Amphiura filiformis, assembly GCF_039555335.1. Lineage (NCBI taxonomy): Eukaryota > Metazoa > Echinodermata > Ophiuroidea > Amphilepidida > Amphiuridae > Amphiura > Amphiura filiformis. The sequence goes on from NC_092629.1 coordinate 8,253,966, forward strand.
TTTGAACAGTTTTGAGAAGAGTGACAACAGACCTACAGTTACAGTTTTAAAATATTCCGATATTCTATTCTGACTATTAAAGGAGGCCACCATAGCCGAATCTAGGATTTTTCACCAGTAAATCTGAAATTGCAAAATACACATTTGGGTAAAACATAAAGTTTGCAGAGCCTTGCATTTTTCATGAGATAAACCGATAATATCGGGTACGGTTTTAACATTTCTCTAAAAATAATTCAAAACATTACCTCCTTTTCGTCCAATAAGGAAAACCGGAAGTAAGAACTCAACTACGCAGTTAGTTCTGCTATACTTATTGCTGAACACTTCCTGAATTTCGATGCGTCAGAATAACGTATAATAAAATAGTAGCCCCGAATGATTTCCTTGATGTTTTTTTCTCAGCTATAAATCTTGCTGCTGGGTAGATCTTGTCAACGTTCAGCCGGAAAGTGGTCAAGGATGGAAAATGTTTACCGAGATTGATCTTAACCACGTGCACAACGGGGTGCCGAATTCTTCACCCATTTCATCACCAATACCCGTACAACTTTATCACAAGGGATGTGACTTCTGGTTTGAAATACCAGGTAGGTTTGCAACGCCACTTGCATTTTAGAAGGACTTAAGTATACCAGGCCGACTCAATTGCCTGATATGGGGACTAATCATTGTTGAGCCTGATGCGAGAACATGGTATCCCACAATGCATTGCGCTGTGTAAATAACTTTTCCGCTATTCATAACTTGAAGCTTCAGAGAAGTATAATATTATCCATAGATATGCATTCAGTGATAATTTTCCCAAGTAATGTCCATATTAAAACAACTTTGAAAACCGTTTTGTAAATTAGTATTTTATCCAAATTATTGCATGCGTGCAATAGATACTGTCCGATGAAACATTGTCACTGGTAGGGTCTACCAGTGTTGTCAAAATGCAGTTTAATTTGTACATATCAAATGAAACAAAAAATTATCCCTGCAGCTGAAATGGGATCGCCCTCGTGAGGTCACAATTGGGTGCCTTGTTTGGTATCAGGAGGGCCAATCACGGGCATCCTTGCTTGGAGCCGTCGGTGGCCATTTTGTTGGCTAAGGCCATTCTCTGTCAGTTTTTCAGCAATAACGGACGCAGAAATTTTTTATTCAACTATAAGACAATGAATAGGCCGTCACAGCTTACAAAAAAGTGGGTAGTGGTGAATCCAACGGATGTGGATACAACACACATCAAGGATACCTCGAATATGAACAACTGGAAAAAAAAAAAAGCAAGTAAGCTTACAGGTTACAGCACATCACACCACATGAAATGAATTGTGACGGTACAATGAACAGTCCGGAGTTGTTTGTATAACTCGATAAAACTTTCGTGGTCGATTGTCTAAACAGTGATCTGAGGAAGTCAGGCATGTATGAGTACTATTGATTGGTATTGCCGGACTGGTGGTATGGAATAATTCTAATGTGTTGAAATATTGTTAGCGAGATCTTAGCGCTATTACATTTGTCAGAAGAGAGACTACATTTATCCTATGCTTGTAAGAAAGCGGTGGCAACAGCCGATGGCCAAATAGAGTATTTGTATTTTGCGTCAACAGTGAATAACACGGTGAGAAATTTGCTTTCAAAATTGTCAAACGTGGTCGTCTACATGTATGTACATTATTAATGGTAACATAGACCACTGAATCACGGTAGTATATAGCCGGGGGGGGGGGGTCACTGGGTTAGCAGGGGTTTTTGAACTCATAAATATTTATAAATCATGCAGGTAGTGGAATGGAAATGCTTGAAATTAAGGGAAAGCAAAGTTTTGAACCATTTCTATGTTCATCATAATTATATTAGGCAGTCTGAAGGAACACAATCTGTTTCTGTTCTGGTTTGAAATTGAAAGTTGTATAACAACACGGTTCAAAATTTTTTGTTCTGAATTGGAAAATCTCTCTTGGTATTTAATAGCCATATGAGTGAATTTAGCACATGTTATCATCATGGGGTGGACACGTGATGCTTTGTCTTGGTAAAATTATAATAGGCCTAGTCATATGAGTGAATTTAATCGTCATTTTCAAAAGTTGTATCGCAATCATCATGGCATTGGACACGTGATGCTCACTCTTGGTATATAAAAGCCATAATTTATGAGTGAATTTAATTGTCAATTTCAATCTTTTGGCAACATGGTTCAAACATTTTGTTCTGAATTGGAAAATCTGTCTTTGTTTATAATAACCATATGAGTGATTTTAATTTCAATCCGTTTAGCGCAATCATGATTGGCGTAGACACGTGATGCTCTCTCTGGGTAAAGTTATAATAATAGTCATAATATGAGTGAATTTCATGGTCAATTTATCGCAATCATCATCATGGCCGTAATCGCGTGCTTCTCTCTCTTGGTATATAAAAACCATATGAGTGAATTTAATTGTCAAATTCAATTTTTTTTTAGCGCAAGCATCATGACGTGGACACAGGATGCTCTAATTTTGGAAGCCATCCGGGTTTCCATTTGGATAAAACGAATCACAACAAAAAGAAGTAACTTCAACGCTGTCGTCTATGTCGTCTATGAAAAACAAAACGGCCTTTAAAAATAAATAGATAAATAAATACATTTTAAAAAATGAATAAAAATGGATTTAATTATGTGTTTTTGACATTTATTACAAGTTCAATCCAAGGTTGTCGGAGTTCAAATAGATTAATAAAGGAGTTGAATTGTTGAATATATTGGATGTCATTTATAGACAGGCATGAATTATACACAAAGTAAAATGGCTTTGCTGGCAGAATTTGCTTCTCTTTTTCTGTCTTTTAATTCACTGCAGGTCATGTGGTTACTTCGAGACAGGTGGTAGAAGGGAGGACATCTTGCGGGATCTGCAACAGAAAGTCGTAATTACCATGCCTATGACAGTGGATGGAGTATATTTTGAATCGTAACCTGGCTCTATGGGGAGGAACGATCTTTGTTAGAGCACAAGCATGATGGAAACGGTAACTTCTCTAATGGTGAAATTTTATTGTGTATAACAGCTAACTACATTTAGAGCATGTACAGATAACGAAGAATCGTCATCTACATTAGATACAGTGTATCCTTCAAAGAGAGTATTGTTGCACCTTAATATGGCGAGGAGGCGAACCAAAATGCTAGTGGTGAACGGGAAGATTATATATTATACAGTTCTTCATGCGAGTAAAAAGCATAATCAAAGCTCTGTATGCTAACAAGTCCATGTCAAAAATGCTTCTACGAATGGAGCTGCAATAAAGGATAGAGGAAGATCATTCCATAGTTTGATGGAAATGCCAAAATTTATTTTGTACCACTGATTGGGCTTATATTATTCTTGGGCAATATGTCCATGTCAAATAATACAAGAAACAGATGAAGGAAGCGGTGGATGTCAAAAATGCTTCTACGAATGGAGCTGCAATAAAGGATAGAGGAAGATCATTCCATAGCGTGATGGAAATGCCAAAATTTATTTTGTACCACTGATTGGGCTTATATTATTCTTGGGCAATATGTCTATGTCAAATAATACAAGAAACATATGAAGGAAGCGGTTGCAGGAAACTGCAGAATTATCTTGGTGTCATCAATGGATCATTTTAGTGATAAAATGTCATACATTAAATGCTGAAGCGATCTGAAGGCAATTGAAGTAAGTGGATTTATCTCGGAGTAGCTAATTAACCAAACTCGTTGCTGCATGAATTATCTTTTAGGTGTCATAGCACATCAGACAACTTGACTTTTGCTAGTTGGAGAAATAACGGCAAACTTTTGCTAGTTGGAGAAAGAACCCCAAATTCTATGGGGTAGAATTCAAATTGAAGTGAAATATTGCTCATCATATCAAACTTTTATAGATGTTCATATTAATAAAACAAGGGAAATTTGTGTATTTGCAGATAGGGTGCGCAGGTGCAGAGTCCGAATAAGACTTATTTACTGGTGGAAAAATTATTCATCAAGTAAATTATTGCAAATTGGCAATGCTTTCAATCAAATTACCTTTTACACTATACTTTTTGTCACCTAACTATTCTCCGACACAGGTTGGGGGTAGTCTGTTAACATAGGCAGAAGGAAATGCATATAATATATTACCTATTGTTAATGGCTAGTCGAGCGGTTATTACCAAATTTTTCTGTATCTATCAAACAAAGACTGGATCTTCATTATCATCAAGTTAAGCATGTGTGTGATTAAATCTTGTAATAATTGTATCTATCAAACAAAGAGAATAATTTGTCATTAATTGAATTACAGTTTCATCTATTATGGCATACTTATAATTTCACCGCCTCGTAAGTTTCGCTTATAGACTGTAGGTAGTTACTATCAGAGGCATAAGGATATTCATATAACATATTACATATAGTTAATGGCTACATTGAGTAGAGGATTATTATGAAATTATCAAAACAAATTCATGGTAAATGATTTCTTATTCGTATCTATCAAACGAAGTCCAGAACTCTTGTACATTATTATTATCTTTCATGGTTTTAGTATATTAAGGTGTGTATATGAGTTCTATCATGCGTATTTTTTATGTATACTATTTTGTTCAGCATGTAGGCCCTATTTTTTATTTTTTTTTTTGAGTGGGTGTATTTTAAGATTCTGTGCAGCGCCGCGCTTTGAGGATGTTTTTTTACATCGTGGGGCGCTTTATAAATCCCATGTATTATTATTAAATTGCAGTTAAATTAAGCACCTTTTGTCCTAGTAGATATTCACTGATAGACCAGGGGTAGTCATTTAAAGAAGCGAAAAGAATTTCATATAACATAATTAATGTACATTGCTATAAGAGTGTTATCAAGTTTGGTAAAACAAATGGTTTTCTTTTTGTACCTATCAAACAAAGAACAATTCTTCATTATTATTAACTTTGGTAAATCAAAGTTATGATTTTAAACGTACTGTAGGACAGATTCGTTCACCATGTATGGCAAATTGACCTTATAGTTTCATTTATCGGTAAATTGGTCACTAAAACATTTGTCCTAGTTGGTATGTACAAATAGGCTATGTATAGTCCGAAACAGACGGAAATTCATAGATTATAGTAATGTTTTTCGGTATGTCAGTGTTTTAAATAGGTTATCACCTAGTTGTTACTCCTGAAGCAGAAGGAAATTCACAATTTTTACAATGGTAACTCGTTAATAAGTAATAGTAGGCCTATTAAGCTACTAAAACACTCATTCATGATAATTGACAGTGGTCAAAAGATGAGAAGTAGACACTCACTCGACAGTAGCATAATTATCTCATCTCACATGTTCAGAAGGAAGGAAATTCAAATAATTCAAAACAATCCTTGTGAAGTTATAATAGTCAGTGGGTTTTGTTGTTTTCTTTTCGGGGTTTTCTCGTACGTGGATGTACCAGATGGCCAAAACAAAGCATTGGCAGGCATTCTTTTCCACTAGTACTGCATAAGAATGCTCACTAGGTAGGACTGTTGATCCAATCAGTCAAGTTAAATCCTAAACTTTTTAGCACCAACATTCGTCACCACCAACAATGGCAGGTTTATAAGTTGGGACAAACTATTTTAAGAACACTATAAGGGAGATCATAAACAAGGACGGGCAAGACAGCCAAGAGCTCGCCTTATTTGTAAAGCATAAAAATCTCGAGGGGGGGGCGGGGGGGGGTGGTTTGGCAATTTCCTTGCATGTGATGACAAGGAACTTGGGTGGCAGTTTTTGGATCATTTTTCTAAAATGATCGATTTAATGTACAGAATTATACATGTACTACATTAATAAATTCGATTTAGTAGTTCCAATATCCGGAGGTATCTACCTACTGGGTATTTGGCATGGGTATATTTACCGATGTCCACTATGTAATCTGAATATGAATATAATAGGAAAATGAGAAAGGTCTCAGCCATTTAATTTCTTTTGACGCGCTAGATGACTGCCTAGCGAATTCATGTAAGTCCGCGGCATTTTATATTCTCTCCATTGGTATTATGGAGCTTTTATTTCCTCCTCCGAGGAGATGATCGTGTAGAGGATTGCCTAGCGAAATATTTGTCCATTGGTATATGGAGCTTTTCCTCCTCGATAAGGAGTTGATCGCTAGATGAGTGCCTAGCAAAATAGTTCCCAGTGTGTTAAGGGGAACTCTTGGGTTATAGGCGCAACAAGCTTCCCAGTAATTGTTGGGAGGCTCGGTCGGGTATTTACTCCGTTCGAAAAAGTTGTCCAGAAATCATTATTATTTGGCTGATTCCAGGGAATTTTCTAAAAACATTGCTTGAATAAATTATGCGTTCTTTCTGAATGGCTGACCAGAGGCCCAAATTTTGGTGTAAGTGTTTTCGTCATTTCAGTGTCTGGGGATAATGCAGTTTAATTTGTACATATCAAATGAAACAAAAAATTATCCCTGCAGCTGAAATGGGATCGCCCTCGTGAGGTCACAATTGGGTGCCTTGTTTGGTATCAGGAGGGCCAATCACGGGCATCCTTGCTTGGAGCCGTCGGTGGCCATTTTGTTGGCTAAGGCCATTCTCTGTCAGTTTTTCAGCAATAACGGACGCAGAAATTTTTTATCCCACCCACCACTCCCCATATGTAATATTTGATATCTGTTTAAAATTGATTTCAAGAGTTTGATAGTGGGTCATAAAATTTGAGTCTCGCAGTAGTGAGACAAGTACATAGAAAGTGTCGGTCTTCAAATTAAAAGGTAATTAGGAATGAGATGAAATACGAAGGAGAAATGTAAATATATTCGATTGAGAGTTCTCCGAATTTGAATAATATTCTAATTACATTGAGGTTTGTTGAGTTACATAGTAGTACGACTATTGTATACGGGTGTGAGAGTGTGCGTGAGTATATCACTTTAGGTTCAGTTTCTATCTCAGCACTCAGCAACACATTCTATTCTGTTGCGCAGTTGTATTTTTTTTTTTAAATTCTATTTTGTATAATGTGTTCACTCTAATGTGTCTTCAGAAGCATTAACAAAATCGATACAATTGGTACCACTTTCAGTCTTAGGTGGTAATACCCTTCAGTCTTAGGTCGAGTAATTTTAATTATAGCAGGACGGGAGGAATTAACACCAGGTTGGCATGGGATAGCTAGACAGGGGCCAAGTACTATGCCCTCAGATTTTCTTGTTCATCAAAGTATAAATAAAAAATGAAATATTGGGTTCAAGTTTTTATGAGGTTGCGCAGCCGGCTGGTTATCGCGTTAATTTCTGTTAAAGGCTGCCTTTTGTGTTAGACATGGTATCCTAGTTATGTATTCGAAAAAAAAATTCATAAATGTGCAGAGCATGGCACTGTGTTTGCTTGGCGTTGGCAGCGAAAAATAACGGGTTTTGCAATTAACTCCTTCAACATGTTCAAATCGGGTTAATGGTCCACTGTGGTGAAGAGGCCTCAACCGTAAAATTCAGAGGCTCTTCAAATAATCATAAGTGTGGATCTTGCGGTATTTACTAGCAAAGGAAATGAGGGGATCAGAAATAGCTTATTCCATGGTACAGGGTACGGATGTTAACAAGTAGTCCTTGTGGCAGTTTTTGGATCATTTTTCTAAAATGATCGATTTAATGTACAGAATTATACATGATTGTACTACATTAATAAATTCGATTTAGTAGTTCCAATATCCGGAGGTATCTACCTACTGGGTATTTGGCATGGGTATATTTACCGATGTCCACTATGTAATCTGAATCTGAATATAATAGGAAAATGAGAAAGGTATCAGCCATTTAATTTCTTTTGACGCGCTAGATGACTGCCTAGCGAATTCATGTAAGTCCGCGGCATTTTATATTCTCTCCATTGGTATTATGGAGCTTTTTATTTCCTCCTCCGAGGAGATGATCGTGTAGAGGATTGCCTAGCGAAATATTTGTCCATTGGTATATGGAGCTTTTCCTCCTCGATAAGGAGTTGATCGCTAGATGAGTGCCTAGCAAAATAGTTCCCAGTGTGTTAAGGGGAACTCTTGGGTTATAGGCGCAACAAGCTTCCCAGTAATTGTTGGGAGGCTCGGTCGGGTATTTACTCCGTTCGAAAAAGTTGTCCAGAAATCATTATTATTTGGCTGATTCCAGGAATTTTCTAAAAACATTGCTTGAATAAATTATGCGTTCTTTCTGAATGGCTGACCAGAGGCCCAAATTTTGGTGTAAGTGTTTTCGTCATTTCAGTGTCTGGGGATAATGCGTATACGGTATACCTAAAAAAGAGGGTTATCTGTATAAAAATTTAGTGATGAAACAAAAATTATGAAGACCTTAAAGGTTCTGGAATGAGCGTTTTGAGCGTTTCGACAGTATTTTTTTGTGGTTTTTGTGGATAAACGTTCATACCCCATCCCTTAAGACACATGGCCATACAGGTTGTGGGTGTTGCGTGTTCCACCACACCACCACATCCACCAGAACCAAACAAGCACACCATCACTACCACAACACTACAACGGTTTGTCTTATTTCTCTATGTGTTTTATGTAAAGTTACCGACCCTGATAATGATAACTACCGTTGCCGGAATGCAGAAGGCTTCGATGATGAGTGCTATAAAACCAAATCTAGAAAGGGAGTATGTGAAGAGATGGAATATATTCACGTCTTTGTAAGTAATAAACTTCGACAATTAATATCCAGGGAAAATATCAATGGGGGATTGAAAGGTATGGTAGCAGTAACTGAAACACTGAAAAGAAATATACCTCACAATGCACACTTTTCAGCAACAAAATAAGTCAAAATAGAAATTAAAGAAGGATGGTCCGATATTTTTTATCAGGGTTGAATGTGCTTGACTCCTACTCCTTCTCAACTTAATTAATTTTTGCTGATTTGTACGAGACGTGCGTGTTATATAGATATATTTTATATTTCGCCGCTTTTTTGATCTTACATTACTTTGTCAAGGGCAAGGAAAATTGTTGTGCAACATTAAGTTTCTTGTACTAGTCGTAAGTGATTTTTTTTGTTCCGTAATTACTTGTAAGATGATTATTTTATTATTACTAATATAGTTTTTGGATAAGTTTGACAATGACAAGATATGGAGAGAAACTGGCCAAATAATCTGTAAAGCAACTGTAGTGATCCAACTTATAATATAAACTACGAGGATCATTCAAAAACCACTCCACTCTTATACAGCCTGTCACCAAAAAAAATGTGAAAAGCGCCCTCTTTGGCAATTAGAAAATAACGTTGTGACATGATGCTTACATCAACGTCACGGGTGTAGTCTTAGCTCTCAAATGCCGTTTGTTCTGTTTTAATCTCGAGATATGTTTAGTTAATGACGAAAGGGTAAAATCACAATTGTGCCACTTTTACTAGGGAAGAGGGCTTTACATGTAAATCAGTGATAGCATCATGTTTATCAAGAGTTCCTTCGAGAAATCAAAAGAATGCATCAATTACACAACAATACAATTTTTTACTGTTTTAGTGTTCTATCATGATACAGGAATAATGATTCTCTTTTACCACTGAAAACAGATTAAAAGATAAATACATATTTCACATTCTGCTGCAAAATTAAATACATATGCATTTCAATGATTTTATCATGGAAAGTACTGTTCTCTTTGTCACTCAAGACATATTAAACTAAGATAAATATTGCACATTTATAGGTTAATGAACGCGTATTACTTGGTGGGAGAGAAATTAGGCAAAATGCGCGTCCCTGATGTTAATGCGTCTAATGCATGAGCCCCAAAGGGGGGAGGGTGCATTAGACGCATTAACATCAGCTATCATTGATTTACATGTACAGCTCTCTTCCCTATTAAAAAAGGCACAATTGTGATTTTAGCATTTGGTTGTTAAATAAACATATCGCGAGATTAAAACAAGCAAATTGAACAGAACAAACGGCATTTGAGAGCTAAGACTGCTCCCTTGACGTTGATGTAAGCATCATGTCACAACGGTATTTTCTAATTGCCAAATAGGGCGCTTTTCACTTGCAATTGTTTTTAGACATGCTGTAAATGGTATCTTACAGTCCTGTAAATGGTATCTTATTAAGACTTGGCATACTTATGCATTTGAATATCCCCCCACTAGGTTGCAAATGTATATTGATATATTTTGCAGATTTTTGTATGTGATCTCAAAACCAAAGTAAGATTTGATATACTGGAACCGGAAAAGGTGAAAAGTCATTTAAATGAAAATATGTGTGTATCCCTTGTACGAGTTTAGCTCGATATGCAAGTGTTATGATTATGTTAGCAGATTAGCACTAAAAAACATCAAATGTGTAACTAAACATCAAGATAACCACTTACAAAAGTTCATTTATCTTTTTTTTTTAAATTATCCCAGTATCTAATTTATACTGTTGTATCTAATAGTCTTTCAGAGCATGAGAATCTGCTTGGGGACCAGACCATCTGTATGAAATGACTTTTTTCTTCTGTTTGAGATCGGGAGGTTTAAAATGTCACTTGCTATAACCAAGGAGCCATTTACATAGCAGGATTAATATGCCAATTAGCCTTTTTTCAATACGGGATATGAGCTATGAGGGTGGAGGTAGAGCTTCTTCCCGGGAGCTTTTTGAATGTCCCTAGTATATTATAACAGCAATATTACTGACTCCAGCTCTCCGAAATGTTTTTAATTTTCAGCCTAATTGTACATTACATTTCGATACACATGGTCCTCCAGGAAACTATGCAATACGTGTAGTGATTGAAGATCTAGATGACGATGGTAACCCTAAGAGTAAGGTATCCTTATCATTTCTGCTAGAAGTGAACCCCGATAGTTCTACATGCAACCGACCGGTAATCGTCGCACCAAGGAAGAGCTGCAAAACTATTCCGATTAATGAGCATTATGAAATGACGATTGTAGCAGAGGCGGCTACGGGAGAGCTACCGTAAGTATTCTGTGGGTCTTTACGATAACACAGGATCAAATCGTCTGATATTAATGGTACTTCTATTTATTATTTAATAATGATTCATTAAATAAATGTAATTCAAATCAATGCAGGAAACCCGACTGAACATAATTTCTGTTCCACATTTCCTTGTTAAAGTTACAGTGTAACTTTCATGGCTGTCACAGGATGCCATGTTGAAATATACTTTAAACAATGTTAAATCCCATAACCCTTAGACACTGACGGCGCCGAAATTACCTAAAACGCAGAAAACAAGTCAGAATTTGTGAGAAATTGACAATTTTATGCGTTTATACCGAATTTAAAGCCATATTATAACATTTGCTGAGGAGGACGCCCTCACTGAATTTTTAAAATTATTTTTTTACACTATTACATTGTACTTTATTAAACCAATATACCCTGCAAATATCAAGACTCTAGGTGTTGTAGTTTTGTCAAAATCCGAGATTTTGAATAAAACGCTGGATTCGGCGCTTTATTATTACGATGGAATTATTAGTCGAACGCATACACGATGTTCATAACACACAGTACGTAGGCCTACACGGCGTGCGGGACAATGATATACACAACAAAGGGTCGTACTATAACATAACCGAAGGAGTGGTACGTATGTGCGCTGATAGTAAATTTCAATTTTCTTTGCTTTGCCGTAGTTGTTCGGCTCAAAAATAAAAGGGGATATATCTGACATTAAAAGCTAACATTTTATGGCAAAGAAATGCTAATCTATTTTGTTTGACAATGTTATAATATGGCTTTAACTTAAATGAGACACATAGTTTTGTTTATAAACCAAAATTTGACACGACTGTGTTTTTTCAGATATTTGGGTCGGTCGATAAGGACAAGTGAACTTATTTTTTAGGCCTTCTCCAACAAATATATGATCATAATCATTGCCCTTACAAACATGTAGTTGAATTGTTTTGGGTGACATTTTGTTTTTGCAACGTCGGCGGCGTTCTTCCTATCCTTTCCAGTCGCAATGCCATGCATAGGGGCACGGGGGACGTGCCCCCCCCCCATCGATTGCAACATTTAGAAAACCCCATTGGAAAATTGCCGAAAAACGGCTTGTGCCCCCATCAAACCCTGTGCCCCCCCCCTCATGTTCGCCCCCCCCCCCAATATGATAACCCACACTACGTCGCTGTTCATTCGCATGCTTTAACGAGAACATAATATTTTTTAAATCGTATAAGCTAATATTCTTCCAATTATTCATGTTATTCAGTAGTCTAGGGCCCAGACGATATGTGCTCCTACGTCACTTTGTTTAGTAACACGTCACTTCGTGTAATGACGGCACAAATCTGGTGTAACCGAGACTAGTAATAGGTATGTCACAGTGGCTGCACAATAATTCTGCTACACTGTGCATGCAAGCATAACAGTGAATTGAAAAGCGCGCGCTTCAAAGTTGGCCAATTTTAGAAAACATCCATGTCGATAAATGAATTTCCTCATATGCTTCATTTATCCAAATTGTTTGAATTTTTGATATATGGTGTGTGAAGCCTTTCCGAGGCTACCATCGGGTCCCCAAAAATTAAAAATTGTTTTGTTTAAGAGCTACTGCCTGTTTTTATGGATTTTTGAAGATCGCTCATAAATCAGTAAATATAGGCCTATTGAAATAAAGGGACCTACCACCATTTAGCTGAAATACTAATCTTTCTTAGCATGTAAATTATTTCCGTCGACAACGAATGAAGCACTTCCCTAAAACTAGTTGAAACAAAACATTATATCAAAGATATTTTAGGGACTAATTTTCCAAACCACAATAGCTCTAAGCCATTGTGTGTGTCCAAGGCCATACTATTTTTGTATACGCGGTACAGTGGGAATGGCTGTGCCTTTTACCATTTGTCATCCCATGTTAATCCAGATAAGAAAATGTTCATTTAAAGTCTCATTGCAAATGAATTTTGATTTTTACTTTTCGGATTTGGCTTTGAGCAATGGTGACACATACCATGTTTACATTCAATTCCAGATATCGTCAAAATGTCAAACTTTGTATGTTTTGTATTATATCTAAGTAATTAACGGCAGTTTCTTTATTCAACATCTTAACAGGTTCATACTTGACATATTTATGGTGAATGAATAGACTTTCATTAAATATTGAAAAAATCCAAAATTACTCATGCCTAATTTACATTAAAATAATTACCTGTAATTAGCTAATTTGCATAATTAATTACTTTTTGTGTATTTTTTGTTATCAATTGAAATAACTTTGTATACATATGTGTGCAAAAAAACCGCACCATGATATCATGTACGGTTCTCTATTTATTGGCATCGATTTTGCATATTAATTAGCTGAACTTAGTCATTTTTTCACCTTTAATTTGTCTGCAGATTGGCTGAATTTGCTAAAATAGTATTTTGGTTAATTTATTATGATTATTCAATGATAGATTTTTTAATTTTGTTTTCTTTAACGAAGTTAGGAAAGATAGGCATTTAACCTGTGATACTTAAATTGACGCTGCTTTTTCAAGCAAGCGTCCAAATAAACCTTCAAAATCTCGAAATGTGCCAATTTTATCATTATAGCCATTTGTGGCAGGTTTTAATTCCATTTACGAGCATCTTAAAATTGACACTACATCACAATGCATTGACCGATTTCAATTCCGTTTTTTGATTTTTGATGCTTTAATAAAGCTCATTCGTGTAGAAACATTAAATAATGTGTTTCTGCTGCATTTATTTTGATATGCCTACTAGTAATTCAGTTGATTTCACATCCAAGTTCCTAATATTTCCTAACACTATCGATACCACAGCTATTTCGATAAGGCTATGCCTATCTCAACACACAAATCTCACCAGTAGTCAATCATCAATAGCATGCTCTCTAACAATAACATGCGCCGTTGGTTTTAGTCTCATCTTCTGCCAACTCGTTTGAGACTTTTTGCGCTTAAAGCTAATGAATCAATAATAAATGTTTCTGTTTTTTAATTAAATTAGAATGAAATTTTTTTTAATTACGCATGCTACCCAGCAAACATCAAACATTTAACAGAAAACTTTTAAATGTCGGGTTATATCAAGGGTATAAAACGTTTAATTGAAATATTGTGAAAACTTGGTGCAGAATATTCTAGCATAATGTTATTTATGCGTTGATAAAATATTTTTTATATGCCTAAATGTTTGCCCAAAAATATTTTCTAATAACATTTTGACAACTTCTTTAAAATGTTGTTCTAGTTTTCTTTGATAAAAAACATATTTAAAACGTTTTTATGTCATTTATATAACCCGATATTCACAAAATGCAGCGCCTATGGTATGAATTTTGCAAGCTATAGTTCTTTAATGTACGTTACATAAAAAAAAAACATGTAAAAATTAGAATTTTGACAAAACTTTAGGGAGTCCTCAGCGAATGTTACATTATGGCTTTAATACGTAACAGGAACGCGCAATTTACGACTAACAGTGTACTTCGGTTATATTTACAAGTGCGCTTTTATAAATACGCACGTGACCACCTCCGCGCTGCCATAACAGCTTATAGACAGTAAGTCTCGAAGTGACCTTTTACATAGCGGGTGGTCTTCCTATACATTTGAATGCAAAGGCAGACAACATGAGACTACTGTGAAGCAAAATTATCTATTTTGTTCAACTTTGTGATTATAATGTAAACGTTTCCGTCGTTGAATTTTTATCGTCATCAAATACTTTCAAAATGATGTTTTTGATAACATATTACAAATTCGGAATCCCCCTATGTGTAATAATTTTGCTATTCAATTAATACATAAATTTGATGATATTCATCTACAGAGTTCCTATCTTTTTCTGTATAGTGGTCAATGCATGAGGATTTGGTCACGCTTGCCGGTCTTGATATGTCGTGTCCATGAGTCACGTGCGTATTTATAAAAGCGCATTTATAAATATAATCGAAGTACATTGACTAATGGCCAATTCTGCATAAAGGTGTGTTATCTAATAATTAATCAATCATATTTCTTACAGGGTTGTTCGAATAGACACCAATAAACCTTTCGGTATGGAGAGCTCGTCTTTACATGCTGTGGATGGGCATCCCTTGCGGAAATCAAATACACTTAAGTGGACGCCAAACATAATGCAAGTCGATATACACATTGTAGGATTCGGCGCTGTTGATAAAGCTGGGTAGGTAGAAATGGGATACGAGTCATCACATGAAGCCATGGGCGTCAATCCCGGGACGTGTCCTCCTGTTCTTCCTCCCCCACCCATTTCGCAAAATTACCAATTTTTGTTCTTTTCATCCACTTTTTAACAATTTTGACCGGTTGTCCCCCCCTCCCAACACACACACACCCACACATATATTTCAAGCCGGATTGGCGCTAATGCATGACGCGATGTGGTGGCTAAGGGTGAAATGTTTTATAGTAGTTTTTCCAAAAAACAACCTCTTACCCTAACTCCTATCCTCTTACTTTAACCTCCAACTTAACCTTTAACCCTAACTTTACCAACCTTTAAATCAGCGATGCCCTGCAACACGCCCGTTTTATATCTAGATTATTCTACGCGATTGCATACCTGCCCCGAAGAGCCCCAAAGGCTTTTCGCGGCATAGTTCCCCGGAACATGAAAAATTGTTTGTTTTATATTAACAAATAATATTTACGTCATAATGCCTTATTGTTTACCAGTAGATAAATTTTGCAGGATACATAATATTAGTCTTTCCTGACTTCATTTTCATTATCATGACGCAATCCGTTCTTCTAAGTAAACTGCAAAATATAGTCAGTGATTTTAAACTGATTACATACGGCAGTCTGTGAGAAAGAGTGATAACGCCCTCTGTTGTTATCAATTTAATAACATCAGTACGTATTTGCAACATTGTGAATAATTATTTGACAAATGGCATAGTAAGTGTTCAACCAGATCTTCACGTGATGCGGGATGGGCAATGTTAACTAGATTTTTGGCAGGTCAAAATAGTGTAAAAAGATATTTGGACGGGCAACAGGCTTAATATGTTTAAATGCTTCCCAAAATATATAATTATGGGCATATCTAAAAGGGTGGCAAGGATTTTGAGCATGTCGAAAGGTGTGGGCAAAGATTGTTTGGCATGTCGCAAAAAGGGAGGGGCCGGCGGCAGGGATTTTTGACAGACTATTTAGAGAATTCAATTGCAGAAATCTCTCGGACAAACTGTTATTGATCTTCAGTGAAAGCATGAAAAACGTAACACCGTCGGATTATAAAATAGATAATGTGGACTAAATTTATTGAGATACACACACTTTAGGAAGCGGTGAGCGAGTATGGAAAAGCGCCTGCTAATCAAACTTGGAATGAACTGCATTGATGCGCGCATTATGTAATCGTTCATTTCTTCGCAACCAGTTAACCGAATCAAATACAATTTTCGTATGTGATGCACAATAAAATAAGTTATGCGTTACATTTTAAATTTTTTGATTCTGATGTATATTTCTCGACTTACGTTCAATTTTATTCACTCGGATATTATTTCTGGGACACCCTGTATACTACTACTACTACTACTACTACTACTACTACTACTACTACTACTACTACTACTAATAATAATAATAATAATAATAATAATAATAATAATAATAATAATAATAATAATAATAATAATAATAATAATAATAATTATAATAATAATAAAATATATACTTCCTTTTTGAGATAAAGTATTATTTCGTATGCACCATACCCATTATTTTTGACATATATATTGAAAATAGAGCAACCTGTTGTCACTGCACATCCGCCTGGTGTTCGTACCACTAAACCTCCTGTCAAGCCCCCTATCTACGAATGTGAGCCGGGTGACGTTGAAATTCCCATTCCACCAGGAACGGAAGATGGCGACAAATGCTTCATACAACTGACGAATCCCAGCTTCACCGTTACCGCAGGGAACAGCATTAATGTATCATATGTGGTTTGCTGTGAGACTACCTGTGATAGCTTTAATTGATTTGATGAAGGTAGGTTAAATAACAAGGCTACGAAAAGAAAGACTTTTGTTTCCATAATTTTAGTACCCCTATTTAAAAATATAATAATAATTAGATACATGAGAAAATGCACAGAACAAATGAAAATAATCATTTACTTTGTACCTTCCTATTTCTAATCGTCTTATGAGCCTAGTTTGTAAATCTTACATTTATCAATTTCTTATCCGTATCTATATCTCACACAGAACCGATATCTGACCAAACCACCGAAGGAACAACGACCGTATAGTGATCGACATCTGATTTGTAGTCTGTTATAGTGCTGGAGAATAATGCACTATAAAAGTATATCTGTGTATTTGAATTCTTCCACACACTCGCTATGAAATGATCAATCAATTTTTGCCAAAGCTCACTAACATTCGCAAGATGCTGTAAACAACCAAATCGCAACGGTTTAAAATGGTTGCTAACCTTAAATGTTCTTTTGCCACAGTGAAGTTTCCTATCGTAAGCATAGTTTCATAGTTTAAATAGTCTCCTGCGTAGATCGTAACTAGCGGACATGTGAGTAATTGGCTCGCTCTACCACACACGCGTATATCTAATCAGTCCATGTAAAGCAGACTATAATATCAAATTGATTAATTCGAATTAAACAATTCATCGAGTGGCCATGTGCAGCGCCATTAGACATGTTACAAGACTACCAAGTGACAGGTGATGGTTTTTTAATATGGTATGAAAAACTTAATTTTAAAAATATCTACCGACGGAAATAAAAATCCATCGACGGATAGTCTTGTTATGCTCTCACAAACTTTTAAAAAAATCTGAAAAATCCAAAATGTTGGTCTAAAACATGCCCAAGGTTACTGCTGTCCCATTCAAAAGTACAGGAAGACCACCTACAGCGTTGAGGTCAACTTTCTAGACTTCCTGTCTACTGGCAGTAATGGCTACTACCCAGTGCTAACATCAATGAATTGTTTAATTCGAATTAATCAATTCGATATTATAGACCAAAGAAAAGTACCAAAGAAAAGTGCCCATGATGTAGTGTATTGTAAATGTTTGACATCAGTACTGGTAATAATAGTAGGAATGAGTGAACTGTGAAACAAATGAATAAGGAAGTACATTAGTGTAGTATTTTACGATTTTAAAAGGTTAACAGTGTGAGTAAAACGCATTTTTTGTATATTGCAAACACTCCTGTTTGTAAATATCTGCAAACGAGGACCCCCATTTTGCATGGTTTAATTCTATATAACCGGGGACACATGTTCACGACCAAAACAGTTCTATCAATAGACACTTTATCGGAATCAGAAATGCCTGATAGGCTCGTGTCTTCTGTTTTGGACCCATGTCTTTTCACGTCTCTGTCACATGATATCACGGTAATTAAAATATCAATATTTAAATGCAATCTCAGTTACTCTCTATGCCTAATTATAAAGGAAGATATTTTCACCAACGTTGAGATTAAATTAGTTTGCCGGTGTCCTTTTTTGTAATCAATAATAGCGTATACTTCAAACGATACAGTACTACACTTGTAAACCATAAAAATGGAGATCTGTTAATTTTTTACACATTTGAAAATGTCCATGTCATAGTTTCTTAATATTTATGACGAGCTACCCTGCCTCTTGTGTGACATGGACGTTGCACCTATCTCATCAGAACATTTTCAAAGTTCTCCTGTATGTTTTCAAGACTGTTCACAACCTGGCTCCTGACTATCTCACAAATAGCATCAAAATTCACAAACCATTAAGACAAGGTCTCCGCTCAGCTCTGGATGTTAACCGTCTCGCGACTCCGAAATACAACAGGAGGTTCAGCGATGGCGCTTTCAGTGTTTGTGGTCCCAAATGGTGGAATGACCTTCCTATAACCATCCGCTCATCTCCCACTGTTAGTGCCTTTAAAGCCAGTTTAAAAACCTATCTGTATTAAGTTGTTTTCATTTCATATGTTTCCCTTTTTCTGCATTGCTGTGGTCAGTATAGCTTCTGTTTATTAATTTTTGTTGCATGTAAAGCGCATTGCTCAATTTTGGAAATGCGCTATATTAAGCGTCGTTTGTATGTATGTATCTGTACCTCTCCCCCCGATGCTAGCATTGTCACCATCCCATAATGTGTAGGCCTCTCTTTCTTACTCTCTAGCATGCATTCTCATAAAATTACATTTCAGATAGTCCCGGAGACATCCGTATAATTAGCATATTGATTTACAAATAAACAAAATAAATTACAAAAATATTACAAACTTAAATTATTTTAAAAGCGACACCCACACCTATAATTGGCGAGTCGAGGTGGTCATCGTTCGTAATATACGCTCGCGTCTGTCACGTTGCCATGGTAGCTGCCCTCCAGCGCAATAGAAAATGGAATATTGCACTGGCGCGGAGTGCAATAGTCTTTCTATAAATAGCAAAACTATTCAATAGTAATTGACCAGTCAAATGATAAGAATCTTTAAATAAAGTAGAAAAGGTTCTTTTCAGATCCAATTATTCTGGTACTTACTCAGAAATATTTCAATTCCTATCAGGAATCTTGATCACTCTGTTGTGGTGTTTCTAGATGTTTGATGAAACGGCAACACTGTTTGGTCTTGATGACGTTTCCAAACTTCCTGGTTGCCGTTTATTGATGAGTTGATCGTAGATCTTGCCTAGTAATTAAAGGGCCAGGTCTCAAAAACGTGCTTAGTTTTTACATACTACAATATTTTGATCATAACTTTCAATATCAATACGTGATCATGACGTGATATTTCATTTGAATCTTTAATAACAAAACTATCACCAAACATCTTATTTTTGTGTATACTTGTGATCAAACCACTGATTACTGTTATCATTGGTTATGTATTTATTAATCAACGCTGATACAATGGGTCTCATTAGTAGTAGTACCACATGTTTCTTATTTTCTGTTTGATACATCTAGGCTCTGCTCTGCCTAGCCCTTCTTTCGGGCTCCGTGTTTTCTATTATAGAACATAAAAGTGCAACTTTTGATTGCATTCATTCCTTAGGTTTTAAATCACAGTTTCTTTAATTCTCAACCAATTTCAACAAATGAGGTTTTAAATAAGAGCTAAAACGTACAGTATGGCTGCTTGTTTTGATTTTGACATATTCGTCTTTGTTTGGGGTGAACATAACTGGTAACCTTAATTCTGTACGCACTGTATATCTTATACATGGCTCATACTTTAAGAGCGTTGATACAACCATTCTGCCATTCTAAAATTTCAACACAGGGGTCAAATTTCAAACTTTGCTCACATTTTGTTTAAAAAACTATTCCTCTCATCTCAATGAATCTTATAGTTTGACATATGTGCGCCGGGGGATAGACCGTTATTTTGGACAAAAGGTTCAGAAACTAAATATAGTCCGATTCCAACTAACATTGGAGTGTGTTAATAAACGAGTGAGGTGTGAAGCATGTATGAAAGAAGTGGCGTACCGTGGCCGCCCAACCCCGGGGGGCTGAAGAAAATTCAATTTTGCCGCCCCTTCCTCAACAGCCCGAAAAGGTTGACCCAATTTTTTTCTCGATCGTTTGAAAAAGTGAAGAGCAAAAAAAAATTCTTTTGCCGCCCTTCGTTTTTGCCGCCCTGTTTTGGCCGCCCTTCTTCTTCCGCCGCCCCTTCATTTTGGCCGCCCCCTGCTTTTACCCCGGGGGCTGGCGCCCCCAAAATACTCGCATGGAAAGGTTAACATCGTAACAGCGTTACGCGTCTGCAAATTATGTGCTAGCATGAAGCTAGTATAATATGGAGGGGCAATAGCTTTCGTAACGCATTGATCCTTTGTGTCGATTTGATTTGCCGACCAGCTATTCATCGTTCCGCCATTAAATCAGTAACTGACGTGACAGCGCATTAACGCTTTACCATCAAGGCTACTGTCAATAGGTGATCAAACGAAAGTCACGCGAAAGCGCCTAGCGAGAGGTACCTTTTGTTCTCATACAGCCCACGAGTTTGATTGAGTAACCGAAAGCACAAAAGGTACACTTTAGCCGTCGATGCACCACATAAAATTATACTGGTCTATCTTGAATTTTTGACTTTTCTGAGAAAATTGGTATAATAGTGTTTTTTTTTTAATTTATACTAATGCAAATCGTCATAGAAAAGGTTTCATATCAATTTGTAAGCGCTCTTTAGCAAAGTCATAGTTCATTGAAATTACAACCGTATTACAGAACAGGCGAAAATAGTAACTTTTTGCACAAGATTTGCAATTTAAAGAGAATTGGCCATTGCTCATTCTAGTGATGCTATATAGTATATGGACAATATAAGTGTGCTTTTTCATTTAATGACATAAAATTTGAAAAAAAAATATTGTAAAGAACACTCGAGGTTTTGACTTTTAAAACCTACATTTTGGTCAAAAAATTTGCTTGGATAGGTAGTTTTCAACAGATTTTCCACATTCGACTTGCATTGAATTGCGTTATCTGTTGACCTAGTGACGAAAAGTGTTTTTAGGGGGAAGTGATAGCTTTCGTTTGATATTTTAAAAAAAATCTGATTGGATGAAGCGAACACTTGAGGTTTCGACAAAAACCAATCAAAGAGGCCCATTTTTCAGCTAGAAGCTCCACAGCTCTTTCATTGCTATGCGCTAAATCGTGTAGTGCAATCAAAGACTGTGTGGAGAGAATTCACTGCTTGTTGTTCTCTGCTTGGAAGCTCTTGGACGAACATGTGTGCTCAGGTGTATCGAGGTGGAAACTGCGCATGATGGTTTATAAGAGATTCGTTTTGTATAGATACCTTTCCATATGAAATAATTAATAGTGCCAGTAAAGGTAAGGTATACGTAAGCATATGTTATTGAATGTGACATAATAAATTATTACAATGGCTCACTTAAATACTGAAAAAGTTTGGAATTTACCAGTTTATTTATTGATCGCGACAACCCGAGTAAAAAAATCGACTATGTTCTTTGCATTTTGAGCCGGACTTTGGCCCGGGACTTTGTCCCTAACTCACACTGTCAATCATACCTGTTTATCAATTCAATTTAATCGCAAGCACTAAGCATACACGTACAAGACGCGCTAGAGAGTTTTTCGCGCCAACACAAAGCACATCAACTCCACAGATAGTTGTGTACTATGCAGTTAATGACAATGGCCCGTGCCCGGAGGCTTTAAACCACCTGGGCGACCAATTAGAAGCCAGATCCATTTAAAGATGCATTACATCATGGCCAATTTTAGTAGGCCAGAAATTCGACAATCTCATCCATACACAACAGTGTTAAGCATGTTAACCGCAATCCAAAGTAAGTAGTCCACATCCACTTTGGAAGCTAACAAACATAGGGAGTACGGTGACTGAAAAGATCAGATGTGATGATCTATAAATTGTACAAAAATTAACAAATCAGAGTTTTATGCTTAAATATAATAGCCATACACAGGGAAAATATGCCACATAGTGCCAGGTTGGCACTTGCCAACTGATGCCAATGTGGCATTTGCCAGGTTCGGCCAAGAAGAATGTGCAAGGGGTACGCACAACCAGGCATTTGCAGCCACGGGCCAAATTGGCATTTGCCATCAATATCCAGAGTGTCAGAAATCATTGGCATCTGCCAATTGTACCAGGTTGGCAAGTGTCAATCTGGCAGGGGTTAACATTATCATTTTTTGGTGATTTATAGATTTGTATTATTTTTGAACAAAAATGAGATTTTTAGATGGTTTCCAGCGGTGGTTCCCAGTGTTTAGGCTCCATATTGTTTTGAACATACAAAACATTGCATGATCTTTGTTTTCATTGGTTTTTGTAATTTGAATAAATCAAAACAATGATTTTGTATAAAAATGAGCTATTTCTGATGATTGAATTTCTTTTTCATGTGTTTTTAATTTTATTATCCTAATTTATTTTGGAACAAAATGCAATTTTTGGATGGTTTCCTGTGGTGGTTCCCGGGTTAGGCTCCAGGTCGTTTTGATAATAATTATGAATTTGCAGGTTTGTACTTTGATGTGTTTTTGTTATTTTTCAAGTTTTAAATTATAATGGAACAAAAACAAAAATGCATTTTTGGATGGTTTCCTATGGTGGTTCCTGATGTTTTCGGTTCCGTGTTGTTTTGATAGTAATTGTGCATTGGTTGATTTGTGCTTTCATATGTTTTTGTTACTTTGCAAGATTTAAATTATTTTGGAACATTGAATGCATTTTTGGATGGTTTCCTGTGGTGGTTCCCGGTGTTTCGGCTCCGTGTTGTTTTGATAGTAGGCCTACTGGTGCATTGGTAGTTTGGGCTCTCTCATTTGCAAGAATTAGGCCTAAATTATTTTGGAACAACAATGTATTGTTAGATGATTTCCTGTCCTGGTTCACGGTGTTTTCGGCTCCATTTATGCATTTGTGTTCAGTCGTGAGCTCCCTCAAATGCTGTTGTATGTGAAAGAGCTCTAATGACAAATTATCATACCAAACCAGTAAATGTGCACGTCGCAAAAAAAAAAGTAGATTTAAGATTATTCAGATGAAAAATTAGTGTGTGTTTCAGTCAAAAGTAAGAAGAAACGCCATTATTAAACTTAATTTTTGTGTGCAATTTAAATACGACAATCTTAAAAATCACAATGAAAGATAAAACGGTTTTGTACACAATACCACGGAAATGGTGTACATATTGGCGTAAATCAACCGGGAGGTTGACAAGTATTAGCGAAGATTAAATTAAATGAGTTTTGAAATTTTCAGTCTTTTTTAAATTTTGTTTACTTTTTTATGGCTTGAAGAACTGAATCGCGTATTACGCAGCCCACCACTCGCATGGCGCAGAGCGCCACGCAAAGTTCATTGCGCGTACCGGCGCGTAATTTTATCGCAATCGCGGATAAGCCAAGTTGATTGATCGGTGACGCAAAATCACGCACGAGAAATGCATTATTTACGATCTGCATCATTTTCTAGCTCGGAAGGCGCGCGCGCAAATGGCTATCTTCTGAAGATAGCATTGCGGGCCTAATAAAGCAACAGAAAACATTTCACACATTTGAAAAACATCTGTTGTTAGGAAAGTTTGTTTTGATGTGTTTTGTTTGTTTGTTTTTCCACTATCTACTCAAGATAGCGGGTTTTTTATAATAAAATAGGCCTAAGAAAGTAAGAAAGGTTGACAATATTTTGTTATCTACCATTTGAAACCGTATGAACTAATTTTTAAAAAAAATCAAAGAAGTCGGAAATTTCATTTGGTATATTTTTTGTACTACATGTTTGTTGTTTGTTTGCTTGTTTGTTTGTTATCTACTCAAGGTTTTGTATATTTCATGTTTGTTTGTCTGTTTTTTGTTTTTTATCTACTCAAGATACCATTTACAGTGCGATTTGCAAATCACCCGTTGCGACATGCATCTGTGAACACGCGCGAGCCCACTTACGGCCTGCATCATTTACGATCTGCATCATTTTCTCGGAAGGCGCCCGCGCAAACGGCTATCTTCTGAAGATAACATTGTGGGCCTAATAAAGCAACAGAAAATATTTCACACAGTTAGAAAACATCTGTTAGGAAAGGTTGTTTTTGAGAGTTTTTTTTGTTTGTTTGTTTGTTTATTCCGCTATCTACTAAAGATTTTTTGTTGTTGATAAATTACAAAGAAAGTAGGCCTAAGTAAGAAAGGTTGACAATATTTTGTTATCTACTGATGATACCATTTGGAATTGTATGAACCAACAATTTCTTGTTTGTTTGTTATCTACTCAAGGTAGAATTTACGGTGTGATTTGCGGCACCAAGCATCATCTGCTCAAAAAACCCGCTCAAAGTCTATTTACGGCCAGAAAATATTTCACAAATTTAGAAAACGTCTATCAGGAAAGTTTGTTTTGATGTTTTTTGTTTGTTTATTTATTTATTTGTTTACTTGTTAGTTTTTCCGCAAGTAAAATAAAAAAAAATTGAGAAAGGTTGTTCGTTAGGCCTATCTACTGGTGATAGCATTTTTAAACCTAATAAAAAAATAAAAAAAAGAGGAAATTATAAGACTTAGCATGAGACGAGTCGGAAAGATAATTTGGTATATTATTGTATTTTCCATGTTTGTTTGTCTGTTTTTTATTTGTTTGATTTTTACCTACAAAAATGAATTTTTGACAATTTTTGTTCTGTACATCATAACAAAAAAACACTCTTTCCAAAATTTTTTAGTTTTTTGATATTAGCCTTATTTTTTGAGATATTGACCATAGGCCTATAAAGCATCAAAATGTACTTTTTAAAATTCACAAACGCCTATTTGCACAAAATGATGCCTAAAATTGGAAATAGGCTAAAATATAAGAAAATGAGAAAAACGTTTCTTAAGTCGATCATGCGTTTTATGATGAGCACAATTGCTTAATAAATGCTGTATTCATTGAGTTATCGTGTACCTAAATCGTCATTTTACCGAGAAAATGAACATTGAAATAAAGGCAGTTGAAGTTTAAAGTGGTCACATTTTGCACTTTGATCAAAGATCACAGGAGAATGCGGCATTTCTCGTCTTTCTTCCTTACATTACGTGAACATCGAGTAAATCCACAGCCCCTTGAGAAGTTTGGGCGAAATCTTTTCATATCTTGATGTTAAAATCGGGGGAGAGAACTTGAAAAAAAATCACAGTAGCTAAAACGGAGCCCTTTGACCGCAAGGTTTTTTGAAATCAGTGCTTCCGTGGTGCTTCCATAAGATGCGCCGCGCATGCAGATAATCGTTGCGTATGCGTAGCGTATCCGTGCGTTAACAAATTGCGCGACTACAAAACGCGATGTGTTGTTCCTCGCGGGTACCCCGATGGTACCATAGACATACCACCTCGTTTGTCTGGGGATGGTACAACAAAGATTTCCTTTCCTTCTAAATTGCGGAAACAAGTGAAATAGTGAAATAAAATCCATAAAATAGAACAGTTAGAGTTAACAAATCTGGATTATTTTTTCTTGTATTTATGAAAAACATAACAAAGTAAATACATTTCAAAAACTCAATTTCATGAAAGAAACAGTGTCTACGCCCCATTCCAGAAAAATACAGAACTATTTTCTTTGCGATTAAAAAAATATTATCCTGTTTTGGCAAATGAAACATAGCTAAATCCTAATCCTTTAGTTAGTCCTAACTGGAGATAAAAGAAAAAGTTCACTATTTCACTAATATCTTGAAAAAGAGCCAAAAACATGCATTTTCGGCATGTTTTCTGACAACCGAGTCACGAAAATCACAAACTTGGAACAAATCTAAGCATTTAAAATCTTCAGTATATGCCGAAATATTGATCTAATTTTCACTTTTTTTGTGTTACTTTAATAAATGGTTGCTTTATATAAGAATGAAACATGTCTTTTTCCAAAATTAGAAGGCATAAAATGTTATTATTCTTAGTTCAAGTCTTTGGGCTTGATTATCACAACATACGGAAAACACCCTAAAAACGCATGTTTTGGCCCTTATTTTCAAAAAGTGGCTAGATATCAAAATTTGACTTTTATTACTAGGATAATGTTTTTTTTTATTCAAAAAAATTAGTTCTGTATTTTTCTGGAATGGGGAGTAGAGTACACAGCCACGTTAAACTCGTACTCGTATGATAAGCATATTTCAGCAGCTCAATGATCTAAAGGTTTAAAAGCACGATAGGAATGAAAAGGTAAAACATAATTGGGGTGTTCTTATGTCAGTTTGTTACAATTTCAACTATTATGAAATTATCAAAATAGAATAGCTAAATTATTTGAAAAGTACATGCTGGTGACTGTTTTCAGGAATATACATGACGTAGGTTAAAATAAATGTTCGGGTAAATGTCAGCAAAAAATATAAAACTTTCTTCAGAACTTATACTAGCAGCTGTAGATTGTGGTTATTTGAAAATGACTATATAGGCCTTAGGCCTACCCCGGCACCCTAGTCAACACAAAAGTTGACAAGAGTTACCAAATTGAAATTGCGAAAAGGGGTTATTTTTTTACCAGCAGCAAGGACTAGCCTGAATCCTTCTGGCCTCTAATGGCGGCGCCTTTTATTTACCCACAATCTTTCACATTGCCTTAACCTGATGACCGTGCGTAGTTGTTGAAAGACTGAAGGATCCAGTCTAAGCAAGGATCGTGAAATTGGCAAAATATGGTGTAGGGTCTATTTAATTTGTTGACCTCGAATTTGCATGAAAAAGGGGGTAAATTTGATGAAAAATCATTGCAAAGGGATCTTTGAAAGATTTGGTTACTCTCGTGGTTGTCAACCTTTGTGTTGAGGGGGGGCTACATAGGCCTATTTCTTTTACAACCATGAGTAAGATGAGTCGAGTAGACCTACCGTTTGATGGTTAATATTTCAACAGCAGTTTCATTATTGGTGTTATTCGACATAATCATTTTTTCGTTTGTCGTACATTATTTTGTAAAATCAGTTGATTTTGAGAAAATCAGATTTCAAAGTTAATTTAGCTTTATTCCGTGTTAATTTATGTACAAACGAAATAAATAAAATTTGACACAAAACGATGTCGTATACATTTTACAATTTTTAAACTGTTGAACTTTTGTATCACTAAATTGAATATATTATGACGGTTATGACAATGTCAGGTTTCCAAAGATTACATGTAAATAATACATGTAGAACAAAGGACTCGTTGACTTGAAATTGTAGAGGGAAATTTAAATGCAAATAGAAATGGTGCTGGTGCAATATCACTCGTAATTGAGAACAGAATTTTTCACAAATAATAGGAAACATAACCTACTACCCTATTACAGCTTGCTACATAAAATTATTTAAATGTCGGTAAGTATTTAATTTTAATTTTATTCATTTATCAATTCATCTTATTTTCATTTTTAAATAAACATGCGCAATTTATTTTGAACTAAAAGCGTCTGAGGGCAGTTGAGTGATCAAACCGTTGTAGAACAGAATATTTGATTAAAATACTCATGTGTGCAACATCATTTTTGGTGTGTTTTCTAAGAATGTATTTTTCGTCCAAACCATTAGGGGAAAGTGGGGTAATGTCGGACTGTGGGGAATCCCGGACACGTCGATTGCAGCTAAACGGAGAATGGTGGCACTATTATACTACCTTAGGGTATTAGCTACCTCAAGGTGTACCTCACGTGTACTACTACCAGCGCTTTGGGTCTCGTCTTTCTTTGTGAAAATTACGAAAAAACAGAAATTGTCATTTTTGACTTTTTATCTGAACAGTGATTTATTAGCTGGGTGACAAAGCGACAAGGGACACAGATTAAGTATGGCTGAAAATTATGTTTGATACTTGATTGTTAGCTGGATGTATGAATTCTGGTATCTTAAAAATGGATTAGTAGAACAAGCACTGAAAAAATAAATCGAGACCGTGAGGGGTAATCCCGGACACACATGCGTCTCTATACAGATGGGGTAATGCCGGACACTTGTTATTTCGAAAATATAGACAACAACAACAGCCCCCATAGTTGCATGCTTGAGGTAACAGAAGTACCTAATACATTCAGGGGATTATCATCCTACTCCACTTTCCCTCTTAGCAACAATCCGGCATTACCCCATCATTTTTTTCCATTTTGTTTTTTAATTATAACTTATTAACTATAGATGTTGAGTTATTAAAAACTGGTTACTAGTTAGAACATTACTCCTACTTTGCATTGATATGATTTTCACTGATGAACTTTATTTAATCTTGTACCTGTGTAGCCTTAACGAAAGGTGCCTGATTACCCCACTTTCCCTAGAGGTAAAGACATGATTTTTTCACCAATAATAGAAAACATACTATCCTGTTACAGCCTACAAACACAAATTATTTAAATGTCGGTAAGTATTTTATTTTAATTTTTGAAGTTGGGTACAGTTCATTTTAAATCACCCTGTATTTTAAGATTATAGCCTATACACGCCCTTAATGCCCTTATAATAAATAATGCCCTTATAATAAATAATGCCCTTATAATAAATAATGCCACTTAATAAAATACAACGTATTTTTTCTATCGAGATCTTGCACGAACCCAGCAAACACAAATTATTAAAAAACATTTTCTTAACATTTGTTTTACATATTTAATAGAAAACCTAAATTAATTTATTACCGATTTTGACAAAATACTTTTATTATAATCAATGTTTTGTTTATGAATAAAAATACGCCGTATTGATATTGACAGTAAGCCGATATGATTTGTGAAAATGTTAGAAAAACGTATACAACAATATTTAATTTAAGGCACCGTTAGTAGGCCTTTTTAAAATATTATGAAACGTTTCATGATTTTTCTGGAAAGTATTTAATTAAACCCACCAAAATTAGTTTTACGCCTACTTATACACGTTGCTTGTCTGGGGCTATATACGTTTTCTAAATTTGTGAAATATTTTCTTCTATGATTTTTTAAGATATTAGTTCATACGGTTTCAAATGGTATCATCAGTAGATAACAAAATATTGTCAACCTTTCTTACTTTCTTAGACCTTAGGCCTATTTTATTAAAAAAACTACTATCTTGAGTAGATAGCGGAAAAACAAACAAACAAAACACATCAAAAACAAACTTTCCTAACAACAGATATTTTTCAAATGTGTGAAATATTTTCTGGCCGTAAATAGGCTTTGAGCGCGTTTTTTGGACAGCAGATGATGCTTGGTGTCGCAAAGGGCCTATAATGATTTGCAAATCACACCGTAAATTCTACCTTGAGTAGATAACAAACAAACAAGAAATTGGTTCATACGGTTCCAAATGGTATCATCAGTAGATAGCAAAATATTGTCAACCTTTCTTACTTACTTTCTGTGTAATTTATCAAAAAAATAAATCTTTAGTAGATAGCGGAATAAACAAACAAACAAACTAACAAACAAAAAACCCTCAAAACAACCTTTCCTAACAGATGTTTTCTAAATGTGTGAAATATTTTCTGTTGCTTTATTAGGCCCGCAATGTTATCTTCAGAAGATAGCCGTTTGCGCGTTCCGAGAAAATGATGCAGATCGTAAATGATGCAGGCCGTAAGTGGGCTCGTGCGTGTTCACAGATGCATGTCGCAACGGGTGATTTGCAAATCGCACTGTAAATGGTATCTTGAGTAGATAAAAGACAAACAAAAAAAAAACAGACAAACAAACATGAAATATACAAAAACATATCAAATTATCTTTTTGACTCGTCTCATGCTAAGTCTTATAATTTCCTTCTTTTGTATTATTTCATTAGGTTTTATAATGCTATCATCAGTAGATAGGCCTGACAAAATATATTCAACCTTTCTCAATTTCTTTGTATTTTACTTGAGTAGATAGCGGAAAAACTAACAAGCAGGCAAATAATAATAAACAAACAAAAAACATCAAAACAAACTTTCCTAACAGACGTTTTCTAAATTTGTGAAATATTTTCTGCGTTGTTTTATTAAGCCCGTAAAGCCGTTTGCGAGTGCCGACAAAATGAT
The DNA here is from genome assembly GCF_039555335.1 of Amphiura filiformis. NCBI lineage: Eukaryota > Metazoa > Echinodermata > Ophiuroidea > Amphilepidida > Amphiuridae > Amphiura > Amphiura filiformis. Next base: position 8,284,426 of record NC_092629.1, read on the forward strand.
GCAGGCCGTAAGTAGGATTTGAGCGCGTTTTTTTGACAGCATATGCATGATTCGTGATGTCGCAAAAGGCCTATAATGATTTGCAAATCACACCGTAAATTCTACCTTGAGTAGATAACAAACAAACAAGCAAACAAACAACAAACATGTAGTACAAAAAATATACCAAATGAAATTTCCGACTTCTTTGATTTTTTTTTTAAATTAGTTCATACGGTTTCAAATGGTAGATAACAAAATATTGTCAACCTTTCTTACTTTCTTAGGCCTATTTTATTATTGAAAAAAACCGCTATCTTGAGTAGATAGTGGAAAAACAAACAAACAAAACACATCAAAAACAAACTTTCCTAACAACAGACGTTTTTCAAATGTGTGAAATGTTTTCTGTTGCTTTATTAGGCCCGCAATGCTATCTTCAGAAGATAGCCATTTGCGCGCGCGCCTTCCGAGCTAGAAAATGATGCAGATCGTAAATAATGCATTTCTCGTGCGTGATTTTGCGTCACCGATCAATCAACTTGGCTTATCCGAGATTGCGATAAAATTACGCGCCGGTACGCGCAATGAACTTTGCGTGGCGCTCTGCGCCATGCGAGTGGTGGGCTGCGTAATACGCGATTCAGTTCTTCAAGCCATAAAAAAGTAAACAAAATTTAAAAAAAGACTGAAAATTTCAAAACTCATTTAATTTAATCTTCGCCAATACTTGTCAACCTCCCGGTTGATTTACGCCAATATGTACACCATTTCCGTGGTATTGTGTACAAAACCGTTTTATCTTTCATTGTGATTTTTAAGATTGTCTTATTTAAATTGCACACAAAAAATTAAGTTTAATAATGGCGTTTCTTCTTACTTTTGACTGAAACACTTGCTTACTTGCTTGCTTAAGATGAGTGGTGTCCTCGAACTACAACAGCACGCCAAACCCTTCTGTCCTGCATGGCCGTTCCCAAATCCATAACATCCAGTCCAGTGTCCTGTTTCAATACATCCACGTATGTTAGAGGGGGTCTACCAGGTTTTCTGTTTCCATGTTTTGGTGTCCAATGGATCAGCTTAGCTACAGGTTCATTTTTGCTTCTGTATGCGTGCCCAGCAAAACGTGTCCTCCTCTCTCTGATCTTCTGTGAAAGTTTCGGTAGGTCACCATATAGCTCTTTGTTCGTGATGTGCTGCTTCCAATTGATGTTGTATACTGATCTAAGCATTCTTGTGTAGCAACCATCAAGTTCTTTACATAGTCTGGGAGACATAGTCCACGCTTCACATCCATAGGTTAGAACGGATTCGACGGTAGCAGCAAATAAACGGCTCTTGAATTTCTTTGGGAGAGTTGACCTCCAGATTTTGTTGAGGCTGTTACATGCTCTCCATGCAGCTGCTTGGACTGAAACACACACTAATTTTTCATCTGAATAATCTTAAATCTACTTTTTTTTGCGACGTGCACATTTACTGGTTTGGTATGATAATTTGTCATTAGAGCTCTTTCACATACAACAGCATTTGAGGGAGCTCAGGACTGAACACAAATGCATAAATGGAGCCGAAAACACCGTGAACCAGGACAGGAAATCATCTAACAATACATTGTTGTTCCAAAATAATTTAGGCCTAATTCTTGCAAATGAGAGAGCCCAAACTACCAATGCACCAGTAGGCCTACTATCAAAACAACACGGAGCCGAAACACCGGGAACCACCACAGGAAACCATCCAAAAATGCATTTAATGTTCCAAAATAATTTAAATCTTGCAAAGTAACAAAAACATATGAAAGCACAAATCAACCAATGCACAATTACTATCAAAACAACACGGAACCGAAAACATCGGGAACCACCATAGGAAACCATCCAAAAATGCATTTTTGTTTTTGTTCCATTATAATTTAAATCTTGAAAAATAACAAAAACACATCAAAGTACAAACCTGCAAATTCATAATTATTATCAAAACGACCTGGAGCCTAACCCCGGGAACCACCACAGGAAACCATCCAAAAATTGCATTTTTGTTCCAAAATAAATTAGGATAATAAAATTAAAAACACATGAAGAAGAAACTCAATCATCAGAAATAGCTCATTCTTATACAAAATCATTGTTTTGATTTATTCAAATTACAAAAACCAATGAAAACAAAGATCATGCAATGTTTTGTATGTTCAAAACAATATGGAGCCTAAAACACTGGGAACCACCGCTGGAAACCATCTAATCTCATTTTTGTTCAAAAATAATACAAATCTATAAATCACCAAAAATGATAATGCCAACCCCTGCCAGATTGACACTTGCCAACCTGGTACAATTGGCAGATGCCAATAATTTCTGACACTCTGGATATTGATGGCAAATGCCAATTTGGCCCGTGGCTGCAAATGCCTGGTTGTGCGTACCCCTTGCACATTCTTCTTGGCCGAACCTGGCAAATGCCACATTGGCATCAGTTGGCAAGTGCCAACCTGGCACTATGTGGCATATTTTCCCTGTGTAGTATGCACAATTGACATGTGGACTCCGGAGAAGTCTAATTTGGCCTGCAAAAATGGCTGATAATACGCTCATGCAGCTCAAATTATTATTATTATTATTAGTAGTAGTAGTAGTAGTAGTAGTAGTAGTAGTAGTAGTAGTAGTAGTAGTAGTAGTAGTAGTAGTAGTAGTAGTAGTAGTAGTAGTAGTAGTAGTAGTAGTAGTAGTAGTAGTAGTAGTAGTAGTAGTAGTAGTAGTATAATTATAATTATAATTATAATTATATTATTATTATTATTATTATTATTATTATTATTATTATTATTATTATTATTTATTAATAAACATAAATGTTAACCCAAATTATGACTGAGTAGGAAACGGCATACTGAGCACAGAGTTAGTGACTCTTGGAGAAAAAGAAATTAAAACTCCTTGCATACCCTGCAATGGGATTGAGCGCCATTTGGATTTTTTTTTTTTTCCATGCTAATGATATAACACCATACACTGGTACCAATAACTCAATTTTGACCAAAAATTGATTTAGCGCCTTTTGGAATTAAGTTCTTAATTGTCTTTAGGCAATTCTGTATTAAATGATGGCTGGATAAATGCAAAGGTAACACTTATTTCCAAATCAGGTGATAAAAATAATGTTGGTAATTATAGACCAATTTCAAACCCACCTATTTAATTGGGATATTTCAGAAAATAGATGCACATTTTCCGGACTTCTAGAAAAGTAATCTAGCAGAAAAATAGTTCAAAATTCGAAATCCTCAATTTGAAAGCTTTTGAAATCCTCAATTTGAAAGCTTCTAAGCTTTTGAGCTTGAAAGTGTGCGCTTATTTTCTGGAATATCTCATTTTGTCCAAGACTCATTGAAAGGGCTGTACATATAATCAATTATTATATGAGTACTTAAAATACCACAATGTACGATCTTATAATTATGAAATTGGTTCATTTTTTCAAACCTAATTTTTTGGCATATTTGTATTAAATGTTTACACATGTCCCATGTTACACCTAAATGGAATAACCCAAATTAGTTGTGTTTGTAGGTCAACAGGGCAATTTGGACAGAAACCCTTCCCGACAGTTATTACTAATATTATTTGTAAATAATAATAATATTAATAATAATAATAATAATTTCAGCATTGGGTAAAATATCGTACATTATGGCTTTAAATGATGCAAATACTCCCCGGGAAATATTTTCTCAAGTGTACAACCTATAGTTTTCGTGCCCATCGTTCAACCACTATAACTCTTTTTGATGTTCAAGACTTTGTTCTAATTAACACCGAAATGGTTGTGCTACAGGTGCATGATCTTTCTTGATAAACTTTTGATGTGGTAAACCATGATATACGACTACTTATTGATAAATTGAGGAGATATGGCATAAATGGTAATAATGGTTTTTTTTTGTTAAAATCTTATTTAAAGGACAGATCTCGGGCTGTTAATGTAAATTGTACTCTTTCAAACTTTGCTTCCATTTTAGGACCATTGCTCTTTATAATTTTTGTCAATTGTTTACCATTAACTATAAATATTATTGCAAAATAGTCATGTACCTTGATATGTTGGGCTTAAAATAAAGTTGATCTTCAAGTACCCTTGGCAATAATAATATAATAGATAAATTTAGTAATGTAAATCTTATTATATAACAATTGTATTATTGAAAAAGTTGATGAGTTTAAATATCTAGGAGTTAAGTTTGATTGTAACGGCATGGTCTTCTCACATTGATTATTTATTTAAAAATATGTCAAAAAAGAATTGGTTATATTAGGCGGTGTAGCTAGGCGCTTTCCCCCAGCTCCACATTACACTCTTGTTATGTTACCAAATGCTCTGGTAACCCCCTTTTTCTTTATTATGCTAGTTCAATGTGGTGTAATTTTTCTTTTGAATATCAAAGAAGGCTTCAGGTTTTCCAGAATAATTCAGCTAGAACAATATTCTATCTGCTGATATTAGGACGACGGCAATACACATGTTAAACTCACTTGGGTGGATCAAACTAAGTGACAGATGGAAACCTGATAATTAAATGTTTAAGAGAATAAAGAAAGATTAAAACCAAACTGTTGAGGCTAATTAAAGATATACAATGGGTCTCATTAGTAGGAATACCTTATGTTTCATATTTTGTCTTTGTTTGATTCATCTAAGCTCTGCGCATGACATGTACGTGTTAGCGTTGCTCCAAGCTTCACGCTTTCTATATCAATTGTTATAATTATAGGCTACATTTTCCTGTAATTAGTAAATATTAGTGTTAAAGGGCAGGTCTATTGCAAAAACAATTCGAAGAGAATAATTATTACATTACAAGTTGACACTTGTTGCAATTTTTTATGCGTATTTCTCCTGAAAAAGGAGAAATTGTGTGGGTAAAGTTCAGCCTCGTACGTGTTCTTCCCCCGTTTGAAGCGTGCGTGTTCTCCCCCCGTTTGGCTGATGACGTAGGTAAATGAAGCGGACACTATCATGCTCTCATCATACAATCACAATCACTTTGACAAGTTTGACATTAGCAACAATGAGTACTATCATTTACCATAACAATGCTGCATAACAATATGCAGACTATTGTTCTCATTTCGCGATTAAAGCTCACACAGTATTGTTACTATGCGTTTTCTTTGTAAAATTTCATCCAACTGAAACTATAATAACTATAGCAGTGCAATATACAGGGAAACACAGTTTATATGCTAGTCTCAGATGAAATTCTAAGCTCAAATTATGTATTTATTTTTTAGGCCTAATATTTCTCATGATATTGATATACATATGATGAATTGTAATATCACAATTTACTAATATATATAAAAAAAGAAGCGGCTGATTTTATCCATATGTTTAAAACCCATTAAATTTGTAATACTTAATTTGGAGTTTTTTTCTGTGTACAACAGTATACGTTCTGTCCATTGAGAGCGTTTATAGTCCCTTTTCTCAAAGCGGGCACATCTCATTTCATGACGTCGCCTTTTTCTAGGCCAAATCTGTCTCGTTCGAAGAAACTCACCGCTTAAGTTGGTTTTTGCGGAATATCAATTTTAAACGTCTTATTTTCTCAAAAAAGGAGTCATTTTCATTGTCCTCATAATATTAGCTTGCCAATGATATGATGTTATTTTTGCAAAAGACCTGCCCTTTAATACATGCATACAACAGACATAGAACATCATCCAGTCAATGAGAGCTTAAATGTGAATAACTTGTCTCTTTATACTGCTTGTATGTAGTGTGCTTCATAAAGCAGCCAGCAGGTCTCCCGGATCAGATATAAGGGAGGCCCTCTACTAAAAAGCAGAAGCATTGAATCAAGGGCAAGACGTCTTTGAAATAAAGTCGTAGGCCGGACAAACTATTTCATGCATGTGGACTAATTTCAGTTATCACCCACACCACTTGGATATTCTTTATCATGGCGGTTAGACGTGATAAAATTTTGAATTTGGCTCGAGTTGGCCGAATTTTTCAGTTAATTTTTGTATGGATATTTTGTTGTCTCGTCATGGTGTGTGACAGTAGTGAATGGGGTAAGTACTCTTTAGTCGTTATGGCGAGTGGGATGGCAGGCCTCCAGTTTTAGACATTTAATTACTATGAACAAATAAACTGGCAGAAAACCTGTAACCCCATTTATATCTCCGTAGGGCTTGACAGTGAAAGTGTAAAAAAATTCAATTGTGTATAAATTGCTTAAAAGTGAAATATAAGTCATTAAAATTGTCATTAGGTGTTTTTGAAATGGCAAATTTGGCAAAAAACGAGGAATACAGCAATAAGGGGAAGCCCCATTAAAATACATATAGCTAAGGGGCTGTTCAATAATTATGAGCCGGAGGTAAAATTTCCAAATGGCTTGCCAAAAATTGCTTGCCCCTCCTCTCGGCCTGCCAAAAATCGCTTACCGCCCCTCTCGGTCTGCTAAAAAAACTTTGCCCCAACCCCTTGCACATGCCAAATGTTTGTAATCCAATTGGCAAACCTATTTAAAAATGGTCTAGATACATGTTGCGAGCGCAGCGAGTATAAGAAATATGCATATTTATGTGTTTCCGTACTGTCTTCCTAAGCCTTTTTAGAGCGATTTTTTAAAGAGGCGTCCATGAATATATGCCAAAAATTGCTCCACCTCTCAACTTTCAAAAAATTGCCCCCGCCCCTTTCTGCTCACCAAATAATTCTTGAACCCCTCCCCTCCCCAAATTTTACCCTCCCACCAGGGCTCATATTTATTACACGGCCACTAATTTCTCTACTAAAAATAGAGAAATTACAGATTCATGTCAATTAATGTCGCATTTTGTCTTCAATGCACGGCCTTCGGCTTAACCACTAGCAGGCTATGTTAGCACACCTTTAAAAACCAAAGATGCCCAAATGAGAATTTTGATGACTTTTACGATCCTCCTGATGAATAGGCCTTTAAACACAATGGATAAACTTTCACCTACCACAAAATATTCTCCCCCGAAGCTTTTGAAAAAAATCGCAGCCATGGCACCAGCGACAGCGGTAAAGCTCCTATCTTACACCTAAATGGAATAATGTCATGGTCCTCTCACATTGATTATTTATCTAAAAATGTGCACAACCAGAATTGGTTATATTAGGCGGTGTAGCTAGGCACTTTCTTCCACATCACACCCTTGTTATGTTATCAAATGCCCTTGTAACCCCCTATTTTTTTGTTCAGTGTGGTATAAATTTTCTCTTGAATATATCAAAGGAGGTTTCAGGTTTTACAGAATAGTTTAGCTAGAACAATTCTATCTGCTGATATTAGGATGCCGGTAATGTTAAACTCACTTGGGTGGATCAAACTAAGTGACAGATGAAAAACTCATATGCTAATTCTTATAATTAAATGTTTAAGGCAATAAAGACAATGGGTCTCATTAGTAGCGGCACCTTATGTTTCATATTTTCTCTTTGTTTGTTTCATCTAAGCTCTGCGAATGAACTGTACGTGTTAGACTTGTTCCAAGTCCTCGTGTTTTCTATAGACTGAATGCATTTTTGTTCACGCCAGTGAACGTTAATACCACTTGCACCCACATCTCATATGCACAGTTTATTCCTTACATACCATGTGTCTCGAATAGATATTGTAACCCACCAACTCTGTGGTTAAGAGGCTAGGAAATAATTCCTAATATCTCATACCCTCGTTTGTGTGCCTTTATCTAATCCTGCTACCCATGTCAATTACTATTTAGCACATTTAATACTGAGTGAGACTGCTCATGTGTAGGAATTTTTTATCCTTTTTATTAAACATGTTTGCAATTGGCTTACAGTCATCACATGCTGATAATACACATAACTGATTGGTCAGTATAATTAGCTATAATTTATTTACTTAGTGATTAGGCATATCTGTATAGAAACCTAGATTTACTTCAGAAAATAACTGCACTGCACAAAATTAAGTTCATTCTCTATAGTTAATTGAATGTTTATTGACTCTTGTAATAACCAAGCAATGTGTGTATAAACATAGTAGTGTAATTTGTTTACTTTAGAGATCATGCAGTGTTCCTGAAACACATTAGGCGATTTGCTTCCAAATATAACTTCTTTTAAAAAGGAATGAGAATCCAACGGGAAATAGCATCTGACGCATGATGGAATGATACAATAGAAATTTTCATGTAATTTCCTTCGTATAATAGCTTATAATAGCCAAATTTGTTTCCTGCAGGTAGCTTAAAAACCTAAATGCAAAATCTGAAAATTATTTTCCAGAGTTAATATGCAAGTATCATTTATACCTCAAATCACTTATTTATTGTCAAATCAGTGCAGAGTAGGGTAGTATATGAATATTGAAAGTTAGACCAAAGTAGCTCAAAGTACTATACACCTGTTCCGTGAACTTTGTCTTTTTAAAGACAAATTCTTGTTTATCAGTTGGTCATTTATATCCATTGCTATATAGGCTATTGCCTGTAATTAGTGTTAACACATGCATACAGCATGCATAGAACACCATCCAGTCAATGAGAGCTTAAATGTGAATGACTTGTCCCTTTATACTGCTTGTATCATAAAGCAGCCAACAGGTCTCCCGGATCAGACACAAGGGAGACCCTCTGCAGAAGCCTTGAATCAAGGCCAAGACGTCTTTGAAATAAAGCCGTGGGCCCGATAAACTATTATATGCATGTGGACTAATTTCAGTTATCACCCACACCACTTGGATATTCCTTATCATGGCGGTTAGACGTGACAACATTTTGATTTTGGCTCGAGTTGGCCGAAAATGTCAGTCAATTTTTGTATGGATATTTTGTTGTTTCATCATGGGGTGTGAAAGTAGTGAATGGGGTAAGTACTCTTTAGTCGTTATGGCGAGAGGGACGGCAGGCCTCCATTAAAATTGTCATTAGGTATTTTTGAAAATGGCAAATTTTGCAAAAAACGAGTAATACAGCTATATTGACAAAGTGGAAGCCCCATTAGCTATGGGCTGTGCAATTATGAGCCGGGGGGATTTCCAAAAAGCGTGCAAAAAATTCTCCCCCCCCCTTCTCGGCCTGCCACAAATCGTGTCCCCACTCTCAGTCTGCTAAAAAATCTTTATACCCCCTGCACATGGCAAATATTTGGGATCCCAATTTGCAAACCTATGGTCTAGATACATGTTGCGAGCGCAGCGAGTAGGAAATTTGCATATTTAAGTGTTTCTGTACTGTTTTCCTAAGCCTTTTTAGAGCGGTCTTTTAAGAGGCGCTCATGAATGTGTACCAAAAATCGCTTGCCATCCCCCCTCTCGGCTTGCTAAAAATTGCTCTCCCCCCCTTTCGGCTCGCCAAAAATTCATTGAACCCCTCCCTCTCCAAATTTTACCCTCCCACCAGGGCTTATATTTATTGCACAGCCACTAATTTATCTACTAAAAATAGAGAAATTACAGATTCATGTCAATTAATGTCGCATTTTGTCTTCAATACACGGCCTTCGGCTTAACCACTAGCTATGGAAGCACACCTATAAAAACCAAAGATGCCCAAATGAGAATTTTGATGACTTTTACGATCCTTATGATGAATAGGTCTTTAAGGATAATGGATAAACTTTCACCTACCACAAAATATTCTCCCCCGAAGCTTTTAAAAACGGCGGTAAAGCGCAAACTAATTTCAAATGGGTAACAGCAGCGGACCTAACTTCCTTATCACTGACAGATTGATTGCTCTATTGATTCTCTCAATGAATCGATGACAAACAATAGAGTTCAAAGACAATATTGTTCAAGGTTGCCCCGCAGAGTTACAAAGAAACAATGTTGGTCCAAAAAATAGGAAACAAGCTTAAACTATAGATAGAGGACAGGGCTAGAAGAATGAAGAAAATTAAGGGGTAAATGTTAAAAACATTAATATTAAAAGTAGATTATACACTGTGGTGTCAAATTACAGTAAGGTTACTCTTGGACAATGTTACATTAATGTTAGTCTTGCTTCCTTGCCCTGAGGGGCCATTATATTAAGGCCCCAGTATCAACCAAAAACATCAAGGCCGCATGACCAGTAGGCCCGAGGCCGGCGCTCCCATAAGACGACTAAGCGGGACCCTAATATAATAGCCCCGCAGGGCAAGAAACCAAGAGTAATCTTAATGTAACATTGACCAACAGTATTACCTTAATGTATTTTGACACCACAGAATATATATTCTACTTTTAATATTAATATTTAGTCGAAAAGGCAGGAGACGTGCCTTTTGCATACTTGCAAGCGGCTTTACTATCACATTTCATAGTGTTTATAGCGACCTGATTATGCAAGTGTATGCATACCATATTTAAATGAAGATGGTAAATAGTGCGAGTACGGGTGTATATTGAATGACACCAAGAACACCGCTATTGAATAATGCAACTTAGTTTGTATTGTGTCTCTTCAAAATAGACCGGGTCTAAATGGATCTGGGTGGTTTACTTCGCGAGGGCAAAAAAAAGGTGAAACATGATTGAATCCCTTTCAACAACGAAACAGGCTAAATATGTCTAATTCACATGATTTTTTCATTCGGAATGGCCGTTTGTCATTGCCACTCAACCTTACAAGAAGATCGCGGTATTTCTATGTTGATATCAGCAATAAATCTAAAGAATAAAGCGGTAATATTTAGCTGCTACCACCAACATAAGGGAGTTCATAAGTCCGTAAGGGGATTTGCCATTTGGTCTAATACCATTTGGTCTAATATCCATTTCGTCTACATCAATTTCGTCTAAGCCCATTCGGTCTATATCCACTACGTCTAATAATCATTTGGTCCTTTAACCATTTGGTCCGATAACCATTTGGTCCGATAACCATTTAGTCTAATAACCAATAAGTCTAAAACCATTTAGTCTAACAACCATTTAGTCTAATACTCATTTGGTCTATAACCAATAGGTCTAATAGCCAATAGGTTTGTATTCTAAGAGAGTTCATGTTTACGCATACGTTCCAGGCATGAGGAATTTTACGCGCTCATGCGTAACGCGTATGCGTAACCTTGCGTTCGCGTATACGCTACTGGACTGTGGATTCATCACGGATTAACAACGATTGGCTCCTGTACAAACAGTCTGCCGCCTGGACAACCAATTCTTTAGAAATGCTTAGTCGCGCTAAAAGTCGATCGATACATGTAAAAATCAGCACAATTCAGAGATACACCTTTTTGCTATGAAATTAATTTTCTCGGTCAAATATAAAGCAATATTTTTTTTTCTTCAGTAATGTCAGTTAAAAACTTGGTGCTTGGATATACATTTTTTTAAATCCTGGTGTTAAAATTAAGCATCAAATTGTGTCTTTTAGTGTGATATTTTTGATTTTTATAGGCCTTGAATTCGCCTGCGAGCTTTTTACGGAATTCATGTTTTAGCGTCTCAAACTAACATAGTTTGCTAAAGAAAGATATTTCCCACCTCTGTAAAGCACATCGTGTGGGTCTATATGTTATAGTTTTGTCAGAATTTCCGTTTTTGTTTTACCCTATTTCCATTGATGCTCCGAAAATGTCAAACTAAGTAAAAGTAGGCAATGGTGAGTACTTTTATCTCGAGAGCAACCAGCAGAAATAGTCGATATTTCCTTTGTTGTTATCCAGGTCAATTTTTCATTGAAAGCAAATTGCCCGACCAGCGATTAAATCCCCAATTGGGTGTTCTGGTTAAACATGATCAGTAGGAGCGCTATAGGTCTGGGAATTTCTTTGCTATATTGAAGTTCTGGCAACACTATAGCCATGCCGGTATTCCTATTAAACCCAGGGATATCGATCCACAATGCTAGTACTAGCCTTTAGATTTCACGTGTTGATTTAGAAATTTTTTCAGCCGACAGTGAAAGATGGTGAAATCAAAACGGAAATTCTGACAAAACTATGATATATAGCTCACGGTGATGTGCTTTAGAAAGTTGGGGAAAATCCTTCATTAGCGAACTATATTACTTTGAAAAGCTAAAAGGTTGATCAAGAAAAAGCTCGCGGGCCGAGCTGAAGCCTATAAAAATTGAATATCTTACACTAAATGACTGAATTTCAGGCCTAAGTTTAACACCAGGATTTAAAAAAATCAGTATCAAGCATTATAGTTTTCCAGCCATTTACTGAAAAATGAAAATTATTGCTTTTCATTTGGCTGAGAAAAAATTTTACACTGAAAAGGTGTAACTCAAAATTTTGCTCATTTCAACACCAATTTCGATCGTTTGTATTGCCTCATTAAATGACTGAGTGAGCCTTGCAGAACAAAAGAATCGGTTGTGCAGGTAGCTGACTGCAAAGGTATAGGAAGAGTTGTTGAAACAAAATTGAATAATTAGGCACTCTTAATTAAACATAGGACGAGGAATTCAATCTAACTTTGCCCCCCCCCTCCCAACAAAACACAAATCCTCTGATTTATATCTGAATAAAACTGAATTTACTTAAATTGATCCTATTTTAGCATTCAAATAGTAAATTCCAGCGCGCACTTTTCCCGGTAAAGTAATTATGGGGTGGGTCAGCAGAAAATTATGATGACACCCTTTTATAAAAGAGTTGAAATCTTAGCCGTCGGTACATCATTTCCAATTTTGTTATTTTGTGACACCCCGGTCTTGAAACGCTGGCTACGCCACTAGCATATGGAGGGGGTGGCCAATATTGTCTGATTTTGGATTTTTTTATTGACGAACAATTTGAGACCATTTTCGTAGAAATCGAAGCAATTTTAGTTTCTGACCCTTCGGTGGCCAAAATAACTGACCACCCTATCCCCGACTTTGACCTTTTTGCTTATAACTCACGAACGATATGCCGCAGATGTGTTATGTACGTGATCCACCAATGCAACTCATGCGCCCCTCTGCGCAACTCACAATCCACTGTCGGAAATTTTGCACTTGGAAGAAAAATATGACTATTATTGCGCTCGAGCACAGCTAATCCAGTCTCGGAGTTACTGCGGCGCATGGGCACAGTTCCTTATCGACCTTTAGGTCAAGCTATACTTTTTCTGAAACCTTGAGATGAGAGGAATACTTTGGTACGGTTGTGAACAAAATGAGAGCAAAGTTGAAATTTGACCCCTGTGTTGACCTTGATTGACCTCTATACTTATACCCACCATACCACCAAGCACATTGTAAGAGCTAAGGTCCCTGGTTAACAGAAAAACATGGTAGACATGGTGGTTGGAAATCCCAAAGGCAGACTCGTTACATGCGCCAATGATCTAGTACAGCTGCAGGTGGCTCAATTGCGAACATACATTTGTTAGGAACGACAGAAACTGGTTGTGAAGGATACAAGGCGCTACTATACATGCTGACGCTTGGCGATTGACAACCAGAGTATCATGCTGAAAACATTGGTCAAAAAGAACACTTTCACGATTTGTTTTCATTTTTAAATGATCAATACTCATATCGTCTTGCTAAAAATATCAAACCCAGTATACAAATCGTTTACCCTTAATCATGTTAATGTATGCACACTTTGGAAGGTTTTTCTTTAATATTCTTGGGACTCTCTTTATACGTCATCGATAATTCATTACAAGCGTGATTGCGCTTTAGAGGCAGACGACAATATCTCAAGGCACAGGGCCAGTTAACTGTGCAATGGCGATCAGGCTGGTCCCCTGTTTAAAATGCGTAAAATGAATTTAATAAAGAAACTTATCAATATTTGACAGTTTAACTCATAACGAATTTATAATAAGATAAATTAATGTTCAGTTCTCTCTTTTTTATAATACAATAAGGCAATTACATGTATGAATATCGGCTCGTTAACGGTTCCACTCAGTTTGAGGGAAGGCTAGAAATCCGTCGCAACGGTGGACTATGGGGGACTATCAACGGTTTCACCTGGACATCAAATGAAGCTTCAGTTGCCTGTCGATCACTTGGTTTTTCTTCTGCAGTACTTTCACCAGATGCGACAACAAAGACTTTTGGAGTCGGCACAGGACCTGTTTATCTAGGCGTGGTTTTGTGCTACGGTGATGAAGAGTCACTATTTGATTGCGAGATCGATGGTTTTTGGGACGACCATGACGACGCTAAGGACAACCCATCCGACCATGTTTCTGATGTTGGCCTGTTTTGCATGCCAGGTACGAGTCATTAGGTATAATTTCTACTTCTTTTAGGAAGGCATCATTTTTACTTTGGTATGATCGTTGTCGTTGTCATCCGATACAGACAATAGTACACATTGACCAATGTTAGCTCAATAACCACTAACCACGAAATGGGTATATCCACCCTGATAACACAAAGAGGTTGGCCCGACGTCGGCGACTGGTCGGCGAAGTCGGCAAGGGGTCGGGGTCCTGCTGAAGTAGTCGGGCGGACATCGGCCCTACGTCACTAAGTGAACGTCGGCCTGCTGACTTTGGGGCGACGTCGGGTTGAGGTCACTGATCTCTACAGATCAGTGGTTGAGGTCGGCCCTACGTCACTAAGTGAATGTCGGCCCGCTGACTTTGGGGCGACGTCGGGTTGAGATCGGCCCTACGTCACAAAGTGAATGTCGGCCCGCTGACTTTGGGGCGACGTCGGATTGAGGTCGGTGAAATTCATCAAATCTTTGATTTTTTATTTTTACATGTATATTACTTTATAAAGAAAACAAATCAACAAATTTAGTAAATGTTATCAATATTTACAGTAAATTTGGTCAATATCCTTTAAATAATACACTTTAGCAGGTTTAGCCATCAAAATATTGCTTATATTAACTTAAAACACTTCATCAAAATATAGAAACCCCGGTAGCTCAGTCGGTAGAGCGCCAGACTTATAAACCGAAGGTCCCTGGTTCGAATCCCGGTAGGTCCATTAAGGTAAGTGACTTGTGTAAATTAAGCTAGGAATTTTGTGTTCGTTGTAAAATAAAGAATAGGTAAGTGTAAGACTCGGTGTAAGCAGAATATATGCTACTAAATAATATTTTTCTTTTTTTTTCCATGATTTTTCGTCTCATTGGGCTAACTTGCCAATCGTTGGATCGACGTTGGATAATGGTCGGTCCAACGTAGTTTCAAGGTCGGGCCGACGTTGTTGAAGTCGGGTTAGGGTCGGCACCGGCTTTTAAGCAGTCGGCATTACGTCGGCCGGTGGTCGAACCGAAGTCGGGCCGACCTCGTCGGCAGGACATATACCCAATGAGCAGCCGACCATCTGAGCCGACGTTCAGCCACCGTCCATGGCGACCAATACCCGACGTCGGGCCAACCTCTTTGTGTTATCAGGGCAACTAGTTTGCCACTCAGGGCTACAAAGAACCACTAACCGACCGCGAAATATGGATATCCATCAAGCTTAAACTATAAGCATAGATGGCAGGGCCTAAAGAATGAGGAAAATTATGGGGTATAAAGAAAGAAAAAGACAAACATATGAAATGGTTGACGGGCTGTCTACTGGGCAAGGTTACTCTTGCTTTCTTGCCCTGCGGGGCCCTAATATTGGGGTCCCACTTGATGTTTTTTGTTGATACTGGGCTCCAGTATCAACAAAAAACATCAAAACAGCAGGGACCGGAAGGCCCGAGGCCTGTGACTCTCATACGACGACTAAACACTCCAAGTGGAATCCCATGAAAGCAATGAGTAACCTTAAGGGTGACAGGCTGTCTCTAAACAAATTTAAAAAAATACCCTTTTTAAGTAACCTTAATGTAACGACCTTGAAATGTAATGTAACTTACAAAAATACTTGTTTTTATATTATTATGGTGTTAAATATTCACAGCGTTTAAAATTCGTACTGTAGTATGTGACGAATGCGATACTAGCGCATACTAGAATATGAAAATTATAATTTTGCACATTGCTATAATGATTACTATTTTTGTAGTACACATTGATCAATGTGTATTATTGTCTGTTTTGGCTGTCGTTGTACATATGGTACGAACTTCTTTAGCCTCAACTTACCTTTTCTGTAAATCCCATAATCCTTTGCGTTTAGACCCGGTTTGGTCCCTGTATGATGTCGTCACGTCGATGTGCAGTTCGTAAGCGAACATCATTCTGTGTATAAAAGATATACTATACACAATTGACCCACCTTTAAACCCTTTTACCCACCATGACATCTCTTGACCCACCATGACATGCCTTGATGATCCATGATACCCATCGACCCGCTATGACATCCCTTGACTCACCATGACACCCAATGACCCACCATGACACCCCTTGACCAACCCCGACACCCTTATCCCACCATGATACCCATTCACCTACGAGAACACCCATTGGCCCTTTCTGACATTCCATCACACCCCTTGACCCATCTGTCTTTCCCTTAACGCACTTCTCTTAACCCAACATGTCACGCCTGGCCGACCATGACACCCTTTCACCCTCTCGAAAACCTTTATTAAGTTAATAACTTTAATTTTCAAATTGACGAATAAGTGACGTAAATTTTATTGCTGGGATTTTTCTTATAACTATAACACTATTAGATGTACGTCCCCTAGATTTTTTTATTTTATTCTTTTTTTTAATTATTGTCATTTATTTGACACCATCCTGTGGGTAATACTAGACACCATTGACCCACCATACAACCATTTGACCAATATGACACCCCTTGACAACCATATTAACCTTTGACTCACCATGACACCTCATGCCTCACCATGACACTTCTTGATGATCCATGATACCAATTGACCCACCATGACGCCCCTTGACCCATTCGTCTTTCCCTTGACGCACTACTCTTCAATATACCATAGTTGTTTGAGCAGTAACATGCTCAGAGTTTTTGGACCATCTACTTAATATTGAAAAAAGACGCTCAGTGGTGAATAATTTCCGTGTTCTTTCTTGCAGCGAACCAATCGCTTATTCTGCGTTTAAATCAAGAACTAGGAAGTGATAACAACACCGGCATCGTTGAAGTTTTTGACGGTATTTCCAAATGGGGTGGCATATGTGGCTCGATTCAGAGATGGACGTATAAAGAAGCGTATGTTGCCTGTCGCCATCTAGGGTTCTCCTCGGCTCTAGTGGCGTTTAATACAAACCCACCCCGGGAAAACTATGACTACTTCATCACTCATGTATCGTGCGATGCAGAGGAATATCGCTCGTTTGATTCTTTTGAGAAGTGTAAGTTTTCTTCTTGGAGAGATTACAGTGAATGGAGAGACGCGCCAGTTGCTAGAGTGTGCAGCAGTGAATCGGCCGTAGCTATTACTTGTTCAGGTAAGCAAAAATCGCGACTAAAATAATATATCGAAGAGTTAGTACAAGAACACCTCATCTGCAATTATAGCTGCCAGGTGATATTTTTTAAATGTGTACAATATACATGTAGAATGCAGATAAGTATAAAAATGTCTATTAAAGGGCAGACGGTTTACTTGCACGAACCCTCAATAGCTAGGCCTATATCTTTGAAACAAAAAGGGCGTAAAGAACTCATTTACGTGACTTTGAAGTGCAGGGCTCCGAAATTTAGCTAAGGCGGGTGGTGTGAAATTCTGCTGTATCCCCCCATCTTCGTGAGAGAATTATATTCAAATAAATATTGAATTCTAACAGATAGCAACAAGCCACTATTTATTGGCATTCAAAAGAGATGCTAATTAACAAAGATAAACAATCAAGTTTAACTATGAAAACCAGCCTTCAATCTTCAAATTTTGCCCGTGTGATTTCAATATTAAATGTATTAAGACGGGGTGGTGGTGGGGGGTATTGGAAAATGTTTGTACGGGGATGTGCCCGAAGGCTTTCCGATGCTGATTCTCTCTATACCTACCTTTTGCTGTTTTTGCCTACCATCAGTAAACCAATTTTCCCAAAAAATCACTTTTGACCAAATAGGCCCACATGGTCAGCACCAATCAATATACCGAAATCGCTGAAAGGGCACCCCCAAAAACGGTGGCACAGGCCTGTATACCTTCAACAAGGAATCCCCGGGTATTTCAATACACTTAAAGTGTATCAACTTTGACAGATACGTATACTGCAGTTACTGTCCGTTTTCCTATACATAATACACAGTGCTCTTTCCCATTGACGCGTGACCTCTACAAATAACCAAAGTTAAAAGTATGTGGCTATGCCTAGTTAACGTCGCTGTGTGAAAAATAACCGGCCAATATTAAAAGTACTCTTCTAAAGTTCTAGAAAATATAGTTTTGTAACATGTCCTAAATTTTTAGCTAATTTAGATGTTTGGAAATATTCGCACTTTGGTGTTTTAGTTAATGTTATAGGTAATAGTACATTGCCTAGTTAACGTCGCTGTGTGAAAAATAACCGGCCAATATTAAAAGTACTCTTCTAAAATTCTAGACAATATAGTTTTGTAACATGTCCTAAATTTTTAGCTAATTTAGATGTTTGGAAATATTCGCACTTTGGTGTTTTAGGAAGGATATGTAAACGACAGATAACACCAAAAATATGAAGAAATTATTTCCAAACCGTGTTAAGTCTGCAAACCACCATGTTTCTCATTTTCAAGAACGCTGGTTAACAATAAGCACGTATTGTCTCATTTCGTAAACAAAGACCACACACAATTGTTCTCTAGCGCTCGCTTTATAATCGTTCACCCAACTGAAACTATAATCCCAGCGCATTGCTCCATTGTACGTGTAAAAGCAGAAACATAGGATGTGTGTATTTAACCAGAGAAGATATAATTTAATCAGTTGAGCTGTTTTCAATGAGTGTTATCTTGGTTTAATAGCTTTAAATGGGGTTTAAGTCCTGCAAAGGTCGAATTGAATTCTACTGTAGACATGACTGCATCATGGTGCCTTTTTATCGTCTGAAGTGCAGAGCTCCAGCGACTGAAGCTAGTTGGTGATACAACGGTGGCCACCTCATAGAATTCTGCATCATAGAATTCTATTCCAATAATACTGAATTCTAAGGTAAACTTGAAGCAAACTCGGTTCGTCTGCATTTAAAAGAAATTTTTAATTCACATAGATATATTATCGAGTATGCACAGTGTCATCCAATTATGTCAAATTAACCGTGGATCCTAAATGTTCAAAGACATTACGTGATTTTTGTAACACGCGCGCAGACTATGACCAAATTTTTCTTTCGATGTAATACATACACAGGCAATCACACGTTTGAATATCGGCTCGTTAACGGTGCCACTCAGTTTGAAGGAAGATTAGAAATCCGTCGCAACGATGGACCATGGGGGACTATCAATGGTTACACATGGCGGTCACGTGAAGCTTCTGTCGCCTGTCGATCGCTTGGTTTTTCTTCAGCAGTACTTTCACCAGATGCGACAACAAAGACCTTTGGAGTTGGCACAGGACCTGTTTATCTAGGAATTGTTAAGTGCAACGGTGATGAAGATTCACTATTTGATTGCGAGATCGACGGTTTTTGGGACGACGCTAAGGACAACCCATCCGATCATGTTTCTGATGTTGGCCTATTTTGCTTGCCAGGTACGAGTCATTAGGTATAATTATAATCTTATGGGACGGCACCCCCCAAACTCTTCATTCTAACTTTGTTATAATTTTTGTACATTATACTACAAACTTGTTTAGTCTCAAATTTGGAATATTCTAGTTGAAATCCATACACCCGTATGGAAGACATGACCTTAATCTTCAAACGGGGTTACCTATATAGGTGATTCCATTTGAAATCTACACCCCATGTGTGGGAGATTAAGGTCATGTTTTCGTTAGAGGTGTATAGATTTCATCTAGATTAGCCCATCAAAAGCTGAAGCTTGAAAGTGTTCTGCCATTCCAAATTAATATTAATCATAATTATGTGAGGTTAATTATTGAGAATTCATTCCAAAGCGTTGGATCACTTTAATATTGAAGTGATTGCATAGGGGTCTGAACAGCAACATGCTCAGATATTTTCAGGACCATCCTCTATTGAAAAAAAAGTACAAGATAAAAAAAACCCATTGTGAAAACTTTTGCGTTTCTTGCTTTCAGCGAACCAGTCACTTACTCTCCGTTTACATCGAGAATTAGAAAGTGATAACAACACCGGAATCGTTGAAGTTTTTGACGGTATTTCCAAATGGGGTGGCATATGTTACTCGAGATGGTCTTATGAAGATGCCGATGTTGCTTGTCGCCATCTTGGGTTCTCTTCCGCTCTAGTGGGGTTTAAGAAAGACACACCTCGGGAAAACTACGACTATTTCATCAGTCGTTTATCGTGCGGTACATCTAGATATCGCTCGTTTGATTCTATAGAGAATTGTACGTTTTCTGGATGGACTTGGAGAGACGCGCCTGTGGCTAGAGTATGTAGCAGTGAATCGGCTGTAGCTGTTACTTGTTCAGGTAAGCAAAAATCGTGATTAAAAATAATACCTTCAGATTAATTAATTAATTAATTAATTAATTAATTAATTAATTAATTAATTAATTAATTAATTAATTAATTAATTAATTAATTAATTAATCAATTAATTAATTCGGGCGTTTTCGTGTAGCCTACCCAAGTCAGATATATTATGGAACAATTCGTCTGATATTGGATGTTTAGCTCTCATTGAAAGAAGTTCTTCTCTTGAGTATACCATACACAGCGTCATCATCCCTATATCTTCGTGTCAAAAATTTCCGGGATAGTATGTGAATCCATTAGTTCTTCAACAGCTACGCTTGATGATTTTGTTCGGCATAGGCTGAGCGACACAGGCTAAGCACATTACCTCTACGATATGAGATACCACAGCGTTTCCATTCATTAGCTGAATGACACGTTTTTATATACGATCTGCGCATGCTCATATGAGTAATATTACCCTCTTTGATGTTGCCAGCACAAGAAAATTCAATTTGTTGCCGATTTTTGTTTCAATTAACTCACTGGAAGTTAGCTAAGATACGATTATTGTGTTCAGTCAAGTGGCCGTCTTTTCAAATCATAAGCTCTTGTATGTATTTTATGAATTCAACTATGTGTGGTATGTGGCTCAATCAATTCTATAGACACAATGAGAGAGTACAAGCTTCAATTATCCTGGTCAATAGGATTATGACTCTTTTCATTAAATGGAATGGAAAGATATCTCTAGAGGTGATTTTTTATGAATTCGGTTTAATTGTAATCCAGCCCTTGGTGGTGCGTTTTACATTTCCACGTCTGTACAAATGTAATTATTGACCTGATGGTGATGATGTGCCATAGTACTGTTAGTATTACTAGGGATGTCACAATGGCTGCACAATCATTCTGCCACACTGTGCATGCAAGAATAACAGTGAATTGAAAAGCGTGCGCTTCAAAGTTGGCCAATTTTAGAAAACATCCATGTCGAAAAATGAATTTCCTCATATGTTTCATTTTTCCAAATTGTTTGAATTTTTAATATAAGGCTTCGGGTCCTCAAAAATTAAATATTGCTTTGTTTAAGAGCTACTGCCTGTTTTTATGGATTTGTGAAGATCGCTCATAAATCAGTAAATACAGGCCCATTGAAATAAAAGGACCTACCACCATTTAGCTAAAATACCAATCTTTCTTAGCATGTTAATTATTTCCGTCGACAACATATAAAACACGTGAGGAAACCTATATAGTTGAAACAAAACATTATCAAAGAGATTTTTAGGGAGTAGTTTTCCAAACCACAATAGCTCTAAGCCATTGTAAGTGTCCAAGGCCATACTATTTTTGTATACGCGGTACAGTGGAATCGAATTTGTCCTCCCATGTTAATCCAGATAACAAAATGGTAATTTAAAGTCTCATTGAAAATGAATTTTTACTTTTACTTTACGGATTTGGCTATGAGCAATGGTGACACAGAAATGTTTACAGAAAAAAATGAAAATTATATTCCAGACATCGTCAAAATGTCAAACTTTGTATTTTTATATTATATTTAAATAATTAACTGCGGCAGGGTCAGAATTTTGTTTCACAGTGCGAGAATCAATATTGATTCTTGCAGAATAAATTTGTGGGAATCATTTGATTCTCGCAAATCAACTTATGTGTAAACTACAAACGTTTGCGGGAATCAACTTTGATTAGCGCAAATCTGTTTACGAGATTCTTTGCAAGAATCGATTCTCTGATTCACGCAGAATTTCTGACCCTGTTGCAGTTTCTTTGTTCAACATCATTACAGGTTCATACTTGACAAATTTATGGTGAATGAATAGACTTTCATTAAATATTGGGAAAAAATTACTCATGCCTAATTAACATAATAATATCATGAATACATAATTAGCTGTGTATTTTTTGTTATCAATTGAAACAACTTTGTATACATATGTCCAAAAAACCGCACCCTGATATCATGTCATAAAATAAACGCTGCCTTTTCAAGCAAGCGTCCAAATAGACTTTCAAAATCTCGAAATGTGCCAATTTTGTCATTATAGCCATTTGTGGTATGTTTTTATTCCATTTACGAGTATCTTAAAATTAACACCACGTCACAATGCATTGAACGATTTCAATTCCGTTTTTTGATTGTTGAGGTGATATGCCTAGTATTACGTTGATCTCGATTCTCAAGGCCAGTACTGATTGTTACATAATCGACATTCGCATGATGGTGTGTAATACAAGTCTGTGGTATAATGGTGGAAGTACACACATACGACGAGTCATTACCAGGGACAGGCGATTTGCGCGGAACTTTTTTCCGCGCAATTCCGCGCAATTGGCTATTTTTTTTCCTATGGGCAGATTTGCACTGAAAAAAAAGTTCCGCGCAATTCCGCGCAATTGGCTATTTTTTCCGCGCAAATCGCCTGTCCCTGGATTACTAGCATTACTCACGTTAGAAAAGTCCAAGTCAAATTTCCCGGCTCTTCATTTTGTACATATGTTTTCCCCGCACGGACAACAAACAGGTGACCAAGACAGACATGCCGGTCAAAAACCGGACAAATTCACGAGACATTTTGGCCGCCGATGTTACCTCAGCGCCGTATCAAATCAATAGTTAGTGCAAGAGATCCTATCTGCATTAGCTTCCAGTTGCATTTTTACAATATAGAATTGTGTACAATATAGAATTCTGTTAATTATCAAATGTCTACGGGGCAACTATTGCTCTAACCCCTCCATAATTATCAAAAGTGGTGTAAGAAACTTACGAAGATTGCAGGTACACTTCAATAAGTCATTATGGGCTGCTTGATTTGATTTAAAATTTAAAAGTTTATAAAGTTATCAATAATATGCTACAAGCAGTATAAGGCCTACTAGGTAGGGGAGACCGGGGCAAGGCCGCCCTCGGGGTAAGTTAGCCCACCCCGTGTTTCTGATCTCGTGACTGCTGGTAAAGTACAATGATGATGTAATTAGCTGGCACACGTCATAGCTAAGTACCCCAGAAAACAAGACAGTCCGACACATCTCGCCACAGAAATTATCGTCAAAAAACGTTTCCGAATCAATGAAGTTTATTTTTTTAGAATTAGTAATATTGTAATAATCTCAAGACCTTGCAGAGGCGGTTTTCGTTCCTATATTTATTTGGAAGGTAAACGTTTTGCCCAACATATTATGCAATTGAAAGATCGACATTTTGTGTTTAGTAGGCATAACACGAGGTAAAGACAACAAAGTACCGTTAGGGCAAACCCGCCCTGTATGTGAAGGGGTAAGTTCGCCCTGTGTTTTCCCCAGGCGGACTCCCTGGGCGGATTCGCTCAATCGGTGTATTGTGCAAAATATTGATAATAATACCTTCAAAAAGGGTAAAACTACATGCAGGCATATTTTTTAAGTGAAGTGGTATCAGTATTACTCATACCACAGTTTATGGCCTAAAACCATAAATGCCGAGGTTGTAAATAAAGGTTTTGCTCATATTGGACCCCTACATTTATTAGCTTTCATTATACAGGGTGAGTAAAAAAAAAGTGCAATAGAGTAAAGAATCGATATTTTTGAAAGAACCAAGTTGATCTTTCCCATTATTGAAATGCCACACTCGATAGTCACCTTCTGTGAAAAAATGAAGTGACTCGCTTTTACCGTTTAATTTTTATGAGTCCTTTTGCTGCGATACCCAATTTCATTATTTGTCCACGAAGTACCATGTATTTTGAATGGCAGCACACAATGCACGATAAATGCACCAGCTCTGAAACTGACTTTAACTTAAATAAGGTTGATTTTTGCGTTATTTTTATTTCTTTTTCTGTTCAAACAAACTTTCTAACATTACTTTAAGTCCTCCATACCTCACTCGACCCCAACTCCAGATTTTTTAATCCCAATAGGTCCAACTTACTACATATTTTGAAATTCACTCCACTTCAATGTGCGCGCATTTCATTTCGACATTTGAAAAACCCGCCTGGAAATTTATATGGTTTTGATAGAGAATAAAGGGAAGGGAAAATGAAAATAACAATAAATAATGTTTCTTCTCCTTAAACAAGACCAATGGCAATAACACTTTGTGTGTTCCATTTTATTTCAATGCCAATGCGGTTAAGAAAATGGCAGTGGTTCCAAATCTACCTTACACAGAGTGGGCTGACATTCAAATTTTAGATATCTCTTGGACAAACATTAAAATTGGGTATCGTTATAAAATGTGTCATAAAAACAAAACGGTAAATGCTAATTCCTTGATTTTTTCACACACGATCACTAATGGATATGTTAAATATAAAATGTTTTAAAACATAAAAGGTTCAACTCGGTTCTTAAATAAAAATGGATTCTTTTCTCTATTGCACTTTTTTTGACTCACCCTGTACCTCTCCAAAAATGTTAGTATACTCTTTGGAAGAGAGTGAGTGCCCAATATACCCTTTGCTATAAAAACGTTTGCATTAAATTTATCATTGCAATTATGCAATATTATAACCTTTTCTTTTTATCAGGGCGAACTTACCCCACCATAGGGGACTTGCCCCCAGCACGGGGCAAGTCCGCCCTTGCATCGTGATTTTTATTTTCCCATATCCTGCCGTTACTGAAAGCTCAATGTTCTTACAAATGTGGTAGTATTTAGCTACAGTATACAGCTTTACAGTGTAAAAACTATAGCATGCTAACATGAGAATTGCCCTCTCCAGGCGAGATTGAAAAAAAATAGGGCGGGTACGCCCCGGTCTCTCCTACATATGTGTATAACCAATCGATCTATTTAACCGCATCAAAGATCTAAACTTAATGTAACCTAGCCTCTCTTATTACAGACGGCAAATTACACAATCAATATGATTTACGACTGGCAGGAAAGACTAGTATGTCTAAGTTCGCAGGTGTTTTGCAGGCCAATATGAATGAAGAATGGCATACCGTGTGTTTCTCAAGGGAAATTCGTGTAAGTACAAATATTATGTTTTAGCGTGTCTCTCCAAATGAGGTAGATCCACAGACTCAGGTGTCATGATAGGCAATCAGTTACATCAGATGGTCGTGTTCAGTCCAGCTTTCCAGAAAGTGACCTTCGCCTGATGCAATTGGTTGTAAAATGTTGACAGTTGGTAGCAGGTGTCATGATAGGCAATCAGTTACATCAGATAATCGTGTTCAGTCAAGCTTTCCAGAATGTGATCTTCCCCTGAGGCAATTGGTTTTCAAATGTTTACAGTTGGTAACAGGTTTCATGATAGGCAATCAGTTACATCAGATGGTCGTGTTCTGTCCAGCTTTCCAGAAAATGACCTTCACCTGAGGCAATTGGTTGTCAAATATTGACTGTTGGTAACAGGTGTCATGATAGGCAATCAGTTACATCAGATGATCGTGTTCAGTCCAGCTTTAAAGAAAGTGACCTTCACCTGAGTCAATCGGTTGTCAAATATTGACAGATGATAACAGGTTTCATGATAGGCAATCAGTTACATCAGATGATCGAGTTCAGTCCAGCTTTCCAGGTAGTGACCTTCACCTGAGGCAATTGGTTGTCAAATGTTGACAGTTTGTAACAGGTTTCATGATAGGCAATCAGTTACATCAGATGACCGAGTTCAATCCAGCTTTAAAGAAAGTGACCTTCACCTGAGTCAATCGGTTGTCAAATGTTGACAGTTTGTAACAGGTTTCATGATAGGCAATCAGTTACATCAGATGACCGAGTTCAATCCAGCTTTAAAGAAAGTGACCTTCACCTGAGTCAATCGGTTGTCAAATGTTGACAGTTTGTAACAGGTTTCATGATAGGCAATCAGTTACATCAGATGACCGAGTTCAATCCAGCTTTAAAGAAAGTGACCTTCACCTGAGTCAATCGGTTGTCAAATGTTGACAGTTGGTAACAGGTGTCATGATAGGCAATCAGTTACATCAGATGATCGTGTTCAATCCAGTTGTCCAGAAGGTGACCTTCATTTGAGGCAATTGGTTTTCAAATGTTGCATTACCACTAACTACAGTGTACATAAATATGTGGCATTTGCAGCACTTTGTGTTGGCGCGAAAGTTAAACTCTGACTTGGTCATGATTGGCGCTTGCGATTAGATTGGATTGATAATAAATAGATGGCGAGTATGATGTCAGTGTGACAAAGCCCTGCTGAAAATTCAAAGCACATAGTCGATTTTTCGGGGTTTCGCGATCAATTAACTGGTAGATCCCAAAATCAGTATCGTTAAATAAGTGACTACTCCTTATAATTATACCAAGATATGTTGCATTAGATAACATAAGTATATTTTACTTTTACTGTCCCTAATGATATCAAAACTTTTCTTTTTACCATTTATTGAATATTTGTGATAAACATCTGTTTCATTTCGAGTTCATCTGAATACGTTCAACATGATTGATATTATATCATCGCTCGCAACACAATCATAGTGGCGTAGAGTGATTTTTCTGAATTGGCCGTTTCACCTAGTGGCGTAAAGGTTTAGAGCTACAATCCCCGAAAAAATGTGTTCGAACACCCACTGTAATTCCTATGTTCTTCTTAGCATAGTGCGCACGCTATATGAGTCACTGGAAACTAAGAATTATAATAGTGTTGTCTCAATGTTCATCTTAAGCATGCCCCTCCCTTTCCCCACCAAACAATGTTGGGAGAAGATATGGTGAAGATTAGCATATTGGGCATGCCAACATTGTACGGGGTAGAAGGGGGACCATTTCCAATAAGGCCTTAAAAGTGTTCGAACAAATATTTCTAAGATTGTAGCTTTATCCTATAATACTTATTCCTTTTAACTATTAAAGATACAGTGCCATAGTTTGACACTTAAACTTTAATTTTAAATGGAATCGGGCTACTGAGAGAAAACAGTGGAGGAATGTCGACTCAAAAACCTTTTGCTTGGAACGTATTTTGTCCTTCAACTACGCTATTATGTGTTGCGACCAACGGTGGCATGTCTAGTAGTTGTCTTGTGCCGTTACCAAAAACTCTAGATTGATAAACTTCTTCTTTTATCGCAGTATAACACGGGAGAGTCCGCTGTCAGCCGTTGGATTTGTTCTATCGTTAGTGGATCTACGTTGCTCTCTTTCGTTTATCCAATTAATGACTGTGACCTAGCGACGACAATGTCTCATAATACATCAACAGAAATTGCATTAGCAACCAAATTAGCATGGACGCAGGATTCTGCTGGGGAGAATATTCTACAAACACCAAGTTTAGTGACTATTGAAGGAACGAGTTGTGGTTCAGGATTCTGGCCAGTGTTAGCGTCTTGTTCCCAAGGTAAATATTTTAGCTTCATACTTTCTTTTAAAAGTGTTATTCAAAAATATCAAAATTGTGTATATCCATGACCATATTTGGATTATGCATTGAAATGATTAGGAACAAGACCAGTGCGAGTACCGCGTCCATGTACCAACATACATAGGAAGTGATTTTCTAACTCCTTCTGGGTAGTAATACATCTGACATTCAAAGGTTGCAAAGAATCCAGAACTGGGCATCCAAACTCATTTGCCGCAGAACAAAACAGGACCATGCTACGCCTTGTTTACAAGAAATACATTGGCTTCGGATCAGAGAGAGGATCATTTTTAAGATCATGATGATTATTTTCAAATGCCTTAATGGATCAGCCCCTTTTTATATGACTGATCTGCTCTCTCTGTATTGTCCAGCCAGAGCTGGCCTGAGATCCGCCTCTGATACAACACGTCTTTCTGAGATCAACAGTGTCAAATTGCTGAAAACTGCTACAAACAGGTCTTTTGTTCATTCAGCACCACATATTTGGAACAATCTGCCCACTACCATCAGAGAATCAAATACATTGTCTGGTTTCAAAAAGGGTTTAAAAACTTACTTATTTGCTGCTTATGAATAGTTTGTTCCACAGTGGTCATAATTTTTTGTTCTTTGTATTTAATTAATCTGGTTTCATCTTTTGCCATGTTATTTTGTCATTTTTGTCATATGCGCTGCGCTCTTTATGTATGTAGCGCTATATAAATGCCTCAAATGTATGTAATGTATGTATGTATGTATAAAATCTTTAATTAGGGTGGATTCCACAACGCAAGTACATTTTCTAGTTTCAGTTAAGCGGCGACTTGGTGGATGAGAGATTGCCAGTTCTCCGTTTCAGACCGCTTGTGTTCGTTACTATTTTTTATTTTTATTTTTAATTAGCCGAATGCAAAACTGAGAGTGGAAATTATTAAACTCACACAATGCCTGTGATCTTAAAAGTTCCATTTTAGAACGAAACCAAATTTGGCTTCTTGACTTAGCTGCACTGGACGTTTTGTCCCCGAGCCTCTGCCGAGTTAGCCTACATTCAATTCTGTACGCTGCTTTGGTATCTGCTTACTGTGGGGTCATGTCCACGTCCCACTGAATTTGGTCCTTCCATCTCATTGGTGGACGACCTTGTGTTTTTTGTTGTTTTTTTATAGGCTTGGTTGGGCAGCCGATATTGGGGCATCCTAAAGATATGCCCAGCCCATTTCAATCGTCTCCGGCAATTACATCATTTGTGGAGCTAGTGATGTTGAAACTCTGTCTGATGGAATTGTTGCGGGGTGTGCGGACTGAAACTGAAATAATATTAACTACTGCTCGTAGTTAATTACTAATGTCCTTCATTACGAACTCCAGGTATAGATTGAAGAGGCATGGATAGAGAAGGCAGTCCTGTCTCACACCAACTAAGACTTCAAACCAATCAGTGATCTTTCCATTAACCAACTGAACGTAGACATTTCCAAAGGGCCTCACTCCATTGTGTAAAATGCTGCTTTGAAGTCCACGAAATGCCACTGTATTGGTATACGACTTTCTTTCTTTGACTTTTTTTAAGGGTTTGGCGGACTGTAATTACCGCGTCTGAAGTGCCTCTGGAACTCCCGAACCCACATTGTTCCTCTCTCAGTCTTTTGTATTCTGTTAAGAACCATCCTACAGGAAACTTTTCCCGGGATTGACAGGAAATAACAGCTCTGTATTTGTCTAGGTCCAGTTTGTCGACTTTTTTACACAGAGGTTATTAGTTATAGTTATTAGCTGATCTTCAGCAACATTTGTTTCAACTTGGGTCCTCCTGCTTCTAACACTTCTGCTGAGATCCTATCCCAACCACAATCTGTGTTGTTTCTAAGCTTCTTGATGGCCTTTTCAACTTCATCTTAAGAAATGGACAAGCTTGCGGTAGCATGGTTGAGAGGCTCCGGGAAGGAATTTTAATTCAGTCAGTGGTTTTACAGTTATGGGAGTACAAACTGTAGATTCAGCTATAAACTAAAGCATTTTGACCAAATACCTCATACTTTTTGATGTAGTGGCATTTTTCAAACTGCTTAAGTTGTTACGCACTGTATATTAACGACCAAAATTAAAACAATGTATAACCTCCAAGGTAAGGCTGTAAAATAAACCATAGCGCCAACAGAAGGAGAAATGACCCCGCCCATTGATGATTTAACTATAATACAGACTTCTCGCAAAAT
Organism: Amphiura filiformis; assembly: GCF_039555335.1. NCBI lineage: Eukaryota > Metazoa > Echinodermata > Ophiuroidea > Amphilepidida > Amphiuridae > Amphiura > Amphiura filiformis. Next base: position 8,314,314 of record NC_092629.1, read on the forward strand.
TCCAAGACTGGTCTGGAAGTGGTCTGCATAAACCGCACGGGCTAAAAGGTGTGTCGGGAGATGGTGCAAATTAATTGTTTGACAGAATGTATACTTTCCATTAGTTTACATTATGACGCTCATAATTAGCCTAAAATGGCGGATTAAGGGATCTGGAATGAGCGTTTTGAGCGTTTCGACAGTATTTTTTGTGGGACATGAGAGCACATCAGACATATCGAATTGAATACATGAATACAAAAGCCACCTAAGTCCATGCGAAGTTATTTTGAGAGAAAAACCCGTGTATCATTTTAATTCCTTCAGTTAGATTTACCTGGTCAATATGGTCAGTTTTACGTGCAAATGAGTGGATTAACCTGTATTAGGTATGACGATTAGCATTTCAGGGACTTCGTGGGGTTCATTTTAAATTTTGGTGGTTTTTTGAATCATATACTAAGACAACAATGTTAGAATGAGATTACCACTAGTAAGATAATACAAAATAAAGCACACATGTATATATAATGTTGATAAGCATTCTGCCATGTAATATAAACCACACACTTTCCTTTATTACACACATATTTTGTTCAAAAGTCATTCTCTAGCAATGAATGTGTTACAAGTGGACTTTTATACATACTGGATTTCAATCAATGTGTTACAAGACTCAAATCATGGAATTGGGTGATTCTTTCATACATGCTATTTTTCACATGCCCAATAGACACAGAGAATGAATTTGAGTTGTTCTTTCATGCATACGACAGGCCTATGTATAGCAACAATTTCCCATGCTTAACTCAATTTGGCCAAAGTATGGACTTAGGTGGCTTTTGTATTCATATATTCAATTGCATTCTGAATACGAAGAATGTCTTTCTGATATCAAATATTTTTCATTTTTTGAAATTCACCATATAATACAAATGACAAATTATTAAAATTTGATATTTTTCACATTTTTGATATCCTCGAAGTAAATTTTATAAATCTAATGACATTCTCAAAGTGTATGTAGTTTGGAGGAAAAGCCGACGATCAATTGAAAATTTTGACCTTTCATATTGAAGATATGGATTTTTTTCCCAAAGAGACCTATTTTTTTTTGTGTTTTGGGAAAAAATATCTTCAATACGAAAGGTCAAAATTTTCAATTGATCGTCGGATTTTCATCCCACCTACATACACTTTAAGTATAAATCATCAGATTTATAAAGTTTACTTCGAGTACTGTTAAATATTAAAAATATTAATTTTTAATCATTTGCCATAAAATGTGTATTACATTGCGAATTTCAAACAATCAAAATTATTTGATATCAGAAGGACATTCTTCGTATTCAGAATGCAATTCGATATGTCTGATGTGCTCTAATGTCCCACAATAAATACTGTCCACACGTTCATATCCCACCCCTTAAAGGAGACGGATTTTCATTTTTGTGGGGGAAAATTTCTGAAAATTAAGCAACATTTTTCTGATATTATCAAATTTATTGAGGTTTGAGGTGATGAACCTAAATACCAATAAGTGTTCGTTAGAACTGAAATGCACTTGTAATCTACCAGTTTTGAAAGTGGGAGGAGCTTTAAAACTATGACTCTTAAAAGTGATACGCGCTCAGAAAGTTTGAATGGCCCTGGGACCAAATGGTATAAACTTACTGTACACAAAGAAACAACGTGAGTTCATTGGACAACCAGGAATCCGCGCAGTTATTTTTGTACCGTAAGTTTATAACATATGAACCGGGGAGCATTCAAACTTTTTGAGTAGGTACCACTTTTAAGAGCCATATTTTAAGCTCCTCCCATGTTAATAAAATTGATACATTGCAAGTATATTTCAGCTGTGATAAATGCCACTTGCTGATTTAGTTTAGGAAATATCACCTCGAACCCCTATGAATTTGATAATGACAAAACAATGCTGCATAAAGTCCGAAATTGAGCTCAAATTTAGCCTCTCTAAATCTGCCATTTAAGCAAATTCGCTACATTACGAGCATCATAATTTAAACTTATGGAAAGCACATTTTCTATCACACAATTATTTTACACCATCTCTCGACACACCCCAAATAATATTTAGCACGTGCGGTTTATGTAGACTCCGTCCAGACAAGTCGTGGAATTTTGCGAAAAAATATTCCATATTAAATGTCAAGTTTGTATGACGCCTCATATGTAATGCAATTTTGTTGCGGAATGAGAAAGTAGCATGTTGAATTTACTGACGTGTATCTAAAATTTTGTCTTCTTATTATAGAAATGATCTACGAGGGTTTAAACCTTAGTCTAACTCCACAACACAGTTGTTATGGACGCTGCGGATTTGAAATCGGACCAGTACATTGCAGATGTGATGTTTATTGTAATTTGTACAGCGACTGCTGTGCTGATTATAGTGACGTTTGTGTTCCTAAGGAAATTGTTGGTTCGTTGAATATCTCTCTGTACGAATGCTTTCCGCTTCATGACTTTATCGATGTAGGTTCCGTTTTATTAGTTGGCAGATGCTCAGCGAATTGGGAGAACGAGGCTATACAAAGACGCTGTGAGGATTATTCTAGTCAAGTTGAAATTCCTACACACACGAAACGACTAATCCTCGACGGATGGCCTGTCTATGACCATTATGGGAACAACTACCGCAATGTATTTTGCGCAATATGCAATGGTCACCATATCAAGAATATCCAGCTCTGGGAGGCAAATGCTCTAGAACAATCGAAGACTTACCAACGTTGTGCAGCAGTACAAGGGAAAAGTCTAGGGAACGTTGGAAAACGTCTGCGATTTTGTTTTCCAAGTTCGATATCACGCTGTCCATCATCTTACAACGATAGTACCATATCTAGCGCCTGCACTGCATATTCTGCTCACGTTTGTCCAATGGCGGAAGGAAAATACCAATTATACAAGAACTACCACTGTGCTGTGTGTAACGGAGTCAAAACAGCCGTGCTATTCCAACCATGTGATAAATATACATCACAGGTTTTCGCTCACAACGGGCCCAATGGCCACCCATCTTTTCTCAGTACCATCTGGGATTTCACGGCTAGTGAAAGTAAAATAAGCCAAACACAAAACCATTGTACTGGAGAAAATCAGATTTTCGATCCTTACACTCGAAGATGCCGCACTATTTCCTGTTTATCTGGTGTTTTTCATGCCAACGAATCGCAGTGTGTTCTCCCACCAAAATCCTCGAATCATATTGACGGCATGTGTTGCGAACAACAGCAATCGTGGATTATGTTTGATGGACCTGTAGAAGATGATCTTCAAAATGAGACAACGGTATGTCTTTTGAATCTTTTGAACATTGTAGGACAAGAGACCGAAAATAAATGGCAAAAACAACGTTATAATATGTATTCATACGTATCCAATATTGTACTCAAAAGTGATGAGTCCGTCTGCGATATAACCCGTGAACTAGATCAGGTGTCTGCAAACTTATCTTATGAACTACAACAATGTGGTATAGACAGTATGCATTATTCATACATGTGTGATAAGTATCCTGTTGTTGAGCAATGCAGTGGAATTTGGATAACTGGTAACGCAAGTAATTTCGCCCTTGTAAATGGGACAGATCTCGCAGAAGTCTTCATTCACGATGGCAAATATCTGATACCGGAAATAGTATTGCATTCTGTTTCTTACTACCGTCAAAACACGATTGGAAAACAAATCGGTTTAATCAAAGAAGAATCAGTTTACGTGTGTGGTAGAGAGACTCAATTACTCACATGTCCGGTAGTTACGATCTATGCAGGAGACTATTCAATAGCAACTGACGTGAACAATGAAACTACGCTTACGATAGGAAACTTAACTGTTGCAAAAGAACATTATTTAAGGTTTCCCGGCGGACGCATTCTATTATGTGCGCATGTGTTTCCCAGAACATTGCAGACTAAGCTGTTTAAGTACTCCGGCAACCTAGATATACTCAACATTGTCGGAACAACGATATCATTGATTGCGCTAGCTATTCTTGAAGGTTTACATATTTATTATTCTGAATTACGTAACTTCCATGGCAAGTGCATCATGCAGCTGACTTTGATGTTGTCCATATCGCTTTCTCTTTCCATGACAATAACAAAAATTCAAGTTGTTTCACCTGGTCTCTGCATTGCCTTAGCGAGTCTAACTCATTTCGCGTGGTTGGCTACCTTCATGTGGATGACCATTATTAGTGGCAATATGTTCTACCTGTTTGCCTATAATCCATATCAGCGTCTAGAAGCTTTAGAATCAAGTGCTCTGTATCGTTACTTTCTCCCTATTTTGGGCTGGAGCTTGCCTTTAAGTATCGTTATCATTTGCATCGGTATTAATGTCTTGAAAACCACACCTCCTATGTACAGTACTGAATTCCCTTGCTGGATGGCCAGTCCTATTATGAATGTCTTTGCATTTGGGTTGCCAGTTGGCATCTCTCTGGCCATCAATATCATATTATTTCTCGCGACTGCAGCTTCCAGTTGTCGTAACAGCAGACGCTCTCGTCGACTTCAGAAGCGCCAACATCAACAGCAGTCGAAAGTTATAGCAGTCACTTTGCCTGACGTAATACTTTGTCTTAAAGTAAGATTACATTAATATTTTGTTTTAACCCCATGAGAACTACCTGCCTATTAATATTGGTTTTCATATTAATTGGACCAATCAACAACATTGTTACAATAATTTCACCACGCAAAAAAGATATCATGTAATTTACCATGTAATTGAGGCAATGTTAGATTGGCAGGTAGTGCTCAGAGGGTTAATTCTACTTCACAAAAGTATCGTTACACTTGAAAAAGTCGCCATGATTTAAAAACCAAAAGAGTCTTGAGCTAGTTAATAAACTCACTGAATGCATTATTTCATACTGCAAATTTTGACACCTAATTTGTTGCTCTGCGAAAGTTACAAGTATTTTAATGGTAAAGGGTTGGATTTCAAAAGTTCAGAAGTCTCTACACATGTACCAAGGATTCTTCAAATATTTCTATATGAGTATCAAATGTGGTGCATGCTTTATTGTGCGCACCATTTTCTTTCAAATTTAAACATTATGTTTGTTGCATGGTTAACTAGTCGATAAAAAGCAGTGACAATAAAAGAAAATGGAAAACGAAGAAGATAGCTAGCAAGTCCATCAACCCTAGAGAGTTTGTACCGCTTCCTTTGAAGAAAGTGGAACATCATTGAACAACAAGACATTGAACAGCAGTTGTGAAGAGTAATGGAGGACACACTAAGTATTGAAGGATAAACTGCAGTAGACTATATTTGACATGACTGAAAGTAGAGAATGAATCCATGAAAACAAGAGTAGAATGAGATTGAAACAAACAGGTTCGATAACAGTTATCACTGAGTAAAGAAACTGTTCTTGTTATGAATTTATAGCGTGTTTATTTGCTTCGCAGTTGTTTTGTTTAGGGGTTGCTGCAACTTTTGAAATGCGACCCTTTACCACTGAAATGCTTGTAACTTTCTCAACTGAAATGTTGCATTCAGTTACTGTATTGCTTTGCTCAATAATCTTTTGGTTATTTGAATCATTGCAATTTTTCTTTGCAACTTTTTTAGAACAGCGTATATGTTTATTTTACGAGTATATGTTTCAAATAGTGTATATTGCAGGTTGTTATGCTATCTTTGCATAAACAAAATATAAAGCATGTGATGTGAAATTATTATTAAATTTTAACGTCATTCATACGTGTGGGTCGTACGTGTAGATTATCCATTGAAATGCGTGTGTATAAAAAAGAGATTGCGATTTGCATCGTTGATACAAACGTCCACGTGTAACGCACGTAGGACGTTGAAACCGACAATTTTGTACTGCATCACGCGGTTCATTGATAATAAAGTCATGATATATGTATGAAGTGATCTTTAAACTACCGAAATGTTTTTTTCGTGCATCCATAATATTCACACACAAAATATTTGTCCCGTTTAAAATTAAAGAAGTAAAATTTCTATATAGAGCCCACTAAATATCGATCCCAGCCGGCTTGCGCTACTTGCGAGACTAGCGTTATATATAAGTACGCTCGTACGGCGTATATGTAACATCGCAATCTCTCTATTGATTCATTTGGACAAAGGGTATTATTTTACGTAATGAATTATGCCTCTGCCATACTTATACCGCCCGCGAGCGACATGACGTATCAGCCATGACTTGCCTTGATTGTGACGCCGCTCAGCGCTAGCGACAAGCGGCATGGCAGTATGAAACCAAAATAACTTACTAACTTATGACATTTTTATTATATTTTCAGTTTAGTGTTGTGATGGGAATAGGATGGGTTTTTGGCTTCTTGGCGTCAACTTTTGATATTTCTCTGTTGTGGTGGATATTTCTGGTGTTAACCTCACTACACGGACCAATTCTCCTCCTGATTACTATAACAAGCACTCAATTTCGCGAACTTCGGACGAACAAAAACAAAAAAGTGGTTGCGGATCGCAATCAGACCCATCAAAATCAGAATAATGATATAGTAGTGCTTCGTATCAGAAACAGAATGCTTGAAGCTTATGCATAAGACAGTAAGGACAAAACTAGTGGCAACATTCAACACCCGTCACCGAACTCTTAAGAACAAAATAGGGAAAGAAAGAAAAAGACCTCACGTATAGATGATATTTCCAGTACATTTGTGGAGGAAATGGACCTCAGAGAATACCGGTTTCTATTATCTGTTCCAATTCAAGTGACACCTCATACATATTGTCCTGGATACGATTAGGCAAATGCTCATAGCAGGGGCATGGACACAATCACAACAGCCCTGTTATAGGTAAAATGGCATTATCTATTACACTATAATCAAAGGTCCAATCAAATAATGAAGTATCACTGGAGCTGGAATAGACAATGAAAAGACAAGGAAAATAAGGGGGTGGCTCATGTCATTTGTAAGCGAAACGTGTGAGGCTCCAACTTGAAAAGAGAAGTGGTCCAAGTCCATATTTTGGTCAATTTACCAAAAATCACAATGGCCGCCAAACTGACGTCATTTTTTGTAATAGCATATTTTAATAGATATATGGCTTCAAGTAAGTTTTTAGATTCGATAGCACAACTTTGACACTTAACAGAAGATTTAGTATCCTGTACGAGTTATCAGTTGTCGGAAATTGAAAATGGCTGCCAAAATGACGACATTTTGATACATGGCTACAAATATGTCTTTATATATGTTTTAATGTAGGGGAGCACAAATTAGACATTTTAACATCATTAGCAGTATCATATTCGAAATATGAGTTGTCAGCATTGAATATCATCCGATTTTGTTGAGGAAAACTGTTGAAATCTACCTCTTTAAGGAGCAGAAAATATAAATAGGATTAATTAGCATATGTTTACACGGTATGCCATTGCATTTGTAATTTCTAGTATTTCTGTGCACGACCTGCATTTTATATTTTACACCAGGATATTTTTCAACAAAGCATCGATATTTACTGATAAGTTTGATTCTGATTTCACAGCATTTTTGAATGGATTGCCTCAGTTCTTCTTAAGAAAATGTCACCACTTGATACATCTTACGAATTTAGCAAATTCTGCTTCACATCCTAGATTTGTCAGATGAGCGAATTCCATCTTAGCTTCATCATTAATTTCTTGTTTCATCGCTTTGAAAAAATACCATTTCAGATAACTGTCTCTCCAATGTATCAATCACCTCATCATGTACCGCTCATCATCTGCAACCATGGCATCATCTCTGACTTGTTTCAATTCTGGTAGCTTCGAACGTACCCCAGCCCAATTCCGATCACTCATGTCGATATGGCTGTCTCTGGAATCTATTTCCAGAAGATCCATCAATGGGAAAACTTCCTTCACAATCTCAGCAATCCTACCGAATCTAATTACAGTGAACACTTATACCGTTGTGGTCGTTACCTTGTGTCTCCATCCATGAAGTCTATTCATTGTAGAGTGATATGGCTGCAGGACTTGGAGATAATAGCTTCGAAATCGCAATAAGGGTCAATATATGGACACTAGATCCAGGTGAGGTGAACACTTTCTCTCCGGCAGTTATGTTTAGCAGCTTCTGAATTCAAATTTTCTGTTCAATGTTTCTGAAGACTTTATCAGCTGCATGATCTGCGTATTGTAGCAAGTGGTGGATCCACGTCAGTTCAAATCCATTCTCATAAAAAAAAGTCGTTCACAACACTGAGCAATGCTGCTAAACGCCAAAAATGGATATGGCCAATTATCCACAGACGGTTAAAATATCAAAGCAACTAACTCTCGTGAAGGAAGTAGAGCTGAAAAGGAAAAAACTTTGTTAGAACCATGAAACTTCTAGGGTGAATTGAGACAGGATTCTATTGATATCATTGAAAACTTACATTGGCTGTCTTAGATTAGCCCCAGATATTTGCTAAATACAACAAATGAAAGTCGACGGTAGATTCCAGATGGTGAAATTCTCGTGCGAAGAGCTGCGACAGTCCATTGAAAATGCTGTGAAATCTGAACCAAACTTTTCAACAGATATTGATGCTTTGTTGAAAAATACAAAATGCAGGTTGCTCACTGTTACTAGAAATTAATGCAATTACACCATGTAAACACATGTAAACTAATCCTGTTTATAGTTCTACTCCTCAGAGAAGTAGATTTTAGCAGTTCAACAAAATTGGATGATGATTTTGATTTAAACTTTTGATCCAAACACATGGAATTAATTCCTACCTCGGAATTTTCAGATGGTACTCCATCTTTCATCAGCGAGTGAGTGACTGTATCAGGTCGTGATTTTCTTGATTTTCTTGGATGATATTCAATGCTGGCAACTCATAGTTGGCATATGGTACTGCTCATTATGTTAAAAGTGTCTAATTTGTGTTCCCCGACATCAAAACATAGATAGAAACATATTGTAGCCATGTATCTGTCAAAATGTGCTGTTACAAGCAAAATGATGTCATTTTGGCGGCCATTTTAAGTTCCAGCAGCTGATAACTCGTACAGGGTACTCCTAATCCTCTTATAAGTGTCAATGTTGTGCTCTAAATCCACAAACATGTAAAAAAGACTCATTTGAAGCTATGTATCTATTAAAATATGCTATTACAAGATAAATGAGGTCATTTTGGCGGCCATTTTGAATTTTTGAATAGTAGGGGGTCAAACGACATCGGAGGTTTAAAAAAATTGGCATAGAAACAACTCGTTTCAAAGAAATTGTGGTGATTCGTCCAACCCTAAATAAAGCTATATCATGTGTAAAAACGTCAAATTCTAAATGGAAGTGCTTTTATTTATTATGAGAAAGCCCAAGACTATGTGTATGGGACCCCATTCACCCGTATCTACACGGAACACATCCTATGGATACGTACCATAGCTGGATAAATATCCTGTATTATTGGATACGTATGTAGACGGTGTTCTACGTGTCCAGATTACCGTACATATCTGGATGGATATGGTACTTAAGTACAGTGATAGCGCCCTCTGCATTTTTATAAGTTACATTTCAAGGTCGTTACATTAAGGTTACTCAAGGTTTTAACATTAACGTTAATGTTTTCAAACAATTTAAGAGACAGCCCGACACCCTCTTGCTTTATTGCCCGGCAGGGCCTTTATATTGGGGTCCCACTAGTCATCATATGGGAGTCACCGGCCTTGGAAAATATCAAGGCCGCAGGGCCGGCGACTCCCATACGACGAGCAAACACTCTAGTGGGACCCCAGTATAAGGGCCCCTCAGGGCATAAAAGCAAGAGTAACCTTTACTCTCTACTGGGTGACGGGCTCTCGATAACGAAAATTCATCGAATTTATCCAATAATTACCCTCATTCTTCAGGCCGTGCCCGCTATCGGGTGATCACCCCAGGTGATCATGCAAAATAATGTTTGTCTATCTGCTGCACAGTGCACATATAACTTGTCCCAAACACCAACAATCTTACACTCATTAAAAATAATAACAAATCTAAAACTTACAATGTCTCATTTGGTTAATAAAAAATAATAATTATCTAATTTATACCGCAATACGCCATGCTGACAAATTAAAAGTGCTGCTAGAATAAAATAAAATCACGTTAATTTGATGCACATGCTAGGGAAGCCTGATTACCTGTTAGAAATAGCCGAGTAGAAGCGATTTCAATCCAACGTATCTGGTGTAAAAACTGTAGGGAGCGATCGTTATTTACGACAGGGGGGATGGGCATCTTGAGGGGGGAATCCGAATTTGTTTGGGTCTTGAGGGGGGAACGTGAAATTTTTCATTGAATCAGGAGGGGGAATGTTAAGTTTTAATGGAGAAATTCTGGAAAACAAGGGGGAACCCGAAAATTTTGAGCGGACGCGAGGGGTAAACGCGATATTTTTTGTCGAAATTTTTTCCAAAACGCACATTACCCCCCTATCGTAAATAACGATCGGTCCCTAAGCTGAATCATTGTGCACTTTGTGATAAAGCATGAGAGTATCCAAAGTTTATTTTAAAATGTAGAGGTATTTCGGATCTGACCCTATGGTCATGTAGAGGTAAAATTTGAAAATGCGCCACTCCAATGTAGACAAATATACCAAATTATCGTCTGATCACAAGGATTTAGACTTATTGTTACAGATTTTTTTTTTATGAAAACCTCATTTTTGGGTCTAACCGGGTTATTTTTGTTGTACATGGATCAAAATTCTTTCCGATTTTGACAAAAATGGTAGTAAATTGTTCAAATCAAATAAAGAATAGTTTTGAATAGCTACTGTATTTACCTATTGAGATTGACTTCCATTTTCGCCAATATCGGAGCAAGTATTGACACCAAAAATGTGCTGTTTTGCCCTCAAACAGAGGTTTTTGTAGAATAACTCTGTAACTGACAGATCGTAGATAGAATAAACTATATACTGTGTGCATAGTAGCAATTTTAAATGTACTATTGAAACCCAGTTACGATCTTTTTATTTTAAAGTTTTTCATAGGGCAATTTGTACAAATAATTTTCTTCACAGAATTGGTAGGGTGGATTCACCCAATTGTTACTTTTGTAATGAATTGCCCGAAACAATTTTGCATTTATTTTGTGAATGCAAGAATGTGTCTCCCATGTGGGATGAACTATGTTTTTATATCAACAGTGTCACTGGGGATTCTTTTACATTTTCCAAATTTGATAAAATGTTTGGTATCAGGGATACCTCAGAACATGACCTGTGTATTAATTTCCTTTTTCTGTGCCTTAAAGTTTACATTCATAAGTGCAGATTTAAACAGACTAACCTTAGTTTCAATGCTTTTCCGAATATGGTCAAATTGAAGCAGAAAATTGAGTATAAAATTGCTGAAAGTAAAGGTAAACTGCGGCTCCATTTCAAAAAATGGACCATTGATCTTGAAGCATCTTAAATTGTTGTCCTTTTCTTCAATTATTTTCAAACTGATTATGGCAGGATCAAGATGGGTGCAACCAAGTAATGTGTGCACTTGTTTGACACAAGACTGGTGCTTGTGTTTTGTTTGTAAGAATGAACGTTCTCTTTGTCCATCGTCTTTGTCTCTTTTGTGATTGTCCTTTGTACCTGTTCTTAAAAATTTTGACTATAATATTATGTTTTAATTCATGATCGTTGGGAACTGGTGGCCCATTGTGTATGTTTTTCTCCCTCCACCAGTTCCAAGAACAGGGAATAAAAAACTTCAAAAAAAAAAAAAAAGAATAAACTATATATTTTTGAAATCCTTGAGATTAGACGAATAAGTTGGTGTATCTGTTGACAAGATTGGAGCATTTTAAATTTTTCCCGTGTGACCCTTCGTGACCTATAGTGGTCATTAGGGGTCAAATCCAAAATGCCGCCAATCGCGATACAATTGATTTTATTTAGAAGGCAAAGTATTTATTTTAATTTCATATACGACAAAATATATTTTGAATTTAGTAAAAATGAAAACTAAAAAGATGGTTAAATCCACTATAGATATACTGTTTCGTTTCTATGGTAATCTGCTTTTCTAATTTCTGAAATTAACTTTGGGTGCTATGAGTAATTTGTGTGTAAAAATCCACGGGCTCCCCGACAAAATGAGAGTTCAGACTTTTCCTTTGTAATTAACAAGAAGAGGAAGACGGCCGGATAAGTAAGTAATGAAATTTAAAGAGATTCATAAGATGTATGCATTTATGTTCATGTGCTGGATCATTGTTGATCATACTTCAGCTTTCATTCAAAATTTTGATTTTGTTAACTTAAATCAACAGTATGTTGTTGTTGTGCAATAGTTTGAGAAATGGGAAAAGCATTATTTGACCGCGCGTCATTACGACTTGTAACACCATGATGTCATATGAATGCCTATTTTCCAGGTTATTCCTACTGTTTTCTCTCTATACAGTTATACAGTAAGAATTAGCAAATAAGTAGGCCTGTGCATTTTGTAAAAATCTACTGCCTAGGCAAAACATGCTAAGATCTTTTCGATATTTCAGCACAATAGTAGTGTGTAGTACCCTAGTAAAATACTCCGAGAATTCCAAGTCGCATTAATCTGTAAGCTCAGAGTCCTGTTTTTGTTGTGATTAAACTACTGATCATTATTATTTATTATTAATCAAGGCTAATTAAGGGCGTACAGTAGGTCTCATTAGTAGACATACCATATGTTGCCTATTTTCTCTTTCTATGTTTGTTTCATCTAAGCTCTGCGCGTGAAATGTGTAGGAATCACATTAATTGACCAAGACTTTCAAACAAAGTTTTGGGGCGAGACAAACCTGTTACCTGTTAGCTTCCACCACTTTCTTTATCATGGCGGGTAGACGTGAGAGAATTTTGATTTTGGCTCGATTTGGCAGAAATTTTTAGTCACTTTTTTGTATGGATGTTTTGTTGTCTCGTCATAGTGTGTGACAGTATTGAATAAACTACTCTTTAGTGATTAAAGCGAGTGGGGTGGCAGGCCTCCTGGTTTAGATATTTAACTACTATGAACAAATGTAAGGAAGCCTATAACTCCATTTATATTTCCATTTGGTGTTGCGGTTCTTGAGTTAAGAACAATAAATTAATATATATGGCTAAACTTTAGAATACCCTACCACAAAATATCCTCTCCCAAAGCTCTACCTTTTCAAAACATTCGCAGCAGCGACGGAGGTAAAGCGTATACTAATTTCAAATACAGTGGAGCTAACTTCCTTATCACTGACAGATTGATTGTTCTATTGATTCTCTCAATGAATCGATGACAAATTGAATGATTTATTGTTTGATTCAGGGTTGATCTAGTTAAGGTGGAGACCGAATTCATTTGTAAAAAACTAGTCATAATATCGGTCATATTGACCTTTCTGGTTGAATTTTTGACATTTTATACTTATATTTCAGTCTTTTCAGGGAGGGAGGGAGTCAATCTCCCGGTGAAACTACTTTAGTTTACAGGACATCATCGAACTTTTGGTTTGTTCCCTAAGCAAAAGTTGTACTAATTCTCACTGAATTTTGTTTTAAGTTCACAAGTAAATAAGTCTCAAGGAATGGCAACAAAATGTAACAGTAAGAAATACTTGTGCCGAAGCTTTAAAGCCATATTGTAAAATGTCCATAAAAATAGATTAGTCTTTCTTTTCCATAAAAGTGATGAGTTTACATTATGGCGCTTATAATATAGTGAATTAGCCTAAAATGGCTTTTAAGAATCATATTTTTAAGCTCCTTCTATTTAAAAAAAATGGTACATTGCAAGTGTATTTCAGCTGGGACAAATGTCAATTGTTGAAGAAGTTTTGGAAATATCACCTAAAACACCAATAAATTTGATAATAACCATGATAACAGAACAATGTTGCATTTTAATGACTTAAAAGTCCGAAATAGTGTTCCTACAAAGCTCAAATTCAGCCTCCCTAAATCCGCCATTGTAGGCAGATTCACTACAGTATGAGCACCATTATGTAAACGCATGGAAAGCACATTTTCTGTCAAACAACTATTTTACACCATCTACCGACACACTCAATTAATTTAGCCCGTGTGGTTTATGCAGACCCCTTCCAGACCAGTTGTGGAATTTTGCGAAAAAATATTCCATACTTAAGTCTGTATATATGAGAGGAACGTATCAAGGTACATAACAACATGATAGAACACATTTTGTCCGAATTATGACCTTCGGCCCCTCGTGGGAAGCATAGGGGCATAGAAAATTATGGAACCAATTCTAGTTTTATCATTTGAGGTATAAGGATACCAAAATATTGTTCCAATTATCACTTATGTAGCAAGACAAAATGTTAACTCAAATATCACTACACAGTATTATGTACTATAGGCCCTTTTTGATCGGCTAAAATATTTCCCACAACAATAAAGATTAAACCACTGATTATTATCATTGATTATTTTAATTAAGGGTATACAATGGGTCTCATTAGTAGTAGTACCATATGTTTCCTATTTCCTCTTTGTTTGTGTGTTTCATCTAAGGTCTGTGCATGAAACGTGTACGAGTCAAATTGGTTGGCTAATACTTAGAAACAAAGCCTTGGGCGTGGCAAACCATTACATGACCTATTAATTATCACCTTGACCTTGACCTACCTTGACCTAAGGCGTCGGCACGGGTGGATCACTCTGCCTTGCCATCTGTGTCATGATGCTTTGCCAAGTTGTTCTCTGTTTTGCTAGCCTTCCAGCTTCTACCAGGGATGTCAAGTTAATGGTTGAGGAATCGGTCTTTATGCAATCCATCCATCTCTTTGCTGGTCTTCCTTTTGGTCTCTGTGGGAGTATACTTGCTTCCAGGAGGATTTTGGGGTATCTTGTGTTTGGCATTCTTTGGATGTGTCCAAAGAACCGCAGTCGTTTCTGAGTTACTTTGTTTAAGATGGTGTGGTTCATTTCTAGTGATTGGCGGATGGTTGAGTTTTTAATTTTGTCTAAACGAGATACTCCCAGGATTTTTCTCAGACACATCATCTCCAAGACAAGCAGACGGTTCTCATCTTCCTTTTTCAAGGCCCAGGTTTCTGCACCATATAGCAGGATGGAAAGAACAAGCACTCTATACAGTTCAACTTTGGTTGAGCGGCGAATATCCTTTGTTCCAGTTATCACCTATCACTTGGATATTCTCTGTGGCGACTTGGGATTTTTGCAAGAAGGGCTAGCCTGTTTTTGGCAGGGGCCAAACCCAACATAAAAGGGGGAGCATTGGCTGAAGGTAGTGCGACTCACCCGTCCCCACCACCCTAATCTACAAAAGGGCACTTTTCAGAGAAAAATATCAAAGGGAGTCCAAAGTAAAAAAGAAAAAATAGCCCACATTTGGTAAATTTCTCATAAATCGCTTGCAAAAAAATCCGGCTTACTGGCCTCTTTGTCTAGATTTTAAATCTGATACTCTGGTTGTTAACTCAACCGATTCTCTCAAAGAATAGATGACAAGCTGGGGATTAAATTCATAAATTTCTTAATAGTAAAAATTATAGCGCCAATGCATGTTACTCCGGCGGTTGTTATATGGTACGATCCTCTGGCGTATGTGTGTGTGTCCCGCACGCCGTGTACGTAGGGGTGTGTTGACATCGCATAAGCGTTATATTTCTATCGTAATAATAAAACGACGGTTCCGGCGGTTTATTCAAAATCTCGGATTTTGACCAAACTACAGCACCTAAAGTCTTGATTTTTGCAGAGAATCTTGGTTTACTAAAGTACATTACAATCGTGTAAAAACCTCAATTTAAATTTTTTTGAGGGCGTTCTCCTCAGCAAATGTTATAATATATTGCTTTAATAAGCCAGCGTAAGGTATTTTCATTACGTCAAGAATGACGTTTTATGGATAAAATCAGCCGCTTCTTTTTTTATATATTAGTAAATTGTGATATTACAATTCATATGTATATCAATATCATGAGAAATATTAGGCCTAAAAATAAATAATTTGAGCTTAGAATTTCATCGTGATCAATCTGAGACTAGCATATAAACCGTGTTAAGTCCACAAACTCATGTATCTGATTTCCCTGTGCGATATTCCAATGCTATAGTTATTATAGTTTCAGTTGGGTGAAATATTACAAAGTAGACGCATAGTAACAATACTGTGTGAGCTTTGTTTCCGAAATGAGAACAATAGTCTGTATATTGTTATGCAGCATTGTTAAGGTAAATAATAGTACAATAGTTGTTGCTAATGTCAAACTTGTCACACAAGTAAATGTGAGCATGATATAGTGTCCGCTTCATTTACTTACGTCATAGTCCGCTGCCTTGAAAATTAATTTCGCTTAAAACGGGGGAAGAACACGTACAAGTACGAATTTACCCACACAATTTCTCTATTTTCAGGAGAAATACGCATAAAAAAATTGCAACGAATGTCAACTTATAATGCAATAATTATTCTCTTCGAATAGAGATAACCTTGTTTTTGCAATAGACCTGACCTTTAATAAGATTATGTTTAGAATATCATTAGCCGTTTTGCACACTAGTAAAGCCTTGCTTAATGATTTGAGCGGCCATCGGCATTTTGTTTTTATGCAAATTTTGACCCAACAATTCAAATGATGATGTGATTCCACATGGTTGAATGCTTGTAACAAAAAGTGCCATTTAACATGTTTAATAATTATATTGATCTTGTGGCTGCCCTGCTACAGGGTGGGTCAAAAAAAGTGCAATAGAGAAAATAATTCATTTTTATTTAAGAACGGAGTTGAAACTTGTAGGTTTTAAAACATTTTATATCGTATACGATATATCCATCAGTGACCTTGTGTGAAAAAATCAAGGAATTAGCATTTACCGATTTGTTTTTATGACACATTTTATAGCGATGCCCAATTTTAATATTTGTCCAAGAGACATCTAACATTTGAGACATCAGCCCATTTTGTGTAAGGTAAATTTGGAACAACTGCCATTTTCTTAACATCATTGGCATTCAAATAAAATGGAGCACCCAAGTGTAATTGCCCTTGGTCTTGTTTAAGGAGAAGAAATATTATTTGTTTTTATTTTCATTTTACCTTTACTTTTAAGATGTTCATTCTCTATCAAAAACATACAAATTTGTAGGCGGGTTTTTCTAATGTTACGATGAAATGCGCGCAAATTGAAGGGGAGTGAATTACAAAATATCCAGTAAGTTGGACATATTGGGATTATAAACTGGAGTTGGAGTCGAGTTAGGCATGAGGGGCTTAAAGTAACATTAGAAAGTTTGTTTAAACAGAAAAAAAAAAGAAATTAAAATAACGTAAAAATCAACCTTATTTAAGGTAAAGTCAGTTTCAGAGCTGGTGCCATTGTGTTCTCTCATTCAAAATACATGGTACCTCGTGGACAAATAACGAAATTGGGTATCGCAGCAAAAGGACCCATAAAAATTAAGCGGCGGTCGTGATTCACTTCATATTTTTACAGAAGGTGACTATTGAGTGTGACATTAATAGAATCTTTCAATAGTGGGAAAGTTAGACTTGGTCCTTGTATAAATATCGATTATTTGCTCTATTGCACCTTTTTTGTTTTTTTTTGTATTATACATGTTGTTTGCGTTACAACCTGTTAGCATATTCATAACAATTACATATCGAGTTAATCTCGTGAGAGGGATACACAAATATTTTCATGTAAATAATTTTTTTTACCGTTTCCGGTGTATCGAATCTGAAAATCTGAAAAGGTATCAATATACATTTGTCTTCATTTGTAGGCAATATTCTAATGTATAATCATACTAAGTTTGGAGAAAAGCGGAGGTAGAACTTATTGAATGACCCAAATATTTAAATTTTCAGCCTAATTGTACATTACAATTCGATACACACGGGTAACTATGTAGTACGCGTAGTGATTGAGGATCTGGATGATAATGGCAACCCTAAAAGTAAGGTATCCTTATCAATTCTACTTGAAGTGAGCCCTGATAGTTCTACATGCAACCGACCTGTAATCGTCGCACCAAGGAAGAGTTCCGGGAAATGGGCATTATGAAATGACGATTGTAGCAGAAGCTTGTTTTATTTTTCTACTGGCTTATACGGAGAGGGATGCTGCTTTGAGCTGTCTGCGGCCCTGGGTATGGGGTTTTTGGCGGTATCTTATCCGTGTACATAAGCCTGTTTTATTGTGTTCTTCACGCATCCACTCCCTGGGATCCACTCATTCCTTTCAATCTTGGTCTGAGGGTCTGCTCATTCCCTCTAATCTTGATCTGAGGTTTTGGACTCCAGGATCCACTCATTCCTTCCAATCTTGGTCTGAATTTATGGTACTATTTCCTTCCTTTCCTTTTAGTAATTTTTCATTCGATGTGTTGTTCCCATACCCGTTTACCTTTTTTATGGTGTTTGGAAGTACTTTGACCTGACTGTCATTTCCTTTACTTTCTAAAGGAGCCACTGTCCACGAATATTCTTCTTGATTTATGTTTAAACGTTGTATGGTGGCATATTATGGCAAATACTTGTAATACTTGTTGTAAACTGATTTTAAGACATCAATCGCGTATTTTATGCAATTCATGCCACTCATGGTATCATAATCGTTGTTTATTACTGATTGTAATGTTAAAGATGGCTTGTTTATTTGTTTCAAATATACAGGCGAATTATTCCCATTTAATCATTATGTGGATGATGATGAATTCAAATTTGCTTTATTCTGTATTGACAATACCATTGATTTCAATAGAGTGCTAGCTCTCAAACTTAACCCTTTTGTTTACAACGATATTCTTTATAATGTATTTAATGAATCTGACAACTTAATTAACCATGATGTTTCCAAACGTGTTCATGTGTTTTTGACCGTGACAATATCACCGCTTCTTGCAATGATGATTTCTCAATTCTTCATCTTAATCCACATAGTTAATTTCAATAAGAACTACGATTGTATTGATGATTAGTTTTCAGAATTAGTTTTTTTACTATTATTGCTTTGTCAGAAACTTGGTTTAAAAAGTGAGGATTCTAAATTGATTGATATTGATAATTATGTTTTACTTAATGAACCTCGCCGAGTTAGAAGTGGCGAACTTGCTTTTTAATGTTTACAATTCAGTTTCTTATCATATCAGTAATGACCTCAAGTCTATCAATCATCCAACTGATGAGACTCATCAGTCTGAATCTATTTCTATTAAACTTGTTGTCCCAGGGAAGAAGAATATTATTGTCGGTAATATTTACCGTGCTCACCGCACCAATACTGATATGTTTATTACAGATCTTGCAGGGGGTTTGCTCAAATTAACTCCGAAAACAAACAATGTCATATTTCAGCTTTAATTTATTACATCATGAAGATAATCATACTATTAATGAATTTAATATCAAATGGGTTAATTCGAATTAAATAATTCATCAAGTGGCCATGAGCAGCGCCATTAGACATGTTACAAGACTTTTTATGAGCATGCTAAGAGGTATAAAAATCAAAATAAAAAGGGGGCAAATTTCATTGGACCTATATACACTAAAAAACACGCAGTTCTTCGAGATTAGGAAGAACATTGAACAACTTTCCTAGACAGAATTTGTTAATATTTATGTTTAGTGATACTTTCTTTTTAGAGGATAAAAAACATCGAGGAAAAAAATATCCTTATTCCACACGGAACCACGGTCTACAAAATGAAGATGAAACCCATGGTCTCGGCTTGAAGCTCCAACTCATTCTTCACTGATGCATTTCTGACAATATTGATTGAGTGAAATCGGAGCACTTTTAATTTTTTTACCCCTGTAAAAATCATGGAGATCAAAATCTGACATTTGAACTTTATGCCTATAAATCAAGAACTATACATCGGAGGAGGGTGTTTAGAGTCACTAGTAAGCAAAAACATTGGTGTTCAATTTTTGTCAATGTGCGCCCATTTTGGTACTTAAATTGACTTGTCTACTATTCTAGGTGCACTAATGCTTCTTTCCCAGACCTTTGCTTGTTTTCATTCCACTGCAATGAACATTGGCCTAATCTTATTCAGGACGATATGCATGAGGGGTCACTTGAATTGGATAAGACAATAGAAACCGGCATTTTTTAGTCTATTTTCTCCACAAATGTATTGCTGGAAACATCAACTATATAATCCTTTAACTTCTCCCTGAAATCTCTTTCATTCTTTCCCTCTTTCGTTGTTGATTATTTTAAGAGTTCGGAGTCGGCTGTTGAATGTTGCCATTATTTTTGTCCTCACTGTCTTCTGCATAAACTTGAAGCATTCTGGTTCTCATACGAATTACTACATCACTATTCTGGTTTTGATTCGTCTGATTGTGATCCGCAACCACTTCTTTGTTTTTGTTCGTCCAAAGTTTGCGAAAGTTTGTGCTTGTTATAGTTATCAGGAGTAGCATTGGCCCTTGTAGTGAGGTTAACACCAGAAATATCCACCACAACATAGGAATATCGATAGTTGACGCTATGAAGCCGAAAACCCATCCTATTCCCATCACATCACTAAACTGAAAAAAAAAAAAAAAAGTCAAAAAGGTTATTAAGTAATAATAGTTTCATGTCATGCCGCTTTCCACTGCGGTGGCGTGATGCACTCGCATTGCAGACAGACGGACACAATCAAGGCTTGTCATTGGGTCACACGTCATGTCGCTCGCCGCAGCGCAAGCCGGCTGGGACTGAGACCAACGTTTGGGTGAGACAAGGAGGGCGACAAACAAGATATCTAGGCCTGGATCGCAGAAGTGTGCTGTCTTATCTTTTTACGTTGTTGACTTTTTTGCCCGTTGAAGTTAAATGTTGTTTATATGTTAAATTCTCAATGCAAAATTAAAGTCTTTCCACGTCGTTTACTTTTTCAACCTCTTCCGATTTTCCTTTTTTTTTCTTCTGCCAACATTAGTGTGGGTATTCCGAGAGTGTTTTTTTATTTTATAAACTGAAAGTCTTTCTACATCGCGTCGTTTACCTCTTTGTTCCCGTATTCATTTGTACTGCTTTTTTATTTGACGTGGATGTGTGCGTGACACTGCGTTATCTACTCGCGAGATGGCGCACTGTGCGTATTACATTGCATTATATTGCGAATTAAACAACAATTTGATATCAGAAGGACATTCTTCGTATTCAGAATGCAATTCGATATGTCTGATGTGCTCTAATGTCCAACAATAAATACTGTCCAAACGTTCATACCCCATCCCTTAACATAACAACCTGCAATGTAGTACAGGGCGCTATGGGTTTGGGATTTTCTGTTACTACATTAGTGAAACCATTGTTTTTTCTCATCCTTAACCCTGAAAGGATAACAATTTGATTGGATCCATTTTTTCTATGCCCCCATGTGGTTCCCACGAGGGGTCGAAGGTCACAATGGGGCCAAAACTTAAAAATAGTCTCACCATGTTGTTTTGGATCTCAAAACATATCAACTTATCAACTGCCATATCACAGGGACTAAAAAAGTCAATTATCATATTTTCTACAGTGCTTAGTTCAGTAGCTATAAGATCGAATAGGTGTCAAAACTTTAATACACAGAGGTCAACATTTAAAAATGTTCGATTTCATCGAAACTTGGTGTCAAATTACTCACCGTGACATAAGAAATCTCAAACATATACTTAATTAATAATTTTGGTGTAATTTGTGTTGTCATGTCCCTTTCATTTTTTAATGCAACCAAAGTCCAATAGAAATATGAACATGCAAAACATTTGACCCATGATTAAATCCGATTCCGAGGTTACACATTTCTCAAACAAATTAGTTTCCTATTTCGTTTGTCGAGAGGAGTAATTTGCGACAACACGCGATTGAATGTGTGCATTTTGAGAATTTGGCCTCTATGCATAAGTTATTTGAAATTTGACCTATTTTACTCTATAACTCTGACTAAGCACAATAGTGCAATAAGACAGTTGACTTTTTTATTCCTAGCAATGAGAGAAATAATTTGAGGTATATTACAACACGATAGAACAATTTTACATTTTGGCCCCCATTATGACCTTCGACCCCTCGTGGGAAGCATTTAAGGTGTAAGGATGCCAAAACATCATTGGTTCCTCTATTAGTATAGCAAGACAAAATGCTAACTCAAATATCACCAAATACATGACATAGCACCCTTTACTAACGTACACTATTTACAACATATACAATTATTACCACTAACATATAGTAGAATTTTCATAAAAATATCAATTTTGAAAGTAATCTTACTTTAAGACAAAGTATGACGTCAGCCAAAGTGACTGCTCTAACTTTCGGCTGCTGTTGGTGTTGGCGCTCCTGAAGACGACGTGAGCGTCTGCTGTTACGACAAGTTGAAACTGTAGTCGCCAGAAATAATATGATATTGATGGCCAGAGAGATGCCAACTGGCAACCCAAATGCAAAGACATTCATAATAGGACTGGCCATCCAGCAAGGGGATTCAGTTCTATACATCAAAGGTGCGGTTTCCAAGACATTGATGCCGATGCAAATGATGACAATAATTAAAGGCAAGCTCCAGCCCAAAATAGGGAGAATGAAACGATAGAGAGCACTTTTTTCTAAAACCTCTAGACGCTGAAATGAATTATAGGTAAATATGTAGAACATATTGCCACTAATAATGGTCATCCACATAAAGGTAGCCAACCACGCGAAATGAGTTAGAGTCGCTAAGGCAATGCAGAGACCAGGTGAAACTATTTGAACTTTTGTTATTGTCATGGAAAGAGACAGCGATATGGACAACGTCAAAGTCAGTTGCATGATGCACTTACCATGAAAGTTACGTAATTCAGAATAATAAATATGTAAACCTTCAAGAATAGCTAGCGCAATCAATGATATCGTTGTTCCGACAATATTGAGTACATCTAGGTTGCCGGAGTAGACAAACAGCTTAGTCTGCAATGTTCTGGGAAACACATGCGCACATATTAGAATGCGTCCGTCGGGAAACCTTAAATAATGTTCTTTTGCAACAGTGATGTTTCCTACTGTAAGCGTAGTTTCATTGTTCACGTCAGTTGCTATTGAATAGTCTCCTGCATAGATCGTAACTACCGGACATGTGAGTAATTGAGTCTCTCTACCACACACGTAAACTGATTCTTCTTTGATTAAACCAATTTGTTTTCCAATCGTGTTTTGACGGTAGTAAGAAACAGAATGCAATACTATTTCCGGTATCAGATATTTGCCTTCGTGAATAAAGACTTCTGCGAGATCAGTCCCATTTACAAGGGCGAAATTACTTGCGTTACCAGTTATCCAAATTCCACTGCATTGCTCATCAACAGGATACTTATCACACATGTATAAATAATGCATACTGTCTATACCACATTGTTGTAGTTCGTAAGATAAGTTTGCAGTCACTTGATCTAGTTCACGGGTTATATCGCAGACGGACTCGTCACTTTTGAGTACAATATTGGATACGTATGAATACATATTATAGCGTTGTTTTTGCCATTTATTTTCGGTCTCTTGTCCTACAATGTCCATGAGATTCAAAAGACATACGATCGTCTGATTTTGAAGATCATCTTCTGTAGGACCATCAAACATGATCCACGATTGCTGTTGTTCGCAACACATGCCGTCAATATGATTCGAAGATTTTGGGGGAAAAACACACTGCGATTCGTTATCATGAACCAAACCGGTGAAACAAGTAAAGGTGCGGCATCTTCTAGAATATGGATCAAAAATCTGATTTTCTCCAGTACAGTGGTCTTTTACTTGGTTTATTTTACTCTCACTAGCAGTGAAATCCCAGATAGTACTGAGAAAAGATGAGTGGCTATCATAAAATTCAGATGTATATTTAACACATGGCAGGAATGACATTGTTTTTTTGACTCCGTTACACACAGCACAATGGTAATTCTTGTACAATTGGTATTTTCCATTCGCTATTGGACAAATTTGAGCAGAATATGCAGTGCAGGCGCTAGTTATGGAACTATCGTTGTAAGACGATGGACAGCGTGATATCGAATTTGGAAAACAAAATCGCAGACGTTTTCCAACGTTCCCTAGACTTTTCCCTTGTATTGCTTCACATCGTTGGTAAGTATTTGACTGTTCTAGAGCATTTGCATCCCAGAGCTGGATATGCTTGAAGTGGCGACCATTGCATATTGCGCAAAATACATTGCGGTAGTTGTTCCCATAATGGTCATAGACAGGCCATCCGTCGAGTATTAGTTGCTTCGTGTGTGTAGAAGTTTCAACTTGACTAGAATAATCCTCACAGCGTCTTCGTATAGCCTCGTTCTCCCAGTTCGCTGAGCATCTGCCAACTAATAAAACGGAGCCTACATCCAGAAAGTTATGTAGCGGAAAACATTTATATAGAGAGATATTCAACGAACCAACAATTTCCTTAGGAACACAAACGTCACTATAATCAGCACAGCAGTCGCTGTACAAATTACAATCAACATCACATCTACAATTTACTGGTCCGATTTCAAATCCGCAGCGTCCATAACAACTGTGTTGTGGAGTTAGACTTAGGTTTAAGCCTTCGTAACTCAATTCTATAATAAGAAGACAAAATTTCAGAAACACGTTAATACACTTAACCGCTTCTTTCTCATTCCGCAACAAAATTGCATAAACGTATGAGGGGTAATATTGCAGTAAAACCATCAATGGGGCGGTGACATTTCTCTTTTCTGTTGGCATTATGGCAAATGTTATAGCCTCCCTTAAAAGAAATACCGTAAAACCTCGTCTACAAGCATATACAGTGCTTTTGATGAAAGCTAAATTAATCCAGGCGCCATCCATATACAAAATTATAATATCATTACCGATACAAGCATATACAAACAAGTACTATTGTAAGACCAATCTGATGTATTGGCCTATTTGCGGCTGTTTCGTATTAATTTAGCTTTCATCAAAAACACTCTATTATGCTTGTAGACGATGTTACGGTACATTGTTTTCATTTTGGTGGTTAATATACTTCATTAATAAAATCACAAAACATGCTATTTGTATAGAGTTCCAGTTAACAGGCCTAGGTGGATGCACTATGTGACGTATTGATTCGCAAATGATTCATTATTCTATAGACGACTTACAAGTGCTCATTACTCACTAAACAAATCGTGCACGGGAACACCGTCTCTCGCTAGTAAATTTGAAAACACCGTTTTATTGAGCATTGTCATCAAATAAATTCAATTTCTGACAGCTTGTGTACCTTACGGACATCCATTATGGAACTGTATTTCTTTCTTAACTAAGTAATATTTCACAAACGAAGACAGTTTGTTTGTTAAATTTGTTTTCGTTCTAAGATGGAACTTTGAAGATAACGAACACACGTAGTCTGGAACTGGGACTATTGATCTATTGGCATTTCAACTCACATGCTCAAATTGCATGAAATGGCAACAGTGGCGTAGCCAGGAGGAGACGAAGGGAGACGGAGGAATTGCCTCAACCACATATTTTGTCCGAGATAAAATGGGGCCGGCAAAGAGTAAATGACCGAAAATTATGACAAAAATTGACAAATGGAGACACAAATTTAGCTCCCCCATATTTTTAGTATGGGGTACGCCCCTGACCTACAAGCTTAGTATATACACATCGCCGCTTAAAGCCATAATGTAGGATTTTTTTAAATGAGTTTGGTGCATTTTATTTTCAAATCTGGCTTTTTATTCATTCTGGGACATCAGAACAAGTTTTATTTAAAGTCATTATTATGATTTTAAATCCCCCATAGATTTTGGACCATTTTCAACAAAATCGGAGAATTTTTCAATTGTGCTCCCCGTGGGGCGACGGTTCGCTATCTCTAAGGACCGCTATCTCTAAGGTTCGCTATCCCTAAGGTTCGTTATCACTAATTACGAAAAAGGTCCATTATCCCTAAGGTTCGATATCACTAATTTTGAATAAGGTTCGGTATTTCTATAGGTTCGATATCACAAATTTTAAATAAGGTTCGCTATGTCTAATTTTAAATAAGGTCCGCTATCACTAATTTATTGAAGGTTCGCTATCTCTAAGGTTCGCTATCACTAATTTAGAATAAGGTCCGCTATCTCTAATTTTAACAATCCCTCTATCCCTAAGGTTCGCTATCTCTAATTTTAAATAAGGTCCGCTATCTCTAAGGTTCGCTATCACTAATTTCAAATAAGGTTCGCTATCTCTAATTTTAAATAAGGTTCACTATCTCTAATTTTAAATAAGGTTCGCTATCTTTAATTTCAAATAAGGTTCGCTATCTCTAATTTTAAATACGGTTCGCTATCACTGATTTCAAATAAGGTTCAATAGCGGGCCTTATTTGAAATTAGAGATAGCGGGTCTTATTTAAAATTAGAGATAATGGACCTTATTTTAGATTAGTGATAACGAACCTTAGGTATAGCGAACCCTAATCAAAATTAGTGATAGCGAACCTTAGAGATAGCGAACCTTAGTTTATTAGGGATAGCGAACCTTAAACAAAATTAGTGATAGCGAACCTTATAGGTATAACGGACCTTTATTGCAATTAGTGATAGCGAACCTTAGAGATAGCAAACCTTCAATAAATTAGTGATAGCGGACCTTATTCAAAATTAGTGATAGCGAACCTTATTTAAAATTAGTGATATCGAACCTTAGAACTAGCGAACCTTATTCTAAATTAGCGATATCGAACCTTAGAATAGCGGACCTTTTTTAGGTATAGCGAACCCGTTTCTTTATTAGAGATAGCGGGATTCTGATCTCCATAGACTTTTCACGTTAGTGATAGCGAACCTTAGAGATAGCGAACCTTAGAGATAGCGGTCCTTAGAAATAGCGGGATGTCACGCCCCGTGGTGCCAAAATGAGACCTATGACGTGACAATGTTACCTTTTGAGCATAACTTTTACCGATCGTGGACACGTTAAACGCCACTCGCATCCGGTTGAGTGGAACATCTCAGGGTATGCAATTTCACACCGCATAGTTGCTTGATTTTGACCCCGATTTTCAAATAGCAAAATATTCGTTCAATCATTAATTTCTATATTGTCCCCAGCATGTTTTATTCAAAGCATATCTAGGCCTATACAGCATATGAATTTAGCATCTTTTTGATCTTGCTGACAGATTTGCGTAAAAATTAACCTTCTTGCTTTTATTTTCAAATTTAACCCAGTTTGCTACAAAACAATTTTTCAACCCAATATAGCTGTAAGGTCAGTGTAACATTTTAGAGAGGGTGACAAGTGATTTACATATCAAATCAAATTTCCTTTTTTTAATTGTAATTTTTTTAATATTTCCATTACAATGTCATATTTTTCAAAATATTGGAGATTTTCTGAAGATTCATTTGCATGGTAACGGTTTTCGGTTAATTTTACCAAAGTAAAAAAATACAAATGCATATGTTTGTTTTTAAAGCGTTAATAAATTTACCATAAAGCAACCCACCCCCACCCCCCACACACACAAGAGTAAAATTCCATTTTCCTTCTTTTCCAGCCATTTTTGTACAAATTCCGAAATTACCGAAGATGTACCGTAAAAAGATTATTAATGCTCTGCTAAAATGTTATGTTACTAAAATATTTACCATGTGAACAAGATGCAAACACTGGCCAGAATCCTGAACCACAATTCGTTCCTTCAGCAGTCACTAAACTTGGTGTTTGTAGAATATTCGCCCCAGCAGAATCCTGCGTCCATGCTAATTTGGTTGCTAATGCAATCTGTGTAGAAGTATTAGGAGACATTGTCATCGCCAGGTCACAGTCATTAATTGGATAAACGACAGAGAGCAACGTAGATCCACTAATGATAGAACAAATCCAACGGCTTACAGCGGACTCTCCCGTGTTATACTGCAATAAAAGAAGAGGTTTATCATTCTAGAGTTTTAGTAACGGCACAAGATAACTACTAGACCATGCCATAGTCGATTTTTGATCAATAAAATTTTTTGATATAATCATGTTGAATGTATAATTCAGTTGAACTCGAAATTATACAGATGTTTATCACAAGTAAAGTATTCAACAAATAGTCATGAAAAATAAAAGAATATGTATATATATTATCGAGCATACATGTGTATATTGGCATACTGAGGGCTCACTTATTTAACCATTCTGATTTTGGGATCGCGAAACCCCGAGAAAAATGTCTATGTACTTTGAAGTTTGCGCAGGACTTTGCCCAGGGACTTTGTCACACTGCCAATCATATTCGCCATCTATTTGTTATCAATCCAATCTCGTATCGATTTGTAAGCGCTCTTTAGCAAAATTATAGTTCATTGAATTTACAAAACAGGCGAAAACAGTAACATTTTGCACTAGATTTGCAATATAAAGAGAATTGGCCATTTCTCATTCTAATGAGGCTAGTATATGGACAATATAAGTGTGCTCTTTCATTTAATGACATACAATTTGAACAATATTGTAAAGAACACTTGAGCTTTTGACTTGTAAAACATACATTTTGGTCAAAAATTGTGGTTGGATATGTCGTTTTCAGCAGATTTACCACATTCGCCTTACTATAAATATTAAATCGCGTTATCGGTTGACCTAATGAAAAAGGTCTTTTTAGGGGAAGTGTTAGCTTTCGTTTGATATAAAAGGAATCTGATTGGATGAAGGGAACACTTGAGGTTTTGAGACAAACCAATCACAGAGGCATATTTTCCATCTATTTTCCAAACTCACACAGCTCTTATAAAGAAAGCTGTGCACTCAACAGTCTAGTGTAGTGTTATTTATTTATTTATTATTTAACCTGGTGTGACCAATAAATGCACTGGCACTGTTCTCCCTTGGTTCTGCGGGCCCCTTCTATTGGGGTTTCACTATGAGTGTTTAGTCGTCGTATGGAAGTCGCATGTCTAGGGCCCTACCTGCGGCCTTGATGTTTTTGGTTGACATTGGGACCCAAATAAGGGTGACGGTATTTCGTTGTCGACAGCCATCATACTTAGCGACAGCCCGTCACCCATTTCATACTTTTTCCCCAATGATTTCACTCATTCTTCTGGCCCTACCCTCTATCGGGTGCTAATTTATAGTTTAAGCTTGTTAGATATCCATATTTCGCGGTTAGTGATTCTTTGTAGCCCTGCGGGGCGAACTAGTTGGATATCCATATTGCGCGGTTAGTTGTTCTTTGTAGCCTTGCGGGGCAAACTAGTTGGATTTCCATATTTCTCGGTTAGTGGTTCACGGTAGGCATGCGGCAAATATCCACATTTCACGGTTAGTGGTTCTTGGTAGGCCTGCAGGGCACTCTAGTTGGGATATCCATATTTCGCGGTTAGTGGTTTTAACGCCCCGTAACCACCCCAACCAGCCGCATACCTCATCCAGCTATTGTACTTATCAAAATACTAGTCTCTATATTCTATGGAGTACAGCTTAACTGATCATACTTTTCCTACATTCGACCTTGCATGATTTTTGAGTTGACACAGTCATGAAAATAACTATAGATACTTGACAAGACCATTAGTAGCCCAGTTCTGAACCTTTTCATTGATCATTCATAACAATAGGTATCTGATGGATCAGTGAAGATAAGAAGGGATTATAATATCCGTAACCTTGATATTATAGTACATCTCGAGGAAAAAGTGCAATGGACATGTTTTCATTTTATGTTTCAAATATCCCGCGCATGAAAATTGAGTATTTAACCCAAAATGTAAAATGGAACAATTTATTGGAAATCTGTTTTAACAGATTTTTTTGACATCTTTTTCTGCACTGTATTATACCTAAATTAAGAAATTTGATAAATATTCAAAGAAAATATAGGTCATCCAAAAATTGTGATTTTTACATTTTGGGGCAAAAAAGGAAAAATAAGCACAAATATCAAAATCTGTCTAACAGTTTTATTCATCAAGTCATAACAAACGGCCTACATGCTTAATTTCTAATAAAATATTGAAATTGTGAAAAATATAGGTATTTATTGATTTTCATGTTTTTTCTTGCAAATATGCTAATAATATGCAAATTATGAAATTGCAAAATAAAGTTTCTACATAGCATACATCTTTCAAGTATGATGTTCAAAATGACAGACATCAAAAAGAGATTCGATGAAATGTAAAGGTGTAGTAACAATTTTGGCATGGACTGTCTGGTTAGGCAAAGTACGGTAAGTTGAGCTGTACAATATTTATTAACGTTTCATAGCTGAACCCCATAGTTCAGCATAGGCTTTCATAGATTTGCATCACCAGGGCATTTCTGATATTTTTACCGATAAACATTTGCATCACATAATACATGCATCGCATTACATGATGTACACGAAGTATATGAGGCTAGATTGCGCTGTGTTCAGTTTTATAAGACGGATTTATTGGCATTATTATTTCCTCGTAATAATATCAAAAGAAAAATAAATTTATTCGAATTAAAATTCTTCCAGGGTTCGAACCCACAACATTTTGATCCATAGTCCATAGGCTACTACTATGCTACGAGTAGTCATCTGCCAGAAATGCGTTTGTTCATCATACATATTGATTACGGAATAAAGCGCATACACACGATATACTAGTACTTGTATTATATTACTAATAAATACGTATATAATCTCCGATCAATAATGAATCTTGCCTCCGACTATGCTGTTTTTAGAAGCAGGACTTGTGAAGCTATTACATATATACTTTAAATTTTAAAGTTTTTAGTTTTCATAATTGCAATCTGTTAATATGATATACACCAGGGTGTCAAATGAGAAAGCAAAGTCCAATTAACAAAATGTATATTTCAGAATAATCCAAAATTATCAAGTTATTGAACAGCAAGGATGAATATAACTGACGAGTTTCTTTTTGTGCCTGGTGTATGTATAGGTCTATAAGTATTGAATCATTTTTAATGTGAATAATTGCGAAACGCCGGCGCGCCGCGGCGGTAGAGTGCAATAGCGGATTTCAATAGATTTGAAGTGGTACTCTATTTCGGGTAAGTAAACCTCGGCCGCATTGCTATTCACTTATTCTTTTTCATTAACTTACCGTTATTTATTTTGTATTTTTAAACTTTGGGAAAACTCGACTGAGTTTTTTGATTAGCGCTGGCTCCTGACATAATCCCTGTTGAGGTCATCGCCTGGCGAGTCCATTCATATTTATTCAAACAAAGCGCCTACGGTGGTGTATTTTGTCTTGACCTGCAACCCACTTGGGCAAACAAAAGGGAACATTTTTGCAGCAGTCGCTTACACATGCCCTTCTTTTGATCGTCCAATATGTTTAAGCGACAAGACGCTATTGGTGCAGTAACCAATCAGTCGTTCGTGTTGAAGTAAATGTGAACTTGTCGTTGAAGTTGAAGTAAATTTTACAAACTTCATTTCGCAATGCTCTAATTATGGACCAAAGAGATTACACCCAAGAGTACCGACTCAATATTGCCCCGTGTGTAATACTATGGCAAATCCGCCATTTTGGTTTGGCAGAGTCGGTACTCTGAGGATCTACTTCATTGGGAGAAACACACTAAGACATAATATTCGTACTAAACTTACATTAATTTCTTTTGAGAAACACACGGTACGCCATTCTTCATTCATATTGGCTTGCAAAACACCAGCAAACCTAGACACACTTGTCTTTCCTGACAGTCGTAAATCATATTGGTTGTGTAATTCGCCGTCTGTAGTAAGAATGGTAACAGTCAGTAAAGATCTTAATGCGGTTGACGACATCACTCGATTTTACATGTATTTAGTAGGTCCTCCTCCTCGTGGCATCTTACCGAAACTTTTGAATTTTAAATCGCATAAAGCAGCCAATAATGACTCATTGAAGTGTAACCGCAATCTTCGTAAGTTTCTTACACCGTTTTCCCCTAAGATAATTATCAATTAGTTAAGAGCAAGACGACCATGCAATAGCTGCCCTATAGATATTTGATAATTAACAGAAATCTATATTGTATATATCTAAAAATGCAACACCTGGCAGCTATTGCAGATAGGATCTTCTTGCATTAACCTCTGTAGATACTATTATTTTCACTCACAACTTTTGCTTACCTGAACAAATAACAGCTACGGCCAATTTACTGCTGCACACTCTAGCCACAGGTCCGTCTCTCCAAGTCCAAGCAGAAAACGTACAATTCTCTATAGAATCTAACGAGCGATATATTTCTGTATGACACGATAAACGATTGATGAAATAGTCGTAGTTTTCCCGTGGTGTTTCTTTTTTAAACCCAACTAGAGCCGAGGAGAACCCAAGATGGCGACAGGCAACATCGGCATCTTCATGCGACCATCTCGAGGTACATATGCCACCCCATTTGGAAATACCGTCAAAAACTTCAACGATTCCTGTGTTGTTATCACTTTCTAATTCTCGATGTAAACGGAGAGTAAGTGACTGGTTCGCTGTGAGCAAGAAACATAGAAAATATTCACAATTGAGTATGTTGCTGTTCAGACCCCTATGCAATATCACTTCAATATTAAAGAGATCCAACGCTGTTGAATGAATACTAAATAATTAACCTCGCATGATTATGATTAATATTAATTTGGTAATAATCTCCCACACAGGCAGTATAGATTTCAAATTTCAGAGTTTGCATATGTGCGTCCTACAATATAGTTGAAATTATACCTAATGACTCGTACCTGGCAAGCAAAATAGGCCAACATCAGAAGTATGGTCGGATGGGCTGTCCTTAGCGTCGTCCCAGAAACCTCCGATATTGCAATCAAATAGTGACTCTTCATCTCCGTTGCACACAACAGTGCCTAGATAAACAGGTCCTGTGCCGACGCCAAAGGTTTTTGTTGTCGCATCTGGTGAAAGTGCTGCTGAAGAATAACCAAGCGATCGACAGGCAACTGAAGCTTCACGTGACGTCCATGTGTAACCCTTTATATTTCCCCATGGTCCACCGTTGCGACGGATTTCTAGCCTTCCCTCAACTTGAGTGGTTCCGTTAACGAGCCGGTATCCATACGTATGATTGCCTATATATGTATTGCAACGATAGACAAATGAACATTTATTAATTGTTGATTGTTGTCATATCAAATTCAATTCTTTAGGACTCTACTAATGTTCCAGCTTCCACAGACTGCCTCTGGACGATTCGATGTAACCAGTAAGTAGGAATGGGTTGATGGAGTAACGACTGCCTTCTAGTCACATCTAATTATATTTAATGTCCAAAACGTATTATTTTACTTTTTTTATTAATGGCATCTTTATAGAGGGTAGCCCAGATCAGTGAACAAAGCACTGCTTTCCACTGGGGCCCTCATTACATATTAAAATACACAGATATACAAAGTTATAAAAAAAAATATACAAATATTGAAAAATCAAATTTCCTTAGTCTTAAATTACAAAGCACTTAAAATACCTAGAAAAGCTGTATAAATTGCACTTGTAAATTGCATGCATATCAATAAAATAAAGCAATAAGCAACGCAGCTGCCACAAATACGCCTATAGCTCCAGAACCAAATATCTGCTCCCACAATAACCCAACATAAAAAGGAAGGACGATCCACCCACGCGCACTCTGATGCCCAATCTATCCAACTTGGTTCAACATCAACAACAAAGTAGTGCCTCGGTAGTAAAAATACCCGAACTCAAAAGCTGCAGCTATCCGTATGGAATCGAAGCAAGCGTGACTTAGACAACAGCGGGCCCAACGCACCACGGCGCCGGCACAACAACTATTGATCGATGTTAACTGCAACCTTCAACCCAGGCACCCCTCCCCAAAAGCACCACTACGCTGTCAACATTGAACGACATCTGACAAATGGGGCACCAAAACACGCGCAAATAAACCCCCCCCCCTCTCCACGCCGAATCATTCCAAAAACAACTACTAGTTCCGAAGCCACATGCGCATCCATAACAGCTGCGTCACTTCCTGTGCAGACTATGTACATTGGATCACAATTTAAAATTAAATGAGCATAAAATGTAGGTACAACAAAATTGATAAAATTGCATTTATATATAAATAGATTGCAAGAGTACAATGATAAAAATATATTTATTACAAAAACTTAGCACCGCAAGATCCAAATGTTAAGTACAAAATAAACCTGGGTGTGATTCACTGCAGAAGCCATCGGACATCCCACAATTGCGCAAAGACACAGTAGGCGCCGCATATGACCGACTCAAAACGTAGAGTGCTACCATTGACTTTCTCAGTGAAATTAGGCTAAAGCCTATTAAATTAA
Source organism: Amphiura filiformis (assembly GCF_039555335.1). Lineage (NCBI taxonomy): Eukaryota > Metazoa > Echinodermata > Ophiuroidea > Amphilepidida > Amphiuridae > Amphiura > Amphiura filiformis. The sequence continues at coordinate 8,348,542 of NC_092629.1, forward strand.
ACAAGAGCACTAACCATCAAAATTACCATCAAAATCTTACTTAAAACCAAAATGTGACTTAGAACTATTTAAATAAATACAAAGAAATGCAAATGTAATTGGCTCCACCAATAAAGCTAGTATCGTTGAAGGGTGTGGTAAGGTGAATTTATACCCAGTCACTGAGTGACGTGACATGCAAATAACTTTAACATATAGAACAATAAAAACATTTCTACATGTACCATTTTTTTCTGTTTTTGTGTCTTTTATGTATTATTTTATTTCCACATGATTTTAGGGACCGTTCACAAACACTTGTAAGGGGGCCTGATGCAAAAAAGATTTCATCGCGAAAATTTTTCAGGGGCCTCCTTTACAGACCTCAAAATTTCAGGCCCCCCCTTTTGACATGAAAATTATGGGTCAACCCCATAGAAAATCATATAAACTTAATTTTCCCAGGAAAATTTGTGGTCATTTTTTTCTTTTTTTTTCTTAGGAGGGTCAAAAAATTTCAGGGCCCCCTTTTTGCATCAGGCCACCCCTAACAAGTGTTTGTGAACGGTCCCTTATTATGAGTCTTGTTTGTATGAATGATACTGCTTTGCTCTTTACTCGGTATTTTATCTTTGCATCCAAAAAAGGTAAAACTGTAAGCCTACAGAAAAGGAAACGGTGATCCCCCTAAAATGTGAAGCAAAACTTGTTTCACACTTCAAACAAAATATGAAAGAAAAACTTGAAATAGACCAAGGATCACGACCTACGACCTGTTCCGAGGCAGGGCCAAGAAAAGCCGCTGTAAGCCTGGCCTAACAGGCGTGCGTAGACTACGGCTATAGAAGACTAATTTCGAGAAATGAAAATTTTACCGAAGCCTGAGGCTAATCCTACAGGCCTAGCCCTCGACGCTATGGTAGCCGTGCTTCGGGAAAATAGTTTTCAGTTAAGGGAACTGGAATGAGCGTTTTGAGCGTTTCGACAGCATTTTTTGTGGGACATGAGCATTAAAGAACATAATGGTATGACGTTTATACTATATTGACAACAACAGAATTAGTATGGAGTACGGTGGCCGAGTGGTTAAATCGAATTGCATTCTGAATACGAAGAATTTCTTTCCCATAAAAAAAAAATTTCATTTTATGAAATTCACGATATAATACAAATTTTATGACAAATTATTAAAATTTGATATTTTTCACATTTTGGAGATATAACAGTCCTCGAAGTAAATTTTATAAATTTAATGATATAGTCTTAAAGTGTATGTAGCTGGGAGGAAAAGTCGACGATCAATTGAAAATTTTGACCTTTCATATTGAAGATATTGATTTTTTTCCCCAAAAGACCTTTTTTTTAGTGTTTTAGGAAAAAATCCATATCTTCAATACGAAAGGTCAACATTTTCAATTGATCGTCGGCTTTTCATCCCACCTACATACACTTTAGGTAGAAATCATCAGATTTATCAAGTTTACTTCTAGTACTGTTAAATATCAAAAATATCAATTTTTAATGATTTGCCATAAAATGTGTACTACATTGCGAATTTCAAAAAATCCAAATTATTTGATATCAGAAGGCCCTTCTTCGTATTCAGAATGCAATTCGATATGTCTGATGTGCTCTAATGTCCCACAATAAATACTCTCCAAACGTTCATACCCCTTCCCTTAAGCGTTACGAACTCTTACGAATTCTTAAGCCTTAATGTTTGACACCCCATCTGCTAAGCCACCCGTCGAGAAATTCGCCCTATAAGACTACTGTCGTCTTTTCAATATCTTAGCTTCAAATTGTACAATTTCATGAAAATTAACGCTTTTTATGTTAAATGACACTCTTATCTTTTATGTGGACTCTCATTTCGATACTAATAGCACATTTGATCTGCTTTTAATCGTAAGGTAAAATCATCGCAGGAGATAAAGGAAGGCGCTCACTGACTCCAGGATTGCAAATCAGCCATTTTGTCTGTTATATGAATATATAATTTAATAAAATAATGCTGCTGCCACCATCGATATATGTAAAATAAACAGCGTATTTTAATCTAGACCAATGTATCAAGATGGCGGTCAAGTCCTTCTCTAATTCTGTGGTTCCCACAAGAACTTAGTGGTCCAAGGGCTCCGTTAAGAGCTGATAGAATGTGGGGTTTTCTCAAGTTCTTTTGCCCAATTTTAATATAAATATGAAATGAATTTCGCTCAAACTCCTCAAGGGGATTTGAACTCTACCCAATATTCAAGTAATTCTTTTACACTGGTCTGGACCGTGTCGATTTGGACACACTTTTATTATCGTGGATTATGTTTTGCCATAAAATGTTGAGCTTCTGTAACACATTATGAATAAATCTAGATGTTCTGTTAACTATTTAAGAAGCATTATGCACTGTGTGTGCACTGCTTGGCCTCGCGAATACAAATCATTGATTACACAGACGTGACTAAAACAAGGTTGTAAAAATTTGTCATGTGCAAAGGGAACCAAGCGATTTTTGACCGGCCGAGAGGGGGCAAGCGGGGCGCGCCGGGAACCATGGATGCAGGTTTTGGGGTATTGGGGTTTAGTAGCTCCTCACACTCGCGATCACCAGTAAGCGTTCCCGTCAGATTGTAATGGTGACATGTATAGCTGTATTACTGCTGAAGCCCACTAACATTTCCCAATCTGACCTATTTCTTAGACCAAGTAAGCCCTACTCCTCGTGCCAAAATACAGATACAAATAAATAAAAACAAGAAACCCATAATGATTTATTGAAGTGTAAGAGTAACCGCAATCTTCCTGGTGAGTTCCTCACACCATTTTGTCAAAGATATTAATTCAGAATTCATGCAAGAAAACCTGTAATAGCTGCTCTTTAATATAGTCAGTTTGATCATTATCTGCATTCTATATTGTACACATTTAAAAAGTATCACCTGACAGCTATTGCAGATAAAGTCTTCTTGTACTAACTTTTCGATATATAATTTTAGTCTCGATTTTAGCTTACCTGAACAAGTAATAGCTACGGCCGATTCACATGATCTAGCCACATGCGCGTCTCTCCAAGTAGAAAAAATACACTTCTCTATAGAATCCAACGAGCGATATTTGTCTTCATTGCACGATAAATGTCTAATGAAGTAGTCGTAGTTTTCCCGGGGTGGGTCTGTATCAATCGCCACTAGAGCCGAGGAGAACCCAAGATGGCGACAGGCAACATAGGCATCTTTATATGACCAACTCGAGCTACATATGCCACCCCATTTGGAAATACCGTCAAAAACTTCAACGATTCCGGTGTTGTTATCACTTCCTAATTCTCGATGTAAACGGAGAGTAAGTGATTGGTTCGCTGTAAGAAAGAGCACGGAAATTATTCACCACTGTGTATCTTTTGTTCAATAGATGGTCCAAAAACTCTGAGCATGTCAAACCACTATGGTATATTGAATTCACTCCATAGTAAAACAAGGTGATCAAATGCTATTGAATTAGCAATAACCAGGGCACATTGAGTATGTGAATAGAGAGATTGCGAAATTTACGTGAAACGTGATACAGGAACGCCAACGGCAAGCTTCATTAATCGAATTGGTCGACCGTGGAATTACCGTAAGGCGATTACGTTGCGTTTGGAAGCAAAAATGACGTTCCATAATGACAAAAAAACGCATTATAAAATGCAGAAAAATGTTACGTTTGTCGTGTTATGAAGCAAATCAAAGTATCCTAATAGAACAAGTAGAGTCCGACATGTAATAATATCCATTTTGGGGGTTACAATTTGACTTAGTATAGACAAGAAGAAGTGGATAAATTTCGATTTTTTTTTCGACGCGAATTCGAACGCGCAGATTGCCTATTTGCCTATTCAATTGTGTGTGGAAAATGCAATTGCGTTAATATGTAGTCTCGGGTCAGACTGTATGCGGCTATCACAAACATACTAGGAACGACGACTGGCTGTGTAGGAGACTAGTTTGGATGTGAACGGCACTATGACGTTCTACCGCACAATGTCGTAATACGTAACCCGTATGGCGTTAGCAGTGAACGCCTCTTCGCAATCTCTCTAGTAAGCTTTAGAAGACTTCAAAATAACATGTCACTAAGCAGGTCATAGGTGCTGGCCTTGTCCTATTGTATTTGTTCATTTGTGTATGGAGAGCTTCTTTATGGGGCAATACTCCATCGGTTTCAGGGCGCAGTTCATTGAACTCAACGGGCTGTTATTTGAAGTGCTTTTATATTATTGCAAAACGGATCGTGGCGAAAGCTAATAAATAATTCATACCAGGGATTAATTAATCCAGGGGTGCGGACATTTCATTATTCGCAAACCACCTTGATTCGATATAGGTTTACGTTGTAAATGAACATGTGAGTAAGAGTGTCAAGGGGTTGGTTCCCTGGTTCAAACGCAAAGGCTTATAGGATATACCGAAAAGTTGAATGAAGGCTAAATAAGTTCTTACCATACATGCAATATGTACAACAGTTAGATACCACAGTAAAAATGGAGGTGCTGTCCTATAAGAAATTCGAATTATACCTAATGACTCGTACCTGGCAAGCAAAACAGGCCAACATCAGAAACATGGTCGGATGGGTTGTCCTTAGCGTCGTCCCAAAAACCATCGATCTCACAATCAAATAAAGAATCTTCATTACCATCATCACACTCGACAACGCCTAGATAAACAGGTCCTGTGCCGACTCCAAATGTCTTTGTTGTCGCATCTGGTGAAAGTACTGCAGAAGAAAAACCAAGCGATCGACAGGCAACTGAAGCTTCTTTTGACGTCCATGTGTAACCGCTAACAGTCCCCCATGGTCCACCGTTGCGACGGATTTCGAATCTTCCCTCAAACTTAGTGTCACCGTTAACGAGACGATATTCATACGTGTGATTGCCTATGTATGTATTATATCAAAATAGAAATGAACATAATTTTATTTGTTATCCAAAATTCGTTATAATTGAAGAACGAATTAAAAAGACTAGTTTGCGTCTGACGTCAGGGCAAAAGCGCGGCATGATTGGTTGCTGACCTGCGCAGTACGGCATTTTTGGTGTGGTTGACAGGACGTCATACGCAAACTAGTCTTTTAATTCAGTCTTCAATTATATGAGTTTGGCAGACTGCCAAATATCGATAAGCTTCTTTATTAAATTCATTTTAAGTATGAATTCCCTTGAATTGACGAACACGGGATCAGACTGCGCGCAACTGCACCCTTAACTAGCCCTGTGCAGCCCTCATTCGCGCGCTTTAATCACGCTGGATTGCATATAAATACTTGAAATACTGTCTTCTGCCGGTACTCCAGCTCTACAGCGCAATCACTTATTTGCTAATTCAAGATAATCCATGCGTAACATGAATTTACGAATCGATATTTGGCAGTCTGCCAAACTTGTGAATGAATTGTCAATGACAGATTCAGAGTCAGAAGAATATTAAAGATACACATTCTACATCGTGCATGAATACTAGTCTTTGTCAGTGACGACTCACTATCCCTCCCGACAATCCTTGTCAAGTGGGGAGGGATCGGCGAAGCCGCGACAGCGAGTCGCGGAGCGACGAGCAGCGAGTCACGAAGCGACGAGATCGAGCCGGTCGAGCCGGGCTCCCTGTTGCGGCGGCGCTATTTTACAACTGGGTATTTTTAATGATACAATATTTATGTGGGAAAATAACCAACAGGCCTTTCAGAAAGGCTTCATAAATACATTAAGGTTAGCGACTATTTTAAACTGTTGCGATTTGGTAGTTCAAAGCATCTTGTGAATGGTAGTGAGCTTTGAGCATTGATCATTTCATCACAGATATACTTTTATAGGTCCTGTGGTTCTTGAGTTATGTTGTAAAGAGGGCTGAAACCACAACACTTTTGTAAAAGGTACGTAACTCATTAACAACAATAAATCAAGCAAGTTTTCAAAGTGATTTGTAGAATGAACTTTTGCAAAATATCAAAGTGTCGTTTTTCAATAAAATATTGATTTAGATAATGAAAATCGATAGTTTGGCTGCTTCCATCCATTTAGATGAGAAAGCATGCTCCGATCAGTCCAAGATAGCTATGTCAATATTCTCATAGCTTTTGAAAGAATTCTAATCATAAATTTCCACTAGTGATAGTAGACAAGATAGCGATACGGTGTAGCAACATCAAGTGTATTATTTTGATAAAACAACCGAGTTTTACTCCTTCGTATGCGCCCTCCTTTCCGGAAAATCATGATTTGAGTTTTATTGATATTTACCTGGAGTGACACGATGTGTTTTATGAGTTCACCAATTATATCAACCATGATAATAATAAAATGACACTTATTAAGCGCCTTATCAAACAGGTCAAAGCGCTGTACAAGAAATGATTTAATGCTACTATCTTAATCTAAAATCTTACGCTACCATCTTACGTTACCATGGTTACAATCATAAAACACTCATACAGTGAAGCAAAATATACATTATTAAAAACATAACGAGAAAACCAGAAAACTACGCAAGGCGGAGAACTCAGTATTTTGGAAATAGGTGGAATTTGATAGATTGCTTGAAACATTGGTGAATTGACGAATTGACGAATATGAGCAGGAAGATGGTTCCAGAGACGCGGAGCAGCTGCATGGAAAGCTTTGTCACCAGCAGCCCGGCTGGCAGTCTAGATTAATAGGTAAATTTTCACGGGAAAATTTTCTGGACACGTGACCAATGCGTATCAATGTGAGTGTAACCTCGAGCCTGATCTCTGACCCCCGGCGGTGACCTCGCTATTCAAGTCTTAGTAATTTTGAATTGGAATAGTATTTTTGACCGCAATTTTGATAGAAATTTGTGCATTGCAAATTTATTAAATTTCATGTTATCTTAATTTCTTCACAATATCATCAAAACGTAATTTCAAAAATATCTATCTACGGAAAAAAATATTTATCTACGGAAACTCTTACCATAATATTATTAACTTGCGACAAGTAACTTATTTTGCATCGAAGGATGAATTCTTCCTATTCAAATACATTGGAAGAACACCCGCTGTGCTCGGGGTCACATTCCATAATGCTAATATGTCTGCGCCCATGGGTGTCACGTGTCCAGAAAATTTTCCCGTGAAAATTTACCTATTAATTCTGACTGGCTGGTACGAGGGATGTTGAGAAGATGTGCGTCGTCACCTGATCTTAAGTTAGATCTGCGCGGGAGGTACTGCATAAGGGGCCGGCCAAGTAAGCTGCAAGATGTTTGTTGAAGCTTTTAAAGCGAATAACATGAGTTTAAATATAATCCGGGCATTAACTGGTAACCAGTGGAGCTCTCTGAGTAGTGGCGCGGATGGTTCCCTTCTGTTGGATCTGAAGACAATTCTTGCCGCCTTGTTCTGTAAAGTTTGCAACTTCTTTATGTCTTTCGCTGAGATGCCATAGAGTGATGAGTTTGCTTAATCTAATGATGGCAATATCACGTTGTCATCATATTATCATGATGGTAATATCACGTGCCTAATTTCAAAAGTTCTGAGATAACAGACTTGAATTGGACTAAGAAGACAACCAGTGTGGTACATGCGGGGGTATATGCTTTGACATGCTTAAGTTTGTCAAATCGTTCTTCATTTTCCCTCTGATTATTAACATTATATATATTACTTAATTTGAACAAACTCATTTGAGTTAGAACTAGCTCTAGTTCCTCGGCTAGGATCGAGGCGCGTAGCGCCGAGACGTGCAGCGAGGCGCGCAGCGCCGAGAAGCGAGGCGCGCAGCGCTGTGTGGATTTTGTAATGTCAGAGAGGGGTTGTCATGGTCTCATACAGGCACTGAACCCTAGGACTGGTGGATTTTGTAATGTCAGAGAGGGGTTGTCATGGTCTCATACAGGCACTGAACAAGTGCTAATTTGAGTATGAGTCAATTAAGGTTAAATGCAATTGATTTTCAAGGCTTGGTTCCAGAGGGGCGTAAGTTAATAATGGAAACAGCCATGCAGAAAAGAATGAACTCACGCGTACAATAGTGTATCAATCTGAACTAGGGCCACGGACAAACCGCGGCTCGTGAGTCATCCTATGTGTTGCAGGGATAGGAAGGGGGCGACCATGATAGGACCATATGGGCTGATGGGGGGTGATTGTGGGCAGCCGTTTTCGGCAATTTTCCTTTGGATTTTCTAAATTTTCAATTTTTAAAATTATCCTGGATGATATCTGTCGTGAAATAAATCAATGCTTCTATAGGCTATAATAGGCCTAGTATGCTTATTTATACCCTGATTATGCAATATATAGGCCTACAACAATAACTACAACAACAAAACCAACAACCAATATTTTGTTAATCTAATTTGTAAAAATATATTCATAGGCCGCGCCTATTAGACTAGTATAGCCTAAAAATTCCTGAATTATATAATGAAAAAAAAACGGGCAAAAACAATCAATCGCTGCAGTCATAAAGAAAGAAACGAACAAGAAAAAAGAACAAAGTGAGAGAAAAATAAAATAAAATAGATGGAATGGACCACATAGGGACTCGAACACGTACCAAAGTTTTCCAGCTCAAAACTATAGTATTACAGAGTCGAACGTAAGTTCGGCGCGCTAACCGATTGAGCTACTGAGTGACCTGTGAAATCGATTGATTTCAAACTGACTATTATGGAATAGTGCATACCAGGCTCTTATGATAAACAATCTCATCACCGCTGTAAATGTCGGAGGTATCGATGGCGAAAAACCTCGATTTTTGCAAAAGTCGCTTAAATTTGGAGTGAAATTCAAATGGTAAAGGAATCGACATACTTCGGAGAAATAATGTAGGCCGTTAGAAATCAAAATTAACGTTCCACAATCCAGATATCGATAATGTAACATAACAGTGTTTTGTGGTACAAGATTCTCGAAAATTGTTCCCAAAAACGGGCTAATAAAATTTAATCGGTACTGTATTGTGTTCTTCCCCATGGCAACATTATTTCTTTGGTCGATTTGTAGTACAATACAAAAAAGGAGAAAACAATCACTCGGCGTGGTTTTATACGGAGCGAATATTTGAAAAAACTGCATGGAACGTGTTTTTGATCTTGTGAACATGGTGCGTAAAAATGATTTAAACGAAGGATTTTCAAACGGATTCTAAAAATTTGTATAAACACACAAAAATAATGTTAAGATACATCCATGCACCAACATTTGACTCACTGCGATATTTGATTGCTGAGAAAATGCGGTTTTAGGGAACAACTTTATACGTCTTTTATACGTTTTTTATATGTTTCTTCGTGTAACCTTAAACAGTCAATCATTCAGCTTGTCATCGTCATCTATTCTTTGGGGGAATCAGTAAAGCGAACAATCAATCTATCAGTGATAAGGCCGTTACCCATTTGAAATAGGTATACTGCTGCGAGTGTTTTTAAAAGGTAACCTATAACTTCGGGAGAGAATACTTTGTGGTAGGGTATTCTAAAGCTTTTATATATTAATATCCTTAACTCAAGAACTACACAAATTATGGGCTTCCTTTTTTTCTTAGTAGTTAAATGGCTAAAACTGGAGGCACCATCCCATACGCCTTAAAGACAGGGGCGTAGAAAGAGCTCATGGACAAGGAGCAGTACGGGACCACTTTAATTTATCCTTTATTTTCCCTTATTTTGTTTTCGCTTTTACTCGGGCTCCTGTACCCTCGGGCCCTGGACTTCGTCCACCCTGTCCACCTGCTTGCTAAGCCCCAGCTTAAAGACTAAAGAGTACTTACCCCATTCAATACTGTCACACACCATGATGAGACAACAACATATCCATACAAAAATTGACTGAAAGTTTCGGCCAACTGGAGCCAAAATTCTGTCACGTCTAGCCGCCATAATAAAGAATATCTAAGTGTTGTGGATGATGATTTAAATCAGGTCATACGGCTTTCTTCCCAAGAGGTCTTGTAATTAATTTGACTTGTCGAATCAATGTGAGTCGTACACATTATAACGCAATTACCCAGGCGCGGGGAAGTTGCCAAAATACCGTACTAGGTCGCTGGCGTTATCATTTAGCCAATGAGATGTCTGGATTACCTATTAGTAATGAAATTAATGTTTATGAGGTATAATAATATACGATATCATAAAGATCACTGCATACACGCTACCTCATAAATATTCATCAGGTAATCCGGAAATCTTATTGGTTAATAAGCCAACGTTGGAGTAAGGTATTTTGACTACTTCCCCGCGCGTGTGCAATAGACCTTTTCAAACTGACTTTAAACGATTCTTTTCGATTAAGCATGAAAAAATTGACCCAAAATGCGCGCAGAAAAAAGTTGCCTCTTCAACATCATGTACAGTGCGAAGTTCCACTTTCCACTATGGATAAGAGAGGTACTTTTACCAAGGATTCAATAGGATAAGCAATCAAGCGTGTGGTGGCATGGCTTGTATAAGAGATTGACTTGTGGAAGAGGTAATGCATATTTTGTCGTCATTTTAAAAAAATGGCGAAAAATGACGAGCATTTGGTCGTTTCTTTCCATTACTATCATATTGTGAAAAACCAAGAAGCTGAGTTGCTGAAATATGCTAGGCAAATATTGATGCCCCTGTGTTGTCATTTGGCTAAATAAACTGCATTTTTTTCTGAAAAGAGTACCGTACAATGATTTATGACATTTATGTCCGCCAATTGAAACTCTTAGCTTACTGAAAAATACCCCTCACTTGAGAGTTTTTAGCCTGATATGCCCGTATGTGATTGGTTTATTCAATGTCCATGTGAACTCATTTCCGAGCAATTTCCGATGATATCCGAATGATGTTTGAAACTTCCACACCCCTACTACTTATGGAGTGTTCAAAGAATTAGAATAATATAAATCTATATTGATTGAACAGAAGTCCTCCAAGAAAATCAGGTAAGCAAAACATTAAACTTATTTACCATGCCGGCCGGTACATAAAATGTTATTTATGGAGTGTTAAAAGAAAATTAGAATAATATAAATTTATATTGATTGAACAGAAGACCTCCAATAAAATCAGGTAAGCAAAACATTAAACTTATTTACCATACCAGCCGGTACGCTAACCGGTACCTGTGTGTTTTAAAGCCATAACATTTTCTGGGGAAAACGCCCGGGAGGACGCCCTCAAAATTCTTTTGAATTCTGGTTTTTACACAATTGTAATGTACTGTAGTCAATAAAGATACTCTGCAAAAATTAAGACTTTAGGTGCTGTAGTTTTGTCAAAATCCTAGATTTTGAATAAAACGCAGGAACCGACGTTTTATTATTACGATGGAAATATTAGTCGAACATGTATGCACAGTACGTACACGGCGTGCGGGATACACATACACACACCCCCAGAGGATCGTACCGTATTATAACCGCGGGAGTAACATGCATTGGCGCTAGTAGCAAATAGCTGCAAATTCCAATTGTCTATGCTTTACCTCAATTCTTTGGCCCAAAATTAAAAAGGGACATATCTGACATTAAAAGCTAACATTTTATGGAAAATAAATACTAATCTATTTTTACAGAAATGTTATAATATGGCTTTAACTTTGGTTTACCTTTACTGTGGTATGAAACATAATGGTACTACTACTAATGAGACCCATTGATTGATAAAAACAAAACAGTAATCAGTGGTTTGATCACAACAAAAACAAGAAACTTGAGTTACAAGAGACTTTTGTTAACATTTCAGTGACATTAATCACGTCATGATCACGTATTGATATTAAAAGTTATTGATTGTATTATGTGAAAGTGATGTAATGGGACTCAACAACTAAGCACGTTTTTGAGACATTGCCCTTCAATTACTAGGCCAGTGAAACATAATGATACTACTACTAATGAGACCCATTGTATCAGCCTTGATTGATAAAAACAAAACAGTAATCAGTGGTTTGATCACAACAAAAACAAGAAACTTGAGTTACAAGAGACTTTAGTTAACATTTCAGTGACACTAATCACGTCATGATATACGTAGTTGGACGGAGAAGTGTCATATAAAATATTAATCTGATAATGCCTTTTGTTTTTATAAAAAATAACACATTTTAGATGGAATGGCCGTTTTACTTATAAATAGCACGATCGTTTGGAGAAGGTCTGAAGCAAGTAATGAAGACACTCGTTTCAAATAATTGAGTTTCGGCTTTGGTTTTGGTTTTGGTCACGTGTTTTCCTATTATCCTGCCTAAGCTCTTGACGGACATCATTATCGATATCTTTGTACCCTTTGTTAGAAACTTAAAACTTGTAGCAAGCCATTTTGGTTTTAATTTCAATTTCTTACATAATTGTGTGAACGCATAATCGCTTGGTTTGAAGTTCTAAGTATACAAAATCTAAGTATGCAAAAGAAATTTTTAAATTTCGCAGTGCAGTATGCACGAGCGGAGAAATCCAACATATCAATCTACATTTAAAAGCGTGGTTTAGAAAAAAACAATAAGCCTATACTAATTTCTCTGTGAAAAGGTATAGACCATCAAAATATTTGCTCTCCAGATTACAAAAGAATTGACACTCAAGTGATATAATAAACATCTATTCATGTGCTATTTGACTTTTATTCAAATTGGTAACTCGAAAGAAATGAGAAGTGAGAGAGAAGAGAAAGGGGAAAGAGGAGTGTGTGTGTGTGGGGGGGGGGTAAGGGAGGGAGAAACAGAATTAGATGGGGAGAGCATTGGAAGTGGAAAGGGGAGAAGCGCTCGAGAGTGGAATAGTGTGTAAGGGGGAGGGTATATCGAGTGGAGGGGGAGGCGGGGAGAAGGAGACAATTGGGAGACGGAAGAGGAGGTTATATAGGTTGGGGGAGAGGGGGGTCTAGGTAAGAGGTATGGGTTGTGCTTACCGAGGACAATAAACTAATTCATAATCAAATCATCTCCATCATCATGCATCGCTTATGTTTCATACAAACAAACAATTTTAATGTATATTTGTATATATTGTTTCACAATTTTTAAACATTTTTTACAATTCGCCCTTTTTCTTTAATATTTTTTGCCGAACCTGTTTTATTCTACTGCCCTTACCTTTTTCCCGCCCCACTGTTATCCGGGGGGGGGCACATTCCCCCAAAACCCCCACCACAATAGACGCGCATGATTTCTAGGTCTCGGGCCGTAGAACTTGCGGTGTAATTATACGGTGTCTCTGTAGTAAGACCAATTCAAATTTGATAGAGCATCAAATACCGCCCGCGGCGATAGATATCCGATAATAATTATGCTTAGTACAATAGGGTGGTGGGGGACGGGCGCGTCGCACCACCTCCACCTACTCCACCAAGCACAGGCTTACCCTCCTGGCAAAAGTCCCAGCTACGCCACTGAGAATATCCAAGTGATGGGTGATAACTTAGGGGTGGTGCAATAATTAGGTGTACCCCCGGGTGAATTCTCGGCCCAAAATCGCTTGCCCCTCCCCCCTTGGCCGTGCCAAAAAAAATTTGCCCCCCCCCCTTTTGACGTGCCAAAAAATCTTTGCCCCCCCCTTACACATGCAAGATTTTGGGGAACCAGAATTTAAAACCTTAAATTGTCTTATCATATGTGACCGTACAGCACGAATGAGCCGTAAATGTCCTCAATTGTATTCCGAGTTACAGTGTAAAATGGGCATGAAGGTCGTATTCATTGGTACCTCAATTTGGTGCTACGTGTACCTCATTTAATGAGATACACGTAGCACCAAATTGAAATACCTATGAATATGACCTTCATGCCCATTTTACACTGTAACTCGGAATACAATTGAGGACATTTACGGCTCATTCGTGCTGTACGGTCACATATAATGCGAGCGCAGCGAGCAGGAAATTTTGCATATTTGAATGTGTTCCTAACGTTTTCCTATGCCTTTTTAGGGCGTAATGAAGAAACGGTACCCAAAATATCTGTGCCAAAAATTGCTTGCCCCCCTTTCGACCTGCCAAAAATCGCTTGACCCCCTTTTGACCTGCCAAAAATGCTTGCCCCCCCTTCTGGCCTGCCAAAAATCTTTGCCCCCCTATAATTCACCCCCGGGGTACACATAATTATTGCACCACCCCTTAGGTCACAGAATGGTTTGCCCCACCCAAGTCTTTGTCTAAGTCTAGGCCAATCAATTTGACTCATACACGCTTCATGCGCAGATCTTAGATGAAACAAACAAAGAGAAAATAGGAAACATAATAGAGGAATCCAAATACACGCATTCCTACACCTGACTAGCAGCCTTTAGTTGGGTCCCCGTCGGCTACAATGCATCCAAAATGTGAAATGATTCGGCCTTGGCGGAAACTTTAAACTGCATTCCATCACCCGTTTTACACCTTCCGCGAAAACACAGGTCGACAAAAGAAGTTTACAACACAATACAGTTCCAACAGCAAATAAAAGCCGCCTTAAACCATAGAGAAGGTCGAGGAGGGTTAATAGAATAATACAATAGAGATAATTCCGCAGGTAATCCCGTCGCATCTATTCATAGATGTACAAATGGATGAACAAAAGGACTATGTATGAATAGATACGACAGGATTACCTCTATTGTATATTATTATTCTATTAACCCTCCTCGTCTTTGCATCTTCTCTAGGTGTTAGGCGGCTTTTATTTGCACAATCGGGTGCTCAAAACCCCAGGTTGGTGCTACCGGGTAACCAAAGATGGCCGACCAAATCCTGACCATGACTTGGCTCGTTGGATTCGTCTATAGTACTACTTCTAATGAGACCCATTGTATATCCTTAATTAGTCTTAATCAATAATAATAATCAGTGGTTTAATCAAAACAAAAACAGGAAGCTTGGTTAGGGTTGTTTGGAAAAACAACTTTTTTCTCTGATCGACTTACTGCTGCGATGAACGCAGTAGATTTCACAAAATTCCTACTTATTCGCTAACTCTTACTGCATTACTCTATCTGGGGAAATAAATAGAAACAATCCGGAAATTTGTCATTTATATACTTTGTTTGGAGCCTCTAAAACATTAACAGACAGCAGGTAGTCTCAAATTGATTACCATTATTTGTTGCTAAGAACAGGTACGTAATTAAATATTGATGGTTTTTGAGTTGCTACATTAAGGGGTAGGGTAGCATTTTGGAGCATTTCTCTAGTTTTACTTAGTAAATTTTTACAATTCTGGCTCAATATTTGTTGGTTTGAGGTTTCGAACCGTACCGGGTCTCAACCTCGAACCATAGACTGTAGTGTAGATAGAAGGGACAGTCCGTTCTGGAACCATTTAGCATCTCACCAGTCATGAACAACACGCCCATTATTTTTGGTAATATTTTGTTTCTCACCCTTTTACTTTTTATATTAAATCAAGATGGCCTTAACACTCTGAATATACTCTATAAATCATCGATTGATATAATTTTGAATCCGTGGAAAGGTTTGAAAATGAGGGAGTTTCGCAAAATTCCTATATTTTAAGAACGGTATGGTCAATTGTCAAAATTCAAAAAGTATATGATAGCTGATTTACTCCTTAACCACACGAAATATTTAGTTATGTTTATTTGTGGCGTTAAAATACCCGAACAGTCAAGTTTCCGACGATACAGTTCTTTCAAGGACACCCTGTACTCTCATGTTGCCGTATATTTACACCCCGAGTTCTACGGCCCCGAGACCTAGAAATCATGCGCGTATATTGAGAGGGGCTTTGTTTGTTTGTATGAAACATAAACGATGCATGATGATGGAGATGATATGATTATGAATTAGTTTATTGTCCCCGGTAAGCATAACCCGTACCTCTTTACCTAGGCTCCCCAACCCCACCTATATAGCCTCCTCTCCCTTCTCCCAAGTGTCTCATTCTCCCCCCCCCCCCTCCTCGCCTGCCCCTACATTCGATATATCCTCTACCCTAAACACTATCCCACTCCACTCTCGAGATCTCCTCTCCCCCTTCCTTCCCTTTCAACTTCCAATGCTCTCTCCCATATGTTTCTCTGTTTCCTTCTCTCTCTTCTTATTTCTTCGAGCAATAAATAAATTGAATAAAAATCAACTAGTAATATAGCTTCAATCTTCAATCGATCCTCGTGTATGCGATATGCATATGAATAGACACTCGAGTAGGCTTCAAGTGTCTATTCTTTTATAATCGCGGTTGAAATGTTTCGATGGTCTATATCATTTTGTTCACAGGGAAATAATCTAAGGCTTATTTGGAAATCGAACCCACGCTTTCAAATGTAGATTGACTTGTTCGACTTCTCTGCTCGTGAATATTGCACTACGAAATGTAAAAACTTCTTTTGTATACTTTGATCAAGGTATCTTCAAACCTGATACTCTGCGGTTTTCGAAAACAGAAAATGCTTTCTACAGATGTTAAGTTTGCAGACAAAGATATCGATAATAAAATCAGTCAAGAGCTTAGGCAGGATAATAGGAAACCACGTGACCAAAACCAAAACTCAATATTTGAAACGACCTAATGCACAACAGGGTCACTGAGGTACCTGAACATAATTATCATGATTTATTGTTGTCGGGATTGTACATCAATTATATTGAATAAGAGGAAAATATTTTGTAAAGAGATAAAGAGTCCGTTTATCCCATCGTCTCTGATCAGCAGCACCCAATCCCACGATGTGTCTGATTTTATGTAGCAAATGACAACTCAACAATCGCCGTCTATTTCCATGCATTCACTATATAATTTGGTTCACCTCAAGTTTGGTTGTGGCGTCAATGCATTTTCGCGGTTGCGCCGCAAACGTGCTGACAAACCGCCCCTGTACGTGTGCGTGTACATTCAGCGAGGTTTAACTTAAAGCGCGCGATTCGATGCTGCGCGGCAAGCAAAATACGCATGTACGTCACTACCGAACTTGAGGTGAACCAAATTATAGAATATATTGTGTAATTTACTTATAATTTAAAATAATTGTAAATATGTTAACAAAGGTATTTTTGTATCTTCTATTACAGGCATCAGAACCAAATTTGTTCGATCTTTGTATCGCCCGTAGGCAAAAAAAAAATCAACTAATTAATCGGAATTACGGGTACATTTGTATTGGGCAATGTTATTTACATGCACAGATTTTTAATACAAATCACCAATAACAATAGTCAATTAGTTAATTTCATAAATAATAAGGATCGAACAAGCATCGATGGCCGATCGAAAGATAGAATTAGTTTGGTTCTATTGCCTTACAACACGACTGATAATATTATGTATTAAACACAAAATGACGCCTATACTATCTAGTAAGTTCATGCAGAACGGAGCCGATGACCTCGCAGTTCAATAAAGCGTGGAAGTCTTTCAATTAATGAACCCGTAATATAGTTCACTTAGCGAAGGAGTCACACCAAATTAATGTATTATCAACTTTTACATAAAAGACTCGGGTTTTTTATCTTAAAAATAAACTACAGATTTAACAAATGTATATATCCTATTAAATGGCAGATTGTTCTTATTTCTAGTCAGACTTGTAGTATTGGGACCCGTCATGAGTACGGGTATAGGTCCCCAGCCATGAGTACGGGTACGGGACCGAGCCCAAAATAGGGTGCTGGTACGGGTACGTGTCCGGAGCCATGGGTACGGGTACGGGTATATGTAGGGAAATTGGGACCCCTTGGGACTCGAGTACGGGTATGGGTACGGGTCCCAGTATGGGTATGGGTACGAGTATAGAAATTGGGACTGGAATACTTGTATGGGCCCCATTACTTGGTTATGGGTATAAACAATGCTATTGTTATATGTGTAAACATTCATTTATTGCCAATACCTTGCTGTAAATACACACTTTGATGTCATTTATACCACACAATTAAAACTACATTCCGCACCAAAATAAATATTATGTCATAATCATATACAACTTACATTTTAAGTTATTATGTGTGCCACGAGTTGCTGTAACATTTTTATTTGCTAACAAGTACTCAGTGGCGTAGTCAGTGGAGGGCCAGGGGCCGGTGCCCCCCTCGCTCGCCATGGCCGTCGGTTCATGTAAGGCCGTCGGTAGACGCAAGGCGTTTGGTGAAAAAAATTGGGTTAACAATGCAGAACTGACACCTTTAGTACAGGTTTGACGATCACGTGACAATTCGAATCATCATATCGAAATATCACGTGCTCTGTAAAAATATCAATATCGATATCGATACTATTCGTCAATTCAGCCCCAAACCAAATCGCCCACATGCCAATTAGAACCCTGTATTTTGATGTACAAAAAAAGTTGGCCAAATTTAACTATTTCGTGATTTTCTCCATGACCGTTGTTTTTACACCAAATCTGTATATTTAGATGAATTGATGTCTTGCATTCGGTCACAAACCAATTCGTTGTACTTTATGCAATAACCATCTATCTTTTAAACCAAATATCCTAAAGAGTCGTGCGATGTCGAACTTTTCCTCTGGTCATAAAGAACAAAACAAGTCAGCGTTCGCGTATCTGTACGTAGCCGCAATTTGTGGCCCTCACAACACGGGCTTCCGGTCCTAGGAAATGGAATAATTATTACCGATAAATATAATTTTAAGTTACAAATAAAGAAAAGTCTAATAAAAAATTACATCTAATATTTAGGGATTATTTAATGACCTCACCCATCCCCCCATCTCCACTCCAACTATCAATTTCTTGTGTGGACTGTGGAATATCTATATGAAATGTTATAAATATTTATATTGGAGTCTTTCTTTGCTTGTTCTTCTCCTCTTTCGTTTTTCTTTTATTTGTTAACTTTGTGTAATTGTATGTTGTAACTTAAGGCAGTGTAAGGGGTGCTCGCTTCAGGCCTTTGGGCCTTTTGAGCATCTCCTCATTCAAATGTTGTGTCTTTTATATTTTGTATGTTGATTTGAATGAAAATAAAATGATGATGTATGATGATGATGATGATGATGTACATCATTTCCTACAGAGTCGTGAGATATGTCAAACTTTTCCCTTGGTCATAAGGAACAAAAAAAGTCAGTGGTCGCATATCTGTAGGATCATTGGTTAATAAGATATATTAACTTTTTTTTTTTTTTAAACCAAATATCCTAGAGAGTCGTGCCATATGTCAAATTTTTCCTCTGGTCATAGGAACAGAAAAGTCAGTGGTCGCATATCTGTAGGATCATTGGTTAATGAGATATAGTCACTTTTTTTAAATTTTGTGCACTTAACCCTCTATCTTTTTAACCAAATATCCTCGAGTCGTGCCATATGTCGAATTTTTCCTCTGGTCATAAGGGAAAAAAGTCAGTGGTCGCATATCTGTAGGATCATCGGTTAATGAGATATAGTCACTTTTTTGTACGTTGTGCACTTAACCCTCTTTTTTTTTACTTCTGGATATCGTTTGGAGTCAAATGATTTTTCATTTTAAGCTTATGATATATATTTTTCTAAACACGAAATAAAACAAAATTGACCGCGAGCCGACTTTACAGCTGTTTCGAGATGGACGGTCACATATATTCATTAACATATTAAATCGTTTATCCCTTTTGGTCAATATCGAATTGGTTTGTGGCTGACTTAGCTTGGGGCCAAATGCATGAATTGGCATATGGCCAAGTCAACTGTGGACGAATTGATTTGGCCGAATCCACCTGCTTCCATGCTGACCAGGAAGTGCCGAAAAATTACGTACTTTTACAAGGCAAAAAGCAACTTTTCTAGGCATTGTTGACATGGTGCTTTCGCCCAAAAAGGTTTCCTACTATAAAGACCTAACTTTTGAGATGGTTTGTATGTTTGAAGGTGCAAAATTAACAATAAGCTTAAAATCATGGCCCGGTTTACCGCCGAGTTTTGCAAGTCATCATTGCAACCTTTCTATTTAAAAGCTCTTTGATTGCAACGACTTTAACAGATGACGTCAGACACTTATCTCTGTCTTGATAATATCGACATAAGTCTTGATAGTAATACGCTGTTTTACTTAGCCTATATCTGGTGGGCAGCAGCATTTTTCTACAGTCACGTGATAATGGCGCCGGCGGATAATACACGGGGGGGAACTGACGGTGTCCACATCTTCTTTTTTTTTTTTTTCTTTCTTTTTCAGTTTTTTTTATTTTATCAGTACTTGGAGCTGGTGGGGAGAGAAAGCATTAAAATACATTCAGGAAAAAATACAACTCGAACCAAAGATAAAGGCTCCATTTCAAAATCAAAATTACAAAAAAAAAAAAAAAAAACAAACAAAAAACCAGACAATGAGCAGGTTCAAAGACCCACAGAAGGAAGATGACAAAACAGAGTCCTGACCCTATCCGAATCCTATTTTGACCTTTACACAAATAAACCACCAGCCCCTTCTTCATCACATACAATATTTTTATAAAAACATCCAGCATGTCCAGTGTTAATTAAACAAAATCTTTTGTATTGCGCTGGTATAGGAGTTGCAAGGGCCTGATACTTTGCTGATATCGAATGATGAAATTCGCCATCTTCCTCCTGTGAAAAAATTTGAAGAATAGAAGGCTGACGTTGCGCCAAAACACGCACGCCTATGTAAGTGTATAGGCTAATTAGGCTTATTTAATGATAAAATGAACTACCACTAAATGTTCTTGTCAGTGCTGCAGTGCAAAACGACGTTGCGTCAAAACACGCACGCCTATGTAAGTGTATAATTAGGCCTATTTAATGATAAAATGAACTACCACTAAATGTTCTTGTCAGTGCTGCAGTGCAAAACTTCTCTCTAACATTACATTAAAATAATAGTTACATTGTAAATTGGAACTGACACCAATTTTTTTCAGGAATACTTGTTTACCCAGGGTGACTGAAAAAGGGGAGAATTATAAAAAAATGAAAACAAAAACTTGTGAATGAAATAAAAATAATTGTGTGTTTTTATGCTGGTACCGCCTATAATCTTTTTTTTTTTTTTTTTTTTTTTTTTTTTCTTCACTTTTTCAAACCATGCAAAACAAGTTTGGGTCAACAAATCACAACTTACGTCGGCAAAAAATGTTTCCGTCGGTACATTTACAAGTTGTGCCCCCTCGATTCCAAAATCCTGGCTACGCCACTGCAAGTACTCTCATTTACAATAAAATTGTAGACTTGGGTTTAACAGAGGCAATATTGGTGGTCTTAATGAATCTAGCTTAAAGGTGGCATATTTTGGGACTGACTGCGTAATACTAATTTCAACATACATTTAGCAGTGACGTAGCATTTGAGTTATTATTTATCTCAAAACATCAATTGGATCTCAAAAATTGATCCAAAATTTGTTGACTAACGTTAATTGTCAATTTTCCAAAAATCCACCATTTCTTGATATGTTTCCCCAGTTTGCTGTTATTATCTGTATCAGTCGTGTGTGAATGCGACCTGTAGCATACATGTATATAGATGGCAAAAGTGTGCACAGGCTGCAGGCTGCTAACATGTGTGTAACAATAGGCCTACATGTACATACATATTTTGTGTAGCCATGGCTGGACTTTTCTATTTCAGGGCCCTGGGCCAGGCTAAAAATTTCGGACACTTGCTATCTGGATCCATGTGTTACTCCGCACCCAACCCCATCCATGCAATCTATTTGGTTTTATTATGATCAGTGGGGTTCATGGGTGGAGTTACATGCATCTGGGAAGTGAGAGTAGATCTACTCTCCCACATTCCTGCATACATGTAGCCATGCATTGTTTCGTACCCGTACCCATGGATACCGGACCATGAGTACGGGTACGGGAACTAGGCCATGAGTACGGGTGCGGGTCCCAGTCCATGAGTACGGGTACGGGTCCGAAGCCAAAATAGGGTATGATTACGGGTTAAAGGAACGGGTCCAGAGCCATGGGTACGGATACGGGTACGGGTACAAAAATTGGGACTCGAGTACGGGTATGGGTTAGCACAGGCTCTGTGTTGTACTCTTATACCTATGATGATCTGTTTCTAGTCCAGTAAAACAGTACTCGTTTTATTTTCTACAACAATAGTGAGAAAAAGGACTAAAGGAGTCTGCAAGACTTCGAAACGTCCACAGTGAGTACTGTTTTACTGAACTAGAAATAAGAACAATCTGCTATTATGTTAAAAATAATATAAAATTTCGACATATGATATTAGTAAATATTTCCTTTTTTACAGTCACGACTGAAAACTATGGCAAACTACGGTTACAATAATATGAAACATTTACAGAATGATATTTATGTTTGTACAGATTTTGCTCACCTATGCGTGCAGTATATCTTAGGCATACTCGTATGTTTGCGGTTTTTTATAACACGCAATTTTACTTCCCGTAGCTGGATTTCTGCACTTCTCACCATAGATTGAACCATGGCTAAATACGTTCAAGGGCATAAAGCAAGAACTAGCTATGTCCACAATTACATGTTACTTATTTCGGCAACAAATGGATGGTTAATTCTGCCCTCGATAATAAATGCAAGTGACTTTGCGGTATATGTTAGTTAGACGCATGTGACCATGTTCATACCCCCAAAGTCACTTACATTATATTATAGAGGGCAGAATTAACCGTCCATTTGTTGCCGAAATGAGTAACATGTAATTGTGGACATAGCTAGTCTTTCTTCTAAGCCGTCGCGTTTATGTACTAGAAAGCGCATTTTCAAAATCACAGACTTTTGGGTCTATTTTGAACACTTTTAACACGTGGTTCTTTTGTTAAGTTGCTTTCTAATTTTGAACTTCGAAGATTATGTTACCCTGGCAAAATTTGAAAGAATATGATGTTTTTTTTTTTTTAGCTTAAAATTCTAAATCGGATTGAAATGTAATATTAAAAATAATCAATCTAATAGATTCAAAATAATTCTAAGCTATAGATTAAAAATCAATGTAAGCGATTAAGATCAGGGACAAATCCTCTCACCATACATACACATAGACTTGGGCTTTCCCACATTGAATAGAAGCACTTCAATTTTGAATTTGTCTTTTTCGCACATCAACCAAAATCAGTCGGAAATATTGATATAACAAACAAAGGAAGCATTTCCATTTTGTTTCCTTTTGTTTTGGACACTCTTCTACTGCTCATATCTTTTGAACTGGTGGTTCAAATTCAATGGGGTTTTGAGCAAAATATAGCTTTGCAAACCTATAAGAAACTGAAAATCCGACTTCCGACTGATTTTGCTTGATCACACCACATTATAACCCTTTAACTTCTCCCTGAAATATCTTTCATTCTTTCCATCTGATGTTGTTGATTATTTTAAGAGTTCGTTGTCGGGTGTTGCATTTTGCCATTATTTTCGTCTTTGTTGTCTTCTGCATAAACTTCAAGCATTCTGGTTCTCAAACGAAGTACTATATCATTATTCTGGTTTTGATTCGTCTGATTGCGGCCCACAACCACTTTTTTATTTTTGTTCATCCAAAGTTTGCGAAAGTTTGTGCTTCTTATAGTTACCAGGAGTAGCATTGGTCCTTGTAGTGAGGTTAACACCAGAAATATCCACCACAACACAGGAATGTCGATAGTTGATGCTATGAAGCCGAAAATCCATCCTATTCCCATCACAACACTAAACTGAAAAAAAAAAAAATCATAGGTTAGTAAGTAATGCTGGTTTCATGTCATGCCACTTTCCACTGAGCGGCGTGACACACACGCATTGCAGACAAACGGACATTACCGAGGCTTGTCATTGGTTGACACGTTATGTCGCTCGCCGCAGCTGCAAGCGACATGAAAGTATGACAGACGCATAATACATTACGTACTAATAATGAAAGTAAAGTCATAATATAGGGATGCATAGTCCTTAATCTACCAACATATTTTTGGCAAGCTCAGATGTTAGTGTTTGTTCCGGCGCATATTGCTCTCCTTCGTGACGAATGAATACAATCCAGCTCGGAACCGAGACTAGCAATATTGAGCACCGTTTTGAACGCCGTATAAACGCACGGTTCACGTAGCACGTTTGTAACATCGCAATCTCTCTAAACATTCCACCCCTTACTGTTTCTTCATTACAATGCCTAGGGGGATGCCCATGCTCCGAGCGGACCCTCGCTAGCTGAGTAAATTGC
Source organism: Amphiura filiformis (assembly GCF_039555335.1). Classification (NCBI taxonomy): domain Eukaryota; kingdom Metazoa; phylum Echinodermata; class Ophiuroidea; order Amphilepidida; family Amphiuridae; genus Amphiura; species Amphiura filiformis. The sequence continues at coordinate 8,372,582 of NC_092629.1, forward strand.
ACATGTAACATTATAATATTATAATCTTTAAAATGGCTAAAAAAGGCGGTTGCTATTTTCATTTTTTAACCCAATTCTTGACCGATTTCAACCATTATTATGTTTCGATGGATCCAAAACATAATAATGATACAATTGATGCTTTACGCCCAATATTTATTGGTCTCGCTATGAGTTTTAAAATATTGGACTCGACTACGTCTCGTCCAATATTTTTAAAACTCATAGCTCGACCAATAAATATGGGCTAAATCGATCAATTTTATATCAATATTGGTTATGTTACTTCCAATAATCTAAGCTTTCTTGTCATGTATGTTTTATTATGTTTTTGATCAAAATATAAAAAACCCTTCGGCCTTTTGATGGACGAAACATTATTTTCCTAATCATAGTAAGATTTCTTACAAACAAAACGGATCATAAGATCATATTAATATTAAAACTTCCCTTCCCATGTTCAATATCTTCAACTAGGATGAATGAGACCACATTTCTTGGAGTGACAATTGATGAGAATCTAACTTTGAAATTACATATTAACAACATCTCAAAGAATATATCTAGAGGTGTTGGTGTTGGTGTAATAAACCAACTGAAACATTTTGTTCCCGGGCGAATAATGTATGCACTGTATTGTACTTTAATACATTACATAAACTATGGTATCTTAGCATAGGGAAATACTTGTCAAAAATATTTGGAAAAGATTTTCAAACTTAAAAAAGCCCTTAGAATGATATCGAATAGTCACTTTTTAAGTCACTCAGCCCCTATTTTCAAGAATTACAATTTGCTTAATGTTTATGATACTTATGATCTCGAATTAAGCACTTTTATGTACAAGTATAATACCAATCAGTTACCAAAGGCCTTCAATAGTTATTTTGTTGAGCAGGTCTCGCACGAAAAATGCTGAAGATTAAAAGATCTGTCTAACCAAAGCCAGAGTTTGCTAACAAAACAATAAGAACTGCCGGGCCAAGAAAATGGCATTCGATTGACAAATGCGCCAAAACGGCTACATCAGTAAAACTCTGTAGGTCCCAACTTAAAACAAACCTTATGGAAGTGTACACTTAATACTTAGTTTGGATTTACTTCTTAATTGTTTTTGTTTGTTTTTTTCTCCTTTTAAAAAATCGCTTAAAATTAACTGATCTCTTAGCATTTATACTATATTCACAAAATGTCAGCTTTCTTGTGCGATATACGTGAGTATATGTTATGAAATCTTAATGTGTGTCTTACACTTATATTCTGCATGTTCTTTATTCATAATTTTTCTGCTAAGTTCTACATGATTGTATGAAAGAGGGGTGGGGTGTTTGTATGCAATTGTTTTTATTAGATAAATTATGAAACTTAGGCTATTAGGTTAAGGGGTGTTTGTTCAGGCCTTTTTGGCCTTCTGAACATCTCCTCATTCAAATGTGTATGTTTTGCTGTTGTATTGTTGTATTTTGAATGAGATTGTTGTATTTTGAATGAGACTGATTGATTGATTGATTGATTGATTGATTGATTGATTGATTGATTGATTGATTGATTGATTGATTGATTTGACTTGACTTGACTTGACTTGTGATTTTGAATAGCTAGACGGGCGTACGATGACGACGTTTGGGAATCGTAACATGTATATTATGCTTATGCAAAGATAACATAACAACCTGTAATGTACACTATTCACAACAAACACAATTGTTAACCTAAACATGAAGTACAGGGTGTCCCAATAAAACATAACCCTGGTTGTGACCTTTTTCCTCCTATTTCTGAAAAGTCAAATATTTTTTGGTATGGAACGAAACCTTAAATCGTTAGCTTTGATAAATCAAAACAATTATTTCAATCTGCTCTTACACTTTTTGAATATACGTCCTCTTTAAGAAATGTACCCGTTTTTCACTCTGTCCACGGATGAGGTTTGACTACATCAAAGATTAAAATGAAACACATTGTTAATATTTAATGGAAAGATAATAGCATTAGGCTTTGGAACGCATTAACTATGAAAGTATGACAGAGCAAGGATCACCAGCTAGCCTCCAACATCTATCCTTCGGTATAGCTCATTTCCTAAACAAAGTTTGTTATTTCATAAAGCTATCATTTATTGATGAATGCTTGATATTCATGCATGGTACGTGCAATCCTTTGAAGAAGCCAAACCGCCTCCGCGGACAGACTGAAAAACGAGTACATTTCTTTAAAAGAGCATATCTTCAAAAGTTGTGAGCCGATTGAAATATTTCTTTCGGTATTATTAACGCCAACGAATTGAGGTTTTTTTTACATATATATTTGATTATAGATTAGAGAAATAGGAAAAAAGAGGGCGCAATGAGGGTTTTGGTTTAAATTTTTGGGACACCCTGTATAATTTTCCAAAAATATTAAGGGATCTAAAATGAGCATTTATTGCGTTTCGACAGTATTTTTGTGGAACTTGAGAGCACCTCAGACCTATCGAATTGCATTCTGAATACGAAGCATGTCTTTTTGATATCAAATAATTTTCATTTGTTGAAAATCACAATATAATACAAATTTTATGATAAATTATAAAAATTTGATATTTTTCAAATTTTTGATATATAACAGTTCTCGAAGTAAATTATATAAATCTAATGACACATATTCTTAAAGTGTATGTAGCAGGGAGGAAAAGCCGACGGTCAATTGAAAATGTTGACCTTTCATATTGAAGATATGGATTTTTTTCCCAAAAAGACCTAATTTTTTTGGTGTTTTGGGAAAAAAATCCATATCTTCAATACGAAAGGTCAAAATTTTCAATTGATCGTCGGCTTTCATCCCACCTACACTTTAAGTAATGATTTATAAAGTTTACTTCAAGTACTGTTAAATATCAAAAATATCAATTTTAATGATTTGCCATAAAATGTGTATTAAATTGCGAATTTCAAAAATCAAAATTATTTGATATCAGAATGACATTCTTCGTATTCAGAATGCAATTCGATATGTCTGATGTGCTATAATGTCCCACAATAAATACTGTCCAAACGTTCATACCCCAGCCCTTAATGCAATCTTACTTTAAGACAAAGTATTACGTCCGTCAAAGTGACTGCTCTAACTTTCGAGTGCTGTTGATGTTGGAGCTTCTGAAGTCGACGAGAGCGTCTGCTGTTACGACAAGTTGAAACTGTAGTCGCCAGAAATAATATGATATTAATCGCCAGAGAGATGCCAACTGGCAACCCAAATGCAAAGACATTTATGATAGGACTGGCCATCCAGCAAGGGGATTCAGTTCTGTACATCAAAGGTGCGGTTTCCAAGACATTGATGCCGATGCAAATGATGACAATAATTAAAGGCAAGCTCCAGCCCAAAATAGGGCGAATGAAACGATACAGCGCACTTGATTCTAAAACCTCTAGACGCTGATATGAATTATAGGTAAATATGTAGAACATATTGCCACTAATAATGGTCATCCATGTGAAGGTAACCAACCACGCGAAATGAGTTAGACTCGCTAAGGCAATGCAGAGACCAGGTGAAACTATTTGAACTTTTGTTATTGTCATGGAAAGAGACAACGATATGGACAACATCAAGGTCATTTGCATGATGCACTTGCCATGAAAGTTACGTAATTCAGAATAATAAATATGTAAACCTTCAAGAATAGCTAGCGCAATCAATGATATCGTTGTTCCGACAATGTTGAGTATGTCTTGGTTGCCGTAGTACTTAAACAACTTAGTCTGCAATGTTCTGGGAAACACATGCGCACATAATAGAATGCGTCCGTCGGGAAACCTTAAATAATGTTCTTTTGCAACAGTGATGTTTGCTATTGTAAGCGTAGTTTCATTGTTCACGTCAGTTGCTATTGAATAGTCTCCTGCATAGATCGTAACTACCGGACATGTGAGTAATTGAGTCTCTCTACCACACACGTAAACTGATTCTTCTTTGATTAAACCAATTTGTTTTCCAATCGTGTTTTGGCGGTAGTAAGAAACATAATGCAATACTATTTCCGGTATCAGATATTTGCCTTCGTGAATAAAGACTTCTGCGAGATCAGTCCCATTTACAAGGGTGAAATTACTTGCGTTACCAGTTATCCAAATTCCACTGCATTGCTCATCAACAGGATACTTATCACACATGTATGAATAATGCATACTGTCTATACCACATTGTTGTAGTTCATAAGATAAGTTTGCGGACACATGATCTAGTTCACTGGTAATATCGCAAATAGACTCATCACTTTCGAGTACAATATTGGATAGGTATGAATACATATTATAACGTTGTTTTTGCCATTTATTTTCGGTCTCTTGTCCTACAATGTTCAGAAGATTCAAAAGACATGCCATCGTCTGATTTTGAAGATCATCTTCTGTAGGACCATCAAACATGATCCACGATTGCTGTTGTTTGCAACACATGCCGTCAATATGATTCGAAGATTTTGGTGGGAAAACACACTGCGATTCGTTGGTATGAACCAAACCAGATAAACAGGAAATATTGCGGCACCTTCTAGAGTATGGATCAAAAATCTGATTTTCTCCAGTACAGTGGTCTTGTATTTGGTTTATTTTACTTTCACTAGCAGTGAAATCCCAGATGGTACTGAGAAACGATGGGTGGCTATCAGTATCAAGCAGTTCAGATGTATATTTATCGCATGGCAGCACGGCTGTCTTGAATCCGTTACACACAGCACAGTGGTAGTTTTTGTAGAATTGGTACTTTCCTTCCACCGGTGGACAAATGTGAGCAGAATAAGCAGAGCAGGCAGTAGATATGTAGCTATCGTTGTAAGAAGATGGACAGCGTGATATCAAATTTGGAAAGCAAAATCGCAGACGTTTTCCAACGTTCCCTAGACTTTCTCCTTGGATTGCTTCACAACGTTGATAAGTATTTGATTGTTGTAGAACATTTGCTTCCCAGAGCTGGATAGACTTGAAGTGGTGACCATTGCATATTGCGCAAAATACATTGCGGTAGTTGTTCCCATAATTGTCATAGACAGACCATCCGTCAAGGATTAGTTTCTTCGTGCTTGCATGAGTTTCAACTTGATCAGAATAATCCTCACAGCGTCTTCGTATAGCCTCGTTCTCCCAATTCGCTGCGCATCTGCCAACTAATAAAACGGATCCTACATCCAGAAAGTCATGTATCGGAAAGCATTCATATAGAGATACTCAACGAACTAACAATTTCCTTAGGAACACAAACGTCATTATAATCAGCACAGCAGTCGCTGTACAAGTTACAATCAACATCACATCTGCAATGTACTGGTCCGATTTCAAATCCGCAGCGTCCATAACAACTGTGTTGTGGAGTTAGGCTTAGGTTTAAGCCTTCGTAACTCAATTCTATAATAAGAAGACAAAATTTCAGATACACGTTAATACACTCAACAGCTTCTTTCTCCTTCCGCAACAAATTTGCATAAACGTATGATATGATATGGTAATATTACAGGAAAACTATCAATGGGGTGGGGTCATTTCTCCTTCCTGTTGCCGCTATGGTAAATTTTATAGCCTCCCTTAAAAGTAATATGCACATGTACATTGTTTTCATTTTGGTCGTTAATATACATCATTAAAAGAATAATCACAACACATGCTATTTGTATAGAATTTCAGTTAACAAGCAAAGGTGGATGCACTATATGGATGACGTCACAACGTATTGCTTCGCATTAATGATCCGTTAGTCTTGCTTTTATGGACGACTTGTGCTCATTTCTCACTAAATAAAAATCGTGCACGGGAACGCCGTCTCTCACTAGTAAATTTGAGAACACCGTTTTATTGTGCCTTTGCTTGTGCATTGTCATCAAATAAATTCAATTTCTGACAGATTGTGTACTTTACGGACATTTTTTGTTTGTTTTGTTTTGTTTTTAAAGAAAGTTAAGAACTTGTAGTCTGCAGTCGGCACCCGTGTGGCGGGGGTTATGTTACTAAAATATTTACCATGTGAACAAGATGCAAACACTGGCCAGAATCCTGAACCACAACTCGTTCCTTCAGCAGTTACTAAACTTGGTGTTTGTAGAATATCCGCCCCAGCAGAATCCTGCGTCCATGCTAATTTGGTTGCTAATGCAATCTGTGTAGATATATTATGAAACATTGTCGTCGCCAGGTCACAGTCATCAATTGGATAAACGACAGAGAGCAACGTAGATCCACTAATGATAGAACAAATCCAACGGCTTACAGCAGACTCGCCCTTGTTATACTGCGATAAAAGAAGAGTTTTAGTAACGGCACAAAATAACTACTAGACCATGCAATGGTAATGCATTTCCGTAATCAATTCAAAACAAAACTGATCTCTAAATATAATTAATCTTTTCCGTGAGCACCCGCCCCTTCCCTTTCCTTGTCTTTTGGTTATGTTATGTAATGTTGATTTATTTTGTTAATTTCATTTGATTTCAGGAAAGGCTAACTTTCAGACCTTTTTGGTCTTCCAGCCTTTTCCTCCATATGTACCGTGTTTATACATTTTTAGATATTCAACACGATCCCTTTCCTTTAATAAAAATGGTATAGATCTAAAAAGAGTACAGCATCATTTCTATGTTATCGGTCTACAAAGTTGCAAAAACCGCGCCAGATTCCATACTTTTATTCTCGAGATATTTGGAATTATGTAACAATACCTCAATTTGTCGCGAGATTTTCTGGACTACTTTTCACCATAAATCAGGCAGTGTCCATACGCTATTGTGTTTATGCTAATGTCATTACGTAACTAAGTTGAAAACATGACTATATTCACGATTAGGAAATGACCCATAACGTGGTTGAAATGACTATATTCAGAAAATAAACCCGGAACGTGGGTCGAAAAATGATGATATTTTGGGTCAAGTAAATATGACCCTTCTAGGGGCCAATTAGATATATATAATCAAACAACTGAAAATGACCCCCACGGAAGTTGATTTAACCACGAATAGGGTTAAATAAAAAACAGCACGGAAATTTTCCTGCTCGCTTCGCTGGCAACATGTATCTAGATCATTTAGACAAATTATAACATTTGCTGATGAGGACGCCTTCAATATTTTTCAAAATTTTGTTGGGTTTTTTTGGGGGGTGTGTGTTTTTTTCACGATTGTTATGTACTTTAGTAAACTAACATACCCTGCAAAAATCAAGACTTTAGGTGCTGTAGCTTTGTCGAAATTCGAGATTTTGAATAAACTGCAGGAACCGTCGTTTTATTTTTTTTAAAGTAAAGGAGACGATCCTGTATAAACAGAGATCGCAATGCCCAATGCCCATCTCTCTTTCATTGGCGATTGGGCCAGACTCCTCCATGTAATGTTGTTATAGGGGGGATCGCTACAGCTCCTCCACAGCGAGTCTGTCACCTCCCCAGCATATAAGAATGCCGGTGCCCATTTATATACCTGGGTGGAGAGGAGTAATCGAATTAAACTGCCTTACTCAAGGGCACCGGCATTCTTATATGCTGGGGAGGTGACAGACTCGCTGTGGAGGAGCTGTAGCGATCCCCCCTATAACAACATTACATGGAGGAGTCTGGCCCAATCGCCAATGAAAGAGAGATGGGCATTGGGCATTGCGATCTCTGTTTATACAGGATCGTCTCCTTTACTTAAAAAAAAATAAAACGACGGTTCCTGCAGTTTATTCAAAATCTCGAATTTCGACAAAGCTACAGCACCTAAAGTCTTGATTTTTGCAGGGTATGTTAGTTTACTAAAGTACATAACAATCGTGAAAAAACACACACCCCCAAAAAACCCAACAAAATTTTGAAAATATTGAAGGCGTCCTCATCAGCAAATGTTATAATTTGTCTAAATGATCTAGATACATGTTGCCAGCGAAGCGAGCAGGAAAATTTCCGTGCTGTTTTTTTTTTTTCCCTATTCGTGGTTAAATCAACTTCCGTGGGGGTCATTTTCAGTTGTTTGATTATATATATCTAATTGGCCCCTAGAAGGGTCATATTTACTTGACCCAAAATATCATCATTTTTCGACCCACGTTCCGGGTTTATTTTCTGAATATAGTCATTTCAACCACGTTATGGGTCATTTCCTAATCGTGAATATAGTCATGTTTTCAACTTAGTTACGTAATGACATTAGCATAAACACAATAGCGTATGGACACTGCCTGATTTATGGTGAAAAGTAGTCCAGAAAATCTCGCGACAAATTGAGGTATTGTTACATAATTCCAAATATCTCGAGAATAAAAGTATGGAATCTGGCGCGGTTTTTGCAACTTTGTAGACCGATAACATAGAAATGATGCTGTACTCTTTTTAGATCTATACCATTTTATTAAAGGAAAGGGATCGTGTTGAATATCTAAAAAATGTATAAACACGGTACATATGGAGGAAAAGGCTGGAAGACCAAAAAGGTCTGAAAGTTAGCCTTTCCCTGAAATCAAATGAAATTAACAAAATAAATCAACATTACATAACATAACCAAAAGACAAGGAAAGGGAAGGGGCGGGTGCTCACGGAAAAGATTAATTATATTTAGAGATCAGTTTTGTTTTGAATTGATTACGGAAATGCATTACCATTGCATGGTCTAGTAGTTATTTTGTGCCGTTACTAAAACTCTTCTTTTATCGCAGTATAACAAGGGCGAGTCTGCTGTAAGCCGTTGGATTTGTTCTATCATTAGTGGATCTACGTTGCTCTCTGTCGTTTATCCAATTGATGACTGTGACCTGGCGACGACAATGTTTCATAATATATCTACACAGATTGCATTAGCAACCAAATTAGCATGGACGCAGGATTCTGCTGGGGCGGATATTCTACAAACACCAAGTTTAGTAACTGCTGAAGGAACGAGTTGTGGTTCAGGATTCTGGCCAGTGTTTGCATCTTGTTCACATGGTAAATATTTTAGTAACATAAACCCCCGCCACACGGGTGCCGACTGCAGACTACAAGTTCTTAACTTTCTTTAAAAACAAAACAAAAACAAACAAAAAATGTCCGTAAAGTACACAATCTGTCAGAAATTGAATTTATTTGATGACAATGCACAAGCAAAGGCACAATAAAACGGTGTTCTCAAATTTACTAGTGAGAGACGGCGTTCCCGTGCACGATTTTTATTTAGTGAGAAATGAGCACAAGTCGTCCATAAAAGCAAGACTAACGGATCATTAATGCGAAGCAATACGTTGTGACGTCATCCATATAGTGCATCCACCTTTGCTTGTTAACTGAAATTCTATACAAATAGCATGTGTTGTGATTATTCTTTTAATGATGTATATTAACGACCAAAATGAAAACAATGTACATGTGCATATTACTTTTAAGGGAGGCTATAAAATTTACCATAGCGGCAACAGGAAGGAGAAATGACCCCACCCCATTGATAGTTTTCCTGTAATATTACCATATCATATCATACGTTTATGCAAATTTGTTGCGGAAGGAGAAAGAAGCTGTTGAGTGTATTAACGTGTATCTGAAATTTTGTCTTCTTATTATAGAATTGAGTTACGAAGGCTTAAACCTAAGCCTAACTCCACAACACAGTTGTTATGGACGCTGCGGATTTGAAATCGGACCAGTACATTGCAGATGTGATGTTGATTGTAACTTGTACAGCGACTGCTGTGCTGATTATAATGACGTTTGTGTTCCTAAGGAAATTGTTAGTTCGTTGAGTATCTCTCTATATGAATGCTTTCCGATACATGACTTTCTGGATGTAGGATCCGTTTTATTAGTTGGCAGATGCGCAGCGAATTGGGAGAACGAGGCTATACGAAGACGCTGTGAGGATTATTCTGATCAAGTTGAAACTCATGCAAGCACGAAGAAACTAATCCTTGACGGATGGTCTGTCTATGACAATTATGGGAACAACTACCGCAATGTATTTTGCGCAATATGCAATGGTCACCACTTCAAGTCTATCCAGCTCTGGGAAGCAAATGTTCTACAACAATCAAATACTTATCAACGTTGTGAAGCAATCCAAGGAGAAAGTCTAGGGAACGTTGGAAAACGTCTGCGATTTTGCTTTCCAAATTTGATATCACGCTGTCCATCTTCTTACAACGATAGCTACATATCTACTGCCTGCTCTGCTTATTCTGCTCACATTTGTCCACCGGTGGAAGGAAAGTACCAATTCTACAAAACTACCACTGTGCTGTGTGTAACGGATTCAAGACAGCCGTGCTGCCATGCGATAAATATACATCTGAACTGCTTGATACTGATAGCCACCCATCGTTTCTCAGTACCATCTGGGATTTCACTGCTAGTGAAAGTAAAATAAACCAAATACAAGACCACTGTACTGGAGAAAATCAGATTTTGATCCATACTCTAGAAGGTGCCGCAATATTTCCTGTTTATCTGGTTTGGTTCATACCAACGAATCGCAGTGTGTTTTCCCACCAAAATCTTCGAATCATATTGACGGCATGTGTTGCAAACAACAGCAATCGTGGATCATGTTTGATGGTCCTACAGAAGATGATCTTCAAAATCAGACGATGGCATGTCTTTTGAATCTTCTGAACATTGTAGGACAAGAGACCGAAAATAAATGGCAAAAACAACGTTATAATATGTATTCATACCTATCCAATATTGTACTCGAAAGTGATGAGTCTATTTGCGATATTACCAGTGAACTAGATCATGTGTCCGCAAACTTATCTTATGAACTACAACAATGTGGTATAGACAGTATGCATTATTCATACATGTGTGATAAGTATCCTGTTGATGAGCAATGCAGTGGAATTTGGATAACTGGTAACGCAAGTAATTTCACCCTTGTAAATGGGACTGATCTCGCAGAAGTCTTTATTCACGAAGGCAAATATCTGATACCGGAAATAGTATTGCATTATGTTTCTTACTACCGCCAAAACACGATTGGAAAACAAATTGGTTTAATCAAAGAAGAATCAGTTTACGTGTGTGTAGAGAGACTCAATTACTCACATGTCCGGTAGTTACGATCTATGCAGGAGACTATTCAATAGCAACTGACGTGAACAATGAAACTACGCTTACAATAGCAAACATCACTGTTGCAAAAGAACATTATTTAAGGTTTCCCGACGGACGCATTCTATTATGTGCGCATGTGTTTCCCAGAACATTGCAGACTAAGCTGTTTAAGTACTACGGCAACCAAGACATACTCAACATTGTCGGAACAACGATATCATTGATTGCGCTAGCTATTCTTGAAGGTTTACATATTTATTATTCTGAATTACGTAACTTTCATGGCAAGTGCATCATGCAAATGACCTTGATGTTGTCCATATCGTTGTCTCTTTCCATGACAATAACAAAAGTTCAAATAGTTTCACCTGGTCTCTGCATTGCCTTAGCGAGTCTAACTCATTTCGCGTGGTTGGTTACCTTCACATGGATGACCATTATTAGTGGCAATATGTTCTACATATTTACCTATAATTCATATCAGCGTCTAGAGGTTTTAGAATCAAGTGCGCTGTATCGTTTCATTCTCCCTATTTTGGGCTGGAGCTTGCCTTTAATTATTGTCATCATTTGCATCGGCATCAATGTCTTGGAAACCGCACCTTTGATGTACAGAACTGAATCCCCTTGCTGGATGGCCAGTCCTATCATAAATGTCTTTGCATTTGGGTTGCCAGTTGGCATCTCTCTGGCGATTAATATCATATTATTTCTGGCGACTACAGTTTCAACTTGTCGTAACAGCAGACGCTCTCGTCGACTTCAGAAGCTCCAACATCAACAGCACTCGAAAGTTAGAGCAGTCACTTTGACGGACGTAATACTTTGTCTTAAAGTAAGATTGCATTAAGGGCTGGGGTATGAACGTTTGGACAGTATTTATTGTGGGACATTATAGCACATCAGACATATCGAATTGCATTCTGAATACGAAGAATGTCATTCTGATATCAAATAATTTTGATTTTTGAAATTCGCAATTTAATACACATTTTATGGCAAATCATTAAAATTGATATTTTTGATATTTAACAGTACTTGAAGTAAACTTTATAAATCATTACTTAAAGTGTATGTAGGTGGGATGAAAAGCCGACGATCAATTGAAAAATTTGACCTTTCGTATTGGAGATATGGATTTTCTTTCCCAAAACACCAAAAAAATTAGGTCTTTTTGGGAAAAAAATCCATATCTTCAATATGAAAGGTCAACATTTTCAATTGACCGTCGGCTTTTCCTCCCAGCTACATACACTTTAAGAATATGTGTCATTAGATTTATATAATTTACTTCGAGAACTGTTATATATCAAAAATTTGAAAAATATCAATTTTTTATAATTTGTCATAAAATTTGTATTATATTGTGATTTTCAACAAATGAAAATTATTTGATATCAAAAAGACATGCTTCGTATTCAGAATGCAATTCGATAGGTCTGAGGTGCTCTCAAGTTCCACAAAAATACTGTCGAAACGCAATAAACGCTCATTTTAGATCCCTTAATATTTTTGGAAAATTATACAGGTGTCCCAAAAATTTAAACCAAAACCCTCATTGCGCCCTCTTTTTTCCTATTTCTCTAACCTATAATCAAATATATATGTAAAAAAACCTCAATTCGTTGGCGTTAATAATACCGAAAGAAATATTTCAATCGGCTCACAACTTTTGAAGATATGCTCTTTTAAAGAAATGTACTCGTTTTTCAGTCTGTCCGCGGAGGCGGTTTGGCTTCTTCAAAGGATTGCACGTACCATGCATGAATATCAAGCATTCATCAATAAATGATAGCTTTATGAAATAACAAACTTTGTTTAGGAAATGAGCTATACCGAAGGATAGATGTTGGAGGCTAGCTGGTGATCCTTGCTCTGTCATACTTTCATAGTTAATGCGTTCCAAAGCCTAATGCTATTATCTTTCCATTAAATATTAACAATGTGTTTCATTTTAATCTTTGATGTAGTCAAACCTCATCCGTGGACAGAGTGAAAAACGGGTACATTTCTTAAAGAGGACGTATCTTCAAAAATTAAGAGCCGATTGAAATAATTGTTTTGATTTATCAAAGCTAACGATTTAAGGTTTCGTTCCATACCAAAAAATATTTGACTTTTCAGAAATAGGAGGAAAAAGGTCACAACCAGGGTTATGTTTTATTGGGACACCCTGTACTTCATGTTTAGGTTAACAATTGTGTTTGTTGTGAATAGTGTACATTACAGGTTGTTATGTTATCTTTGCATAAGCATAATATACATGTTACGATTCCCAAACGTCGTCATCGTACGCCCGTCTAGCTATTCAAAATCACAAGTCAAGTCAAGTCAAGTCAAATCAATCAATCAATCAATCAATCAATCAATCAATCAATCAATCAATCAATCAATCAATCAATCAATCAGTCTCATTCAAAATACAACAATCTCATTCAAAATACAACAATACAACAGCAAAACATACACATTTGAATGAGGAGATGTTCAGAAGGCCAAAAGGCCTGAACAAACACCCCCTTAACCTAATAGCCTAAGTTTCATAATTTATCTAATAAAAAACAATTGCATACAAACACCCCCACCCTCTTTCATACAATCATGTAGAACTTAGCAGAAAAATTATGAATAAAGAACATGCAGAATATAAGTGTAAGACACATTAAGATTTCATAACATATACTCACGTATATCGCACAAGAAAGCTGACATTTTGTGAATATAGTATAAATGCTAAGAGATCAGTTAATTTTAAGCGATTTTTTAAAAAGGGAGAAAAAAACAAACAAAAAACAATTAAGAAGTAAATCCAAACTAAGTATTAAGTGTACACTTCCATAAGGTTTGTTTTAAGTTGGGACCTACAGAGTTTTACTGATGTAGCCGTTTTGGCGCATTTGTCAATCGAATGCCATTTTCTTGGCCCGGCAGTTCTTATTGTTTTGTTAGCAAACTCTGGCTTTGGTTAGACAGATCTTTTAATCTTCAGCATTTTTTGTGCGAGACCTGCTCAACAAAATAACTATTGAAGGCCTTTGGTAACTGATTGGTATTATACTTGTACATAAAAGTGCTTAATTCGAGATCATAAGTATCATAAACATTATGCAAATTGTAATTCTTGAAAATAGGGGCTGAGTGACTTAAAAAGTGACTATTCGATATCATTCTAAGGGCTTTTTAAGTTTGAAAATCTTTTCCAAATATTTTTGACAAGTATTTCCCTATGCTAAGATACCATAGTTTATGTAATGTATTAAAGTACAATACAGTGCATACATTATTCGCCCGGGAACAAAATGTTTCAGTTGGTTTATTACACCAACACCAACACCTCTAGATATATTCTTTGAGATGTTGTTAATATGTAATTTCAAAGTTAGATTCTCATCAATTGTCACTCCAAGAAATGTGGTCTCATTCATCCTAGTTGAAGATATTGAACATGGGAAGGAAGTTTTAATATTAATATGATCTTATGATCCGTTTTGTTTGTAAGAAATCTTACTATGATTAGGAAAATAATGTTTCGTCCATCAAAAGGCCGAAGGGTTTTTTATATTTTGATCAAAAACATAATAAAACATACATGACAAAGAAAGCTTAGATTATTGGAAGTAACATAACCAATATTGATATAAAATTGGATCGATTTAGCCCATATTTATTGGTCGAGCTATGAGTTTTAAAAATATTGGACGAGACGTAGTCGAGTCCAATATTTTAAAACTCATAGCGAGACCAATAAATATTGGGCGTAAAGCATCCAATTGTATCATTATTATGTTTTGGATCCATCGAAACATAATAATGGTTGAAATCGGTCAAGAATTGGGTTAAAAAATGAAAATAGCAACCGCCTTTTTTAGCCATTTTAAAGATTATAATATTATAATGTTACATGTGCAATTTACTCAGCTAGCGAGGGTCCGCTCGGAGCATGGGCATCCCCCTAGGCATTGTAATGAAGAAACAGTAAGGGGTGGAATGTTTAGAGAGATTGCGATGTTACAAACGTGCTACGTGAACCGTGCGTTTATACGGCGTTCAAAACGGTGCTCAATATTGCTAGTCTCGGTTCCGAGCTGGATTGTATTCATTCGTCACGAAGGAGAGCAATATGCGCCGGAACAAACACTAACATCTGAGCTTGCCAAAAATATGTTGGTAGATTAAGGACTATGCATCCCTATATTATGACTTTACTTTCATTATTAGTACGTAATGTATTATGCGTCTGTCATACTTTCATGTCGCTTGCAGCTGCGGCGAGCGACATAACGTGTCAACCAATGACAAGCCTCGGTAATGTCCGTTTGTCTGCAATGCGTGTGTGTCACGCCGCTCAGTGGAAAGTGGCATGACATGAAACCAGCATTACTTACTAACCTATGATTTTTGTTATTTTCAGTTTAGTGTTGTGATGGGAATAGGATGGATTTTCGGCTTCATAGCATCAACTATCGACATTCCTGTGTTGTGGTGGATATTTCTGGTGTTAACCTCACTACAAGGACCAATGCTACTCCTGGTAACTATAAGAAGCACAAACTTTCGCAAACTTTGGACGAACAAAAACAAAAAAGTGGTTGTGGGCCGCAATCAGACGAATCAAAACCAGAATAATGATATAGTACTTCGTTTGAGAACCAGAATGCTTGAAGTTTATGCAGAAGACAACAAAGACGAAAATAATGGCAAAATGCAACACCCGACAACGAACTCTTAAAATAATCAACAACATCAGATGGAAAGAATGAAAGATATTTCAGGGAGAAGTTAAAGGGTTATAATGTGGTGTGATCAAGCAAAATCAGTCGGAAGTCGGATTTTCAGTTTCTTATAGGTTTGCAAAGCTATATTTTGCTCAAAACCCCATTGAATTTGAACCACCAGTTCAAAAGATATGAGCAGTAGAAGAGTGTCCAAAACAAAAGGAAACAAAATGGAAATGCTTCCTTTGTTTGTTATATCAATATTTCCGACTGATTTTGGTTGATGTGCGAAAAAGACAAATTCAAAATTGAAGTGCTTCTATTCAATGTGGGAAAGCCCAAGTCTATGTGTATGTATGGTGAGAGGATTTGTCCCTGATCTTAATCGCTTACATTGATTTTTAATCTATAGCTTAGAATTATTTTGAATCTATTAGATTGATTATTTTTAATATTACATTTCAATCCGATTTAGAATTTTAAGCTAAGGGATTCAAAAACATCATATTCTTTCAAATTTTGCCAGGGTAACATAATCTTCGAAGTTCAAAATTAGAAAGCAACTTAACAAAAGAACCACGTGTTAAAAGTGTTCAAAATAGACCCAAAAGTCTGTGATTTTGAAAATGCGCTTTCTAGTACATAAACGCGACGGCTTAGAGCAAGAACTAGCTATGTCCACAATTACATGTTACTCATTTAGGCAACAAATGGACGGTTAATTCTGCCCTCTATAATATAATGTAAGTGACTTTGTAACGTGTCTCACTGTCACGTTCGTGCCGAGATAAAATATTTGTGCAGTGACAATTAACAATCCGTGTAGATATGCTTTAATAGTAGACAATGGTAGAACCTTTCTTACGGTCACATTCAGGTAAAAATGTCATTTTGTTTTATTTTTGAAACGCACTCTACTTCATCAACACTTTTATCTCATTGCACAAACGTGACAGTGAGACACGTTAAAATAGCCACTGCTTATGGTATGCGGTATATACTACAATCACTTCCACATAAGTAATTATATAAAAGCTGATTAAATAAGAAGTAAACTCATTTTTGTGGTGCTTTGTCATAAAATCCAGAACGAATCCGTTGTAAACATGGTAAATGAAAATATTATTAAAAAAAGCAGATTCTGAACCTTTAAGTCAAAAAAGAATTGAAATATTTGTTTAGACAAAACCTGAACCCCCACCCCCATTTTTGATTGTTGAGAAAAGACACACAGTGGTTAATATTTTCCGTGCTCTTGTTTGCAGCGAACCAATCACTTACTCTGCGTTTATATCGAGAACCAGGAAGTGATAACAACACCGGAATCATTGAAGTTTTTGACGGTATTTCCAAATGGGGTGGCATATGTTCCTCCTCGATGTGGTCTTATCAAGAGGCTTATGTTGCCTGTCGCCATCTTGGGTTCTCCTCGGCTCTAGTGGCGTTTGTTAAAGAACCACCTCGGAAAAATTACGACTACTTCATCACACGTTTATCGTGCAATGAAAAGAGATATCGCTCATTTGATTCTATAGAGAAGTGTAAGTATTCTGCTTGGAGAGACATGTCTGAGGCCAGAGCGTGTGAATCGGCCGTAGCTATTACTTGTTCAGGTAAGCAAAAATCGCGAATAAAATAATGTATCTAGCGGTTTGTGCAAGAACACCTCATCTGCAATAGCTGCCAGGTGATGCTTTTTAAATGTGTAGATTGTAGAATGCAGTTAATTGTCAAAATGACTATTATTGAGCAGCTATTGTAGTGTTTTGCCATGAACCTTCAATAGCTATATTTGACAAAATGGTGTGAGGAACTAACCAGAAATATTGCGATTACTGTTACACTTCAATAAGTCATTACAGATGAAATCAAAACTCGACCTGCGGTTACCGGCGGTGGAACCGCGTTCCATTGTTTAGAACAACCAGATCCATCCGGACGGAACCGCGCGGAACCGGCGGCGACCTCCGGTCGATTTTTGATTTCATCCCTTATGGGTTTCTTGGTGTTTTTTTTGGTTTTTTGTATTATACTATTAGTATTTTACAACGAGGAGTAGGGCTTACTACGTCTGTGATATAAGTGTTTTGGGAAATGATATTAGGCTTCAGCAGTAGTATTAATAGCTATGCATGACTGATGATGATGATATGGGACTTTGGGTGAGAGACAAAAGAAGCCTCGAAAATCAGTGATAGACGACTCGTTACTGTTCAGATGGAAATATTAGGGTCTAGGTCTTTGGGTGTATGATATAAAGGGAAAATATGGGGTCTTTGGGTGACAGAGCATGTGCTTGTAATGGGGTCTTTGGGTGACAGCGATGGTGAAAAAGGGGGTCTTAATAGCCCTACATACGCGTCACGTCTAGTGGGGGTGCCCCCCCCCCCCCGGATTTCAGCACATCATATCATAGCTCCCATTGGGCGCCCATTCCTTTTTTAAAGGAATTTTATTATTGTTTTTTCTCATCACTTTTTTGCTTGTATCTCAGTTTCATTATTTTCGACATTAGCCAGATTAGATCTAATCTGGTCACATTTGCTGCAATTTCCCCAAAATTAAAAGTAAACTGATACATGTATGAATTTGAACCAGAATAACCCAATATTTGCTGTAAAACAAAAAAGTTTTTTTGTTGCATTCAGCACATTTTAGTTAAAACCATATTATAACATTTCTGTAAAAATAGATTAGTATTTATTTTCCATAAAATGTTGGCTTTTACTGTCAGATATGTCCCCGTTTAATTTTGAGCCGACCAAGTGAGGTAAAGCAAAGAAAATTGGAATTTACTACTAGCGTCAATGCATGTTACTCCAGCGGTTGTAATACGGTACGACCCTCTGGTGGGGGTGTGGGTGTGGGGGGGTGTGTGGGGGTGTGTATGTATGTCCCGCACGCCGTATACGTACTCTGTTATCGCATGTACGTGTTCGACTAATATTTCCATCGTAATAATAAAACGACAGTTCCTGCGTTTTATTCAAAATCTTGATTTTGACAAAAATACAACACCTAAAGTCTTGATTTTTGCAGAGTACCTTTTATTTATTTACAATCGTGTAAAAACCAGAATTAAATTTTTTGAGGGCGTTCTTGGTACTTGGCTGGAACTGTGCAGTATCAGGGGAGTACCAGTGTAGTATCAGTACCAGTGCAGTACCATTGCTGGTGGGTCCTGTACGGTAGCAGCATTGGTACTGTGCAGGTACTCTGTGTGTAGGGCGAGTTAGCGCAGCGGTAGTTCCCTCGCACCACTGAGGTCCCGGGTTCAAGCCCCGGCGTGTCCCAAGGACTCATGTGCACTAGGTTTATCCCGATTCCATGCTCGCTCTCGCAGGTTTTCTCCGGGATCTCCGGTTTCCTCCTGTATCGCAAAAATCGGTGATTAGTTGTTTGGTTATCAAAACTTCCTTCACCCAATGGAATTTGGGGAGCTGCACAGATAATTGGTGGATGTTACAATCTAAATGCGGATAGGTGTGCGCCGTTCGGCAGCAACTGGCCTAGTTGATGCGACCTGATTGTGATGATTCACCATTGCAGCGAAATTACAGCGCTTTGAGTCCTCTAAGATCTGGAGAAAGGCGCTTTATAAATCCAAAATTTATTATTTTAAATTTATTTATTTATCAGTCGGGTACACTGGCGATGCGACGGTGCAACTAGTCCAGTATCTACGGGAAGTTAATGATGACCCCACAGGACTCTACCAAGCCAACTTTTTTAGCTAGATATTAACAAAAATGGTTTATAACTCAAGAACGGTATGTCGCAGGCAGGTCAAACTATGTTTTTTCTGAATCCTTGCAATGAGAGGAATAATTTGGTGTGCTTGTTAACCAGATTTGAGCAACTTTGAAATTTGACCACTGTGTTGACCTGGCGCCTGGGTATAAATTCACCTTACCATACCCTTCAACGATACGTTCTTTGTTTTGGACATTAAAAATATTTCGATGTAAAAAGAAGGCATCAACCCATTGCAGCTTACTTGTTAATTTGAATCGCGTAGCTGTCGTGCTGGAACACTCAGAGAGTCCTACTAGTCTTATTCTTGCAATGAGATGTTGAAGGTACTCGCATGTGCCTCTTTTTGAATTGGACATGACAACAATTAATAAATGTTCATTTTTCTTTCGATGTAATACATAGGCAATTACACGTATGAATATCGGCTCGTTAACGGTGCCACTCAGTTTGAGGAAGGCTAGAAATCCGCCGCAACGATGGACCATGGGGGACTATAAACGGTTACAATTGGAGGTCACGTGAAGCTTCTGTCGCCTGTAGATCGCTTGGTTTTTCTTCTACCGTACTTTCACCAGATGTGACAACAAAGACCTTTGGAATCGGCACAGGACCTGTTTATCTAGGCACTATTGGGTGCTACGGTAATGAAGAGTCACTATTTGATTGCGCTTTCGATGGTTTTTGGGACGACACTAAGAACAACCCATCCGACCATACTTATGATGTTGGTCTGTTTTGTATGCCAGGTACGAGTCATCTTGCACCCCAAATTCTTCATTCTGACTTTGGTATAAGTTTTTGTACATTTATGCTACAAACTTGTTTAGTCTCAAATCTGGGCTATTCAAGTTGAAATCCAAACCCCCGTATGCTAGACATGACCTTAGAATCTTCATACGGGGTTACCTAAAGTAGTTGACTCCATTTGAAATCTACACCCCTCTGTGTCGGAAATTAATGCATTTCAACGTAAACAGGAATAGCCCATGAAAAGCTTGAAAGTTGTTATGCCATACTAAATTAATATTTATCATAAGTATGTGAGGTTGATTATTGAGAATCAATTAAACAGCGTTGGGTCACTTTTTGTTTTAAGTGATTTCATTGTGGTCTGAACATCAACATGCAAATAACTAACTAACAACCCCCCTCCCCCCAAAAAAAACAATTGTGAAGATTTTCAGCGTTTATTTCTTACAGCGAACCAATCACTTACTCTCCGTTTACATCGAGAATTAGAAAGTGATAACAACACCGGAATAATGTCAACTATATTGAAGGACGCACATATGCAAACTCTGAAATTTTAAATCTACACTGCCTGTGTGGGAGATTATTACCAAATTAATATTAATCATAATCATGCGAGGTTAATTATTTAGTATTCATTCAACAGCGTTGGATCTCTTTAATATTGAAGTGATTGCATAGGGGTCTGAACAGCAACATACTCAATTGTGAATATTTTCCATGTTTCTTGCTCACAGCGAACCAGTCACTTACTCTCCGTTTACATCGAGAATTAGAAAGTGATAACAACACAGGAATCGTTGAAGTTTTTGACGGTATTTCCAAATGGGGTGGCATATGTACCTCGAGATGGTCGTATGAAGATGCCGATGTTGTCTGTCGCCATCTTGGGTTCTCCTCGGCTCTAGTGGGGTTTAAGAAAGAAACACCACGGGAAAACTACAACTATTTCATCAACCGTTTATCGTGTGGTAGAGATTCTATAGAGAATTGTACGTTTTCTGCTTGGACTTGGAGAGGGGGACCTGTGGCTAGAGTGTGCAGCAGTGAATTGGCCGTAGCTGTTACATGTTCATGTAAGCAAAAATTTAGAGTTAACATGATAATATGTATATCCAGAGGTTAGTGCAAGAAGATCCCATCTGCCAGGTGTTGCATTTTAGATATGTACAATATACCGTAAACGTTCGCCTAATGGCGCGCGTACCTGGGCTCCTTTGCCTTGGGGTAAATTTCATGTGCAAATAGAGAGCTCACTCCTCTGAAATCCCAACAAGAATTATTCATTCATTCGTTCATTCATATTTTATTTCCATAAAAATCAAAGACATTACAAAAAATATATATATAAACACGGTACATATGGAGGAAAAGACTGGAAGACCAAAAAGATCTGAAAGTTAGCCTTTCCCTGAAATCAAATGAAATTAACAAAATAAATCAACATTACATAACATAACCAAAAGACAAGGAAAGGGAAGGGGGGGGTGTACTCACGGAAAAGATTAATTATATTGCGAGATATGTTTTGTTTTGAATTGATTATGGAAATGTTTAACAGATTTTGAAGCTTTCAGATTTTTATCTAAATAATTCCAAAGAATAGGACCTCTTGAACGTATAGCATGATCAGAAAAGACTTTCTTATTTTTGGTTAGATTTAGGTCATTTATATGTCGTGTCTTGTAGTTATGTATGTCAGAACGTTTGGTAAAATAATTATCAAATGAACAGGGCAGCTCATTTATAGAGCACCTGTACATGAATGTACCTAATTCCAGTGTGTACATATCTTCAACTTTTAATATATTATAATTAGCAAACAATGGTACTGTGTGGTCTCTATAGTGAACGTTTGCCACCGTTCTAATAGCCAATTTTTACAATTTTATTTAAGTAACTTTTACATGTATTTCCCATAAAAGTACTCCATAATTCAAATAAGGCAATTAAAGTTCCGTGCCCTTATTTGCTGGTGGGAATTTTACGGGAGGGCACTTTTAGGTTGTGCCTAAAATGCCACTTATGTCAAGGGAGCCCATATCGCCATTAGGCGAACGTTTACGGTAGAATGTAGCTAGGGTCTTCTTATTCTAACCCCTCGATAATTATCTTTGGAAAAATGGTGTATTGACGAAGTTGAAGCCCCATTCAACACTGTTAGTATATAAATTACAGATTCATGTAAATGCCTAATTTTGTCTTAAACACACGGCTCTCGGCTGAACCATTAGCAGGCTATGTTAACACATCTATGACAATGACAAAGGTACCAAAATCTTAATTTTAATTAATTTTACGATCGTCCGGATGAGGAAATCACTGAATTGGCCTTTAAATAAGTCATTACCGTACAATGGGATAACTTTGGGCACTTTCCAGAATTTTTAAACCACTGCTTCCAAACAAAATCAATTATATTTCTAATCATCTCTTTTTTATGACATTAGGGTTCCCTTCTGCATCTTAAAGTTCAAAAAGATTTTAAAATAATTTTGAAAGGGTGCCCTAGGGGTTAAAAATAGCCTGACCAGAGTATTACATTCCATGAAGAAAAAATTGATCTTCGCTGTATATGGGCAAGTTTTTGTTTTTTGTGACATTTGACCCCTTGTAAAATTAATCAAGCACACATCCTTGCTCACAAATATCGATATTTATTTATCTATTTTGTTTAAAAAAATGCTCATTTTTGGTCAAAAATGCCGATATTTTCGTAAAAAGGAGCGACTATTATTTCTTCCAAATATATTTTTTAAGAAATTGAAACCAAATATGACTAAAAACAATATTGCTGTACGGAAATATGACCATTTAAAAAATATATTTGACCGACCAAAGTTACCCCGCTGACCGAAGTTACCCCAGTTTACGGTATGGGCTACTTTTCAATAAGACATTAAGCTGCTTGATTCAAAGGTGATTGACGTTATCAGTAATATGCCACGAGGGAGGAGTTTAGGGCCTACTAGGTAAACATAAAATGATCTGTGTAACCGCTTTTAAAGATCTTAATTAAAAGATCTTAACTGAATGTTACCTTTCTTATTACAGACGGCAAGTTACACAACCAATATGAATTACGCCTGGCAGGAAAGACTAATGTGTCTAGGTTCGCTGGTGTTTTGCAGGCCAATATGAATGAAGAATGGCGTACCGTGTGTTTCTCAAGAGAAATTCATGTAAGTTTAGTACGAGTATTATGTCTTAGTGTGTCTCTCCCAATGAAGTAGAGTACCGACTCTACCAAACCAAAATGGCGGATTTGCCATAGTATTAATTACACACGGGACAATATTGTGTTGGTACTCTTTGGGTGTAATCGCCAATACGAGCCACTCATTCGAACGTGAGTCATGTCGGCTGTTTTGATATGTCACGACTGCCCGCACGACATGTACGTACTGTGTTAAGCACATCGTGTACACGTTCGACTAATATTTCCATCGGTAGGTTGCAGGTTCGAGCCCCGGCGACGCCATCGATGGCGTCGCCGGGGCTCAGACGATAGTAGGACTCGATGAGTGTTCCAGCAATGAATCATAATGTCAATACGCGATTCAAACTGTCGAAAATGCGTAATGGGAAGATGATTAAGCGAAATGATTTTAATGTTAACGTATTGAAAGGTGGGAATTTCATTATTGAAACCAAGATGACAAGTCATTTAATGGCCAGGATTACAAAAAGGCATTTGATGTGAAACGGAGGTTTCAGTCAAGAATCATGTTTGAAAGTGCAGAGTGTGGAAGGTGTAAATTTAACTGCGAACACACCAAATTAGAATTTTTGGTTCTCTGATTGTTGAAAGGAAATTATTCAGAAAAGGATTCAGTATAGTTTGACCTGCCTGCGACATACCGTTCTTGAGTTATAAAATTTTTGTTAATATCTAGCTAAAAAAGTTGGCTTGGTAGAGTCCTGTGGGTGTCATCATTAACTTCCCGTAGATACTGGACTAGTTGCACCGTCGCATCGCCAGTGTACCTGACTGATACACACAGAGTACCTGCACAGTACCAATGCTGCTACCGTACAGGACCCACCAGCAATGGTACTGCACTGGTACTGATACTACACTGGTACTCCCCTGATACTGCACAGTTCCAGCCAAGTACCAAGAACGCCCTCAAAAATTTAATTCTGGTTTTTACACGATTGTAAATAAATAAAAGGTACTCTGCAAAAATCAAGACTTTAGGTGCTGTATTTTTGTCAAAATCAAAATCCAAGATTTTGAATAAAACGCAGGAACTGTCGTTTTATTATTACGATGGAAATATTAGTCGAACACGTACATGCGATAACAGAGTACGTATACGGCGTGCGGGACATACATACACACCCCCCCCCCCCACACACACCCACACCCACACCCCCACCAGAGGGTCGTACCGTATTACAACCGCTGGAGTAACATGCATTGACGCTAGTAGTAAATTCCAATTTTCTTTGCTTTACCTCACTTGGTCGGCTCAAAATTAAACGGGACATATCTGA